>NC_138373.1:30196230-30280036 GCF_054177405.1 Leptonychotes weddellii
TATCTTCAGTTCAAGATTCTCTTCCCTGCACCATATTCTGGGCCAGAGACAGAAGACAAAGGAGATGGCTTTTTTTTTTTTTTTTTTTTTGCATGTGTGTGGAAGATCTTGCAATTCAGCACGTTTTTAATTAAATAATTATCATTTGCCTGCTGCTTTTAAAATACATATATATGTGTGTGTGCTCATTTTTCACATACTGAGTTTTCTTTTTTTTTAAGATTTTATTTATTTGACAGAGAGAGAGAGCACAAGCAGGGAGGAGGGGCAAAGGGAGAGGGAGAAGCAGACTCCCCGCTGAGCAGGGAGCCGGATGTGGGGCTCAATCCCAGGACCCTGAGATCATGACCTGAGCCGAAGGCAGACGCTTAACCGGCTGAGCCACCCAGGCGCCCCTATACTGAGTTTTCCTAAAGCAAGTCGGGCCTGAGTGTTTTCCCAAAGCTCACGTGAGTCTGTAAATATGTGTTTCCTGTGCTTCATTTTCCACTGCCAGCTTCCTGCTATGCTTTGAAAAGTGTTGTCCCTGTTCCTGTGGAAAAACCAAGGAGGAGGACAGAGAATCTGGAAATAATGGCAGGTCCAGAATGGGAACTCAGAGCACAAAGCCTGTCCTGGTGACATGGTGCTGGGCATCCAGCTGTGAATCGGGGCACACAGGGAAAGGTGGAAACAGCAATGAGAGCCTTCAGGCTGGGAGTCTGTGAAGACATGCTCTGAATCACTCAGGGAGCAAACAGAAGAACTGTGTAGCCCTGATACGGCTCTCACGAAACCCCCATCTGCTTGCAGCTGAGGCTTGCCTGTTTACACTGTTCTCTGTCTGAGTTTCTCAGGTGCACTCCTCCTGGGGACATCCTCCTCCCAGAGGCTGGAATGAGCAACAAGTACAGACCTGCGGAGAGCCGTCCCGCCCCTGGAGACACAGCGGAGGGTTGCTAACTCCAGAGATGGCACTGCCTTCTCCCTGTCCTCCTCCTTCCATCCTGGCTATTGGCAAAGAAGCAATCCCTCGTGTCCGTCCCCTGACACTTACACACCGGGCTCACCCAACCGGACACATAATCCGCTGCTCCAACCCCAGTGCCCCCAGGAAGAGCTTCCCCTCCATCATGAGAAAGCTCCCCTCCCTTCCAAGCCCTGCTTGCTGATCGATGTTCCCAACACATAATTATCTTAATTTAGGTGTGTATTTTGCGACAATATTTTGGATAATCCTGGCACTTACTCTTCTCTATTACAAACATTTATGTAACCATGCCAGCCGATTAATCTGAAGGATGTGGCAAAGAGAGGGGGAAATTTTACCCACAGGAAACAAAAACCCAGTCTTTGAGGATAAATATGTACTCCAAAATTCATAACTTATTGCAGATTGCTATTGATATTTCAGAAATGTATTTGTCCCTTGGACATATTCATAGAGCGTTTGCAAGTCTATAGACACATCTATTTAATAACTGTACCGCATAATTCTTCCATGCTACATATACATGAGAACCTGCAAACACCCCCCCAATCCCCACAACAAAGGTAATAAGCTTTTGTCTCGCCTTTTTTTTCCTGCTTTAAGCATCCCCTTTAATGAGCTCTGTTTCTTTGTAACTCAAGAGATTTAGTATTCTGTCCAACAAAACAATTTATTGCCGAAAATGTTCCTACTGCAGATAAAATCTTAGCTTCCCCAATACTTCGGCTCCACAGTTAATACCCTAATGTTTCATTTACAGCTGAACAAAGCGGCTTATCTCCACTAAAAGAGGAATTAGTAGTAAGAAATAATTTCAATCATCTGCTGAGTTTCTAAGTAAAGTGATGACTTCTGCATTCTCGCTTCTATCTGATGACAGGTGTGTTGGGGGCTCCCAGAAAATGGAGCAGTTCTGTCACCTAAGCTTTGTAATTTGAACAATGCAGTTACATAGATCAGGCAGGAGTTAGGTCTTAGCTGTCAGGGAAAAAAAAAAAATCTACACTCGGAAATATGCTGTAGTCAGCAGTTCTTAGCTACAGATTGGGTACTAACTCAAGGGGAAAAAAAATTGGTTTGAATCAACAAATGGCTCCATTTTTCCCCCTAGTCTGCGGCAAACTTATTATACACCTACAAACACACAACCACAGTCTATTACATTTCCTCAGCACGTACACATGCCCACACAGTACCGTGATGGCTATATATTCTCACACGCGTGCATACAGCCTTATTTATGTGTGCGCAGACATGAAGGCTGCTGGAGACCGCGTCGGGGATGGGGAAGGAGGACTGGGAAGGTAGACGTATTGAAAAACAGTGAGGCAGAGAAATCATGGATGAGTGTGCAGCAGGGACCGGATCATTTACATTAGAAGGAGAGGACAGTGACTTGCCTTCCTGTGATTATAAGGGGAAATTCAATTGCCATCGCTCATGTCATAACTTTGGCATCAGAAAACCTGGTGGTGGCCCCCAAAACTATCTAATAGGTAACCCCAAAAGGGAGGCAGCCAAGCACCGAGAGGGTGAACGGACCCCCATCTGAAGGAGAGTAGAGAGTTCGTGACCCTGGACCCTGAAAGAGATGGATAAACAGAAATGTAAGGGGATGGGAAGGATGGATTTCTCTCCCTGTGCCTCTAAAGGTATGGGGATTCACCTCCTGTGTCAACCCTTTTAATGGAAAAATCTTCCTTAAATGTAGAAGTCCCTTGCGGCCATCTGGGTGTTTAAACAGGAGGCTCAGGTGGGAGATCATGGAGATACAGGGCATCATGCAGAATTGAAACTCACTGGAAAATAAAAACAGAGGTTATTACTTATAAAAACAATCCCTCCAATTTCAGGTGCTCATTCTATGCCTCTTTAAATCTGGAGCCTCATGAAGTGTCCCCAGCTCAGTGGAACATTTCCCAGTTGGTGTGGGCATTATCTGTTAACTGCTCACAATCTGAATTTTTCTCTGAGCTTGACTGATAGGAGCCACCCTGGCCAGAGATGCCCGAGGATGGGGGTGGAGGTAGGGGTGTGGGAGTAGGAGGGGCTGTCATCCCTTCCCGGGTACAGCTTGAGCCTGTGACCAAAGACAGATTGATGTAAGGAAGTGGGAATGAGTCTGGGTGAAACCATCTTTGGTGTAATTAAAATTCCAGAGCTCCCCACAGGCTCAGGCTCGGGCTAGGTTTTCCCCTGAAACCACACCTTTCCCCGTGAGCCTTCCCCTGCCCTACTCTGATTCTTTACCTCCTCTCCCATAGGGTTCTCCTGAAAGCATCCCTTCAATTAACCACCTGCACACAAATCCCCATTTTAGGCATTATCCATAGAGAATCTGACCTAAGATAGATGGGGGTAGGAAAATGATACATAAATCTCTACAAAATGCACTCTTATACACTTGGGTATAATAGTTGCATCTTGGATACGTTGGAGATACCAATGAAAACACACTGACTGACATCCAGAGGTGGGCAAGAAGTGATAAGGTGTCTTGCCCCTCAAAGATGCCAACCTCCTAGCCACTGAATTATGGTTTAGGGATGAGCATGTGATCCAATGTGGGCTGCAGCTCCCCACATACCCACCCCCAGGCATTCTCTGTCAGATCTGAAGTTGTAAGAGCCACTGACTATATGCTAGAAGCTACATCTAATGAAAAACCAAGACTCCAAAGAGAGCTGAGCTAAGCAATGTAAAGGAGAGATCCCTGTTGCTATGGTTCAAACCCTTATATTCAGCAATGACTAATGGTAGCCAGAACTACTCCTGGACTTTTTAGTTTCTTTAGATAATCAATCTTCCCTGGGCTTATGCTAGTATGAGTTAGGCTTTATAACCTCTTCAGCTTCATCTATGGTATAATAGGAGAAAGAGGGCATGGCCCCAGCCCAGAGAGAGAGGTAGGGGTCTTCATCTAGTCAGAGGAGATGGATGGACATGAACATGCATACTTCCTGTCTTCCTTGACCCTAAATACCTCCCATCAAAGTCACTGGCTCTGGTAGGACTGTAAAGAGTGTGGTGTCTGTGTTTTATAGTTTTATTTGATGGCCACTTGTGGGATACTTACTAAGAGCTAGTCACTTAGTGATGAGTAACACTGACCTAATGCATTTCCTCAAGTAACTTACTCCTTCATGAAATAGGTCTTTTTGCAAATAAAAATACTATAATTTTGTGAAGGGCTATGGAGGGAAATATAAGGTGCCATAAAAGGGGATAAAAGGGGGACCTGATATAGCCTATAGGACACAGATAAGGCTACCATGACAAAGTGACATGCAGGCAGAGGTCTAAAAATGGTTGTGAGGAGGAATAATAAAACACTTTTGATGGAGGAAAGCATGCGCATGAGTCCTGAAGGAGGAAGAAGTTGGGCAAGTTTCAAAAACTGAAAATAATTCCTGCCTGGCTGAAGTATCGTGGTAGAAAATAAGAAGGTATTAAATGAGCTTGCAGAGAGGGCAAGGGGAGGAGGGAGATGTACAGAGTTTGGACTCTGAAGGCATCCAGGATGGATGAAGAAGTTTAAACTGGGGTGGGGTAGAGGAGTAGGCTAATACAAGCTCACATTCTTGTTCTTACATCAGGGATCTCAGTCTACCTGAAAGATAGGTGTTCTGACGAGCAGGCCATATAACTCATCCATCCATCCATCCATCCATCCACTCACTCACTCACTTACTCACTCACTCATTCAGTCATTGATGAAAATATGCACAAAACGCAGACATGGTTTTCCTGTCCGCGGTATTTACAGTTTTTCAGGAAAGATAGTTAGGAATCGAATCATTATACCAAAAGATGTAAAACTGAAATGATGCTCTGAGCTACTAATGGAGGTACTGAAGTTAAGAAATAAAATAATAGACATGTTTGACCTAATCAGTGAGGCCAAGGAAGATTTCCTTGAGGAAGGGACAAAGTAACAGGGTTCGAAAGCATATATGCATGTTAACTAGGCAAAGAAAGGAGAGAAAAGGAGGTCTAGGTAGAGAGGAAAATCCTGGCAGAGCTCCTTCAGGGAGACTGCAAGAACATGGGGGACCATGCTGGCTCCATATAATGTGCACTTCGAGCCCTTGGGACCCCCACACTTCTTCCTTCTGCCTTCACAGGGCCCCTCTTCTCCAAACCAGGGCACATAATATGACAAGCATACTCAGAACTACTTCAGCAAATGTGGTTCTAAAAAGAGACTGGCCTAGAAAATCCATGCCACAGGATCAACATGATGGTGGTACCGAGGTGGGGGTGGTCAGGTGCAGAAGGGACAGTGTCTGGGCATGCTGCCCTATCCAAAACCTCACAGTGGATTAACTGTCACAAATTTAGTTCAGAAGGTCAACTGAGGATAGGAGGTGTGCTAAGTGCAGAAGAAACAGCCACAATGAGGAGAGTCAACAAGCTTGCGAAAAAACCAGAGGTTGGCAAGACTCAAGACTCTTGGAGAAGGTCCCTATTCCAAGCCATATGTTTGAAGCAGGTAGTAAAAAACCTTCTCCCTGGACCTTTTATTCCATATTTGCAAGTTTCTTACATGACTCTTCATATCCCCAGGGCATACAAATCACAGCAAACAACCAGATTGTTGGATCTGTCCTCCCTTAAGCACATACATATTCTTATAAATGGAAAGAAAATGGTCTCATTGCATGCTGTTGAGAAACACAAATCTCTAAATGGATTGTCAGTTCTTTTAACCACTAATTGCTCTTTAAAAAGACAGCATATTGATTCCTTTCATCAAAAGTTGCCAAACTTGTAAATTCACAATCCTGAACACAATCCAAAAATGATCTATTGTCGGGTGATAATGTGAAACGTGGCACCTTAGACTTGCATAATCTTTATGAGGCACAAAAAGTATTTTAGGTGTATTTTCTCATTAAATATTTAGAGTTTTGTGAGGAAGGTATTATTATTCCTGGTCTGAAGATGAGAGATGCAAGGTTCTGAGAGTTTTAGGGAGGTAGCTAAGGCCCAGTAAGCTAAAACTTGAACCCAAGTCTTTTGGCTCCAAGTCCCAATAGCTCATAGTTAAGAGCATCAGTTTGGGTGTCACACTGACTTGGGTCAAGTCTTGGATTCTGGGAATTTGTTATTTCTATGATTATGGGCAAATTACTTTTCTGAACCGCAATTTTCTCATTTGGAATATGGTGGTGATACCACGTATCTAACAGGGTGGCATAAAGATTATATGCATATGAAAATTTAGCTCAGTATCAGAGACATTCTATATACTCCAGAAATGAAAACCACCACTATTACCATGGGTGTCATTACTGTTGCTGGATTATAATACCGTGGCCTCAGCAAACCTACTGTTCTGCATATTGGAAGCTCCAGATCATCCTCTGAATTTCTCTCTAGAGTTTGAACATATACAGTAACACACCTGATCTGTGCGTTCCCTAGAACCTTTCTAGGTCAGGAACAACAGGGTTAACCTCATCTGGCTCCATACAATCTGGGATCAGATGGCTGCGTTTTTAAGTCTTGAAAATATCACCCTCCTCATAAGGTAAATGCTGATTATGTTTACTTGATCTTAATAAAAGGCAATGGGAATGATTTATTGGGACAAAAAGGAAGATATTGTGCATTGCTTCATTTGTTTGCTTTTTCCCCCATGACAGCTAAAGAACAAGAGTGCTCTTAAACTCTGGGATGCTTTCATCCCCTCAACAACGGCATCAAACACGAAGTCAAAGAGAACACAGAAACCAAGCTTGTGAAATTAACACATTAAAACAATTAAGAGATTCCAGAGATCTCCTCAGCTGACAGTGAAGCCCAACATACCCTCTGCTCTCTTTAGCATTCAAAAGGTGAGGAGCTCTGCGAGATTTTCGAAGTTGCTGGGAGGCGTGCAGCTGATACATGGTGGCCTGCAGCTGCCGGGGATGCTGTTCCTAGTGGCACCCTGTGCTGACGGCTCTGCAGTACCAGCTTTCTTCCCAACACCTAACTGTTCCCATGGTGTTTGACCGTCCATTCCAGGAGCCTCTCTCCAAGGTGTGTGTTTATTTCACAGTTTGGGATCGACCCGCCACTCTCTTCCTGCAAGCATATGTGCAATTTTGAAAGGAAACAAGACTGGGGGAGACACACTTTTGACAGCTATTGTAGATCTATGCATCCAGAAAAAAAGAATATAGGAATGAATATCATGTGAGACTGGCGTAGCGACTAAAGGTCTCAACTCTGGAATTAGAGATTCTAGCTCCTTTCTTTATCAGCTGTGTGTGGACAAATTATTGAAATTTCAGGTTTCAGTTTTCTTACCTCTACAATGGGGATAATAACGGCACATGCTTTATAGGACTATTATAGTAATTTAGCAAGATAATGCATGCCTGGTGCTTTGCACGATGTCTGTCCTATGAAAAGCGTTGAAATCCTGTCTGTTTCTCCTTCCTCCTTCTAATCTTCACATTCTCTCGGTTCTATAATTTCTCTATTCTTCTCTGTATTACTTTCAACCATTCTTCACCATTCACCACTGAAAGTTGGGGTGTTGAGATAAGAAGTCAAAACTACCTTGGTTGGATTGCCTTTAAATTTTGAGTTATTTACTGGCCCTTGATTGAGATATCTTATGAAGACCAATACAATGTGTGGGCACTATGCCCTGCAACAGAACTCAATGAGACATGGCTTATACCCAGTCAACAGCTTTACAGAACTCAGAGCAAACCCAGGCAAGGGGAAACATGGATGCAATATGTACTTAGTGGTAAGACACACTTCTCTGTTAATATCCCAAAGTACCTTGGTCAGTGGTGACCTATGGGGTGCTAAAATGCACCACTCTGAAGAGACAACAGAGGAGTATTGGTGTGCCTGGTAAGGACAGGTAGTAACTGCTGAGTTTAGTATGGTGCGAGCATGTAAGAGAAGTCATGGGTGATGGGTTTGTTTTTAATGATTTGATTACTTAGTGATGAATCAATTAATGATAAACTAACTAAGCAATCATATTTTGAGCAAAGATTACATCAGGTATTATGCTAGGTACTCTGTAGGACTCTATAAAAGACAGAAAGTCAGTTTAATACTTGTAGGGGTGTTGGAATCATCCGGGGAGCCTCATAAAGTGAAGATACCTTAGTTCCAGAGGCTAATGATTCTGACTTGGTCGATCTGGAGTGGGACAGGAAGCATCCTAGGTATATTTATTAAGGGTGATCCAGGATCTATGCTGTGAAAGATTTAGGTCTAGGGAGCCAAGGAGGGAGGGAATCCCTCAGAAACACAAGGTGAGCCAGCCCCCATCCTCCGTACACAAAGGGCATCAGTGAGAGAAGGCAGTGTGGTGTACGAGAGAGCACCCCGTCCTGGGCTTGCCCAATTCACTCTGTGATCTCAGACAAGTCACATGTCCTTCCTGAGCTCTGGTGTCCTGTGAATGATGACAGACATGATCCCTAAAGTCTCTTTTTGTGAGAATGTTGGTGGATTTCATGGCAAGATCCCTGGTTCATATGTACAGTTCTGCAGAGAGTACCAGGAACCCTCATCATGCCTTGTTTGGAGAGAGGTGAGAACTTAGAAGCTCAAAGTCTGACACTCACCTACTACCCAGCACAATGATCCCACTTACTGATGTCTCATTTACCAGTTGTATCTCTCTCTCTAGGAATGAAAACCAGCAAGTTTCAATGTCTGCCTGATATAACTGCCATATAATCTATCTCCCATCTCAGTTGATGACCACTGCCTTTCACATTTCTTCTAGAACATCTGAGAAGCAGTTCTGGCTCTTCCCACTGCCTTCATGTATGATTTCTCCATTCACGTTCACAACACCACCATCTCCAGGCCCCAACCTCATTGCCTCAGAGTCATTTCTACTCACTTCCTCCTGCCTCCAGTTGGTTTCCAACACTCTGCCCACTGTTTTTCAACAACAATGTTATCATTTCCATCGCCTTCCACTTTGTGACCACCAGAGTCCAAGTCACCATCTGCCCTGGCCTAGAGTCCTACACAGCCTCCTAGCTGCCATCCTACTCTTCTCTCCTGGACCCCATTGGTCAATGATCCACATAGTAGTCATCTTTGTGAAATGCAAACCTCTGAGTGGCCATTGAAACACAAAAAACACAACTGGCTTGCCATGGTTTACAAAGTTCTGCACCATATGGCCTTTGTCTACTTCCCAGAGCTCTCTCGTGCCACTCCTATTTTCTGGGACTCTGTGGAGCTCTCAAACATTCCAAATTCCTCCCTTCTGAGGATGTTTTTCCTGGAATGTCTTCCTCCTTGTCTTGGCATGATTTATCATTAGGAGCTCAGCTTAAATTTCACCTCTTCTTAAGGGCCTTCCTTGAGTATACATCACGATTTGTTTTAATCACCTTAGTAGGACCCATCATTAACCATTTTCTTCATTTATACAGTAATTTTTGTCTGCCTCCTCCCAAACAGAATATCATCTCTGTGAGAACAGCATTCTGTCTTTTTTATCACCAAATCCCCAGTGGCTGAGCATGGTGGGCATTCAGTAAGTATCTGTTGCATGAACCTTAAAATCATTCTGACTTCTCTAGTCTCAACGTGCAAAAGTCTCTCTAATCCTGCATTGTGAGTATGGGATTGTCTTATTCATCATATTTTCTCTTCACTAATTCCAAACCTGGCAAGATCCCACAGAGCGTTCACTCCACGGTCCCTCTCTGATTCATCTCATTTATTTTCCCGTGGGAGAAATAAGGCGCAGATAGATAAACGATGCCACCCAGTCCAAGGTTCCATAGCCAGGGAGTGGCAGAGAGGGTGTTCAAACTCAGTTACGTCTGACGCCAAAATCCAATGCAACACACAGCTCCTCGTTCTTGGTTCCAAGTCTAAATTCAGGAACCAAAAATAACAGAACAGCCATGTGTTTGCAAGGGTCCAAATGTGCAGGTGCACATTGAGCCTGAGCCATATTTCCCCCTTGATTTTGATAGTGGAATTTCTATCAGGAACACCCAAATGACTGCCTCTTTCTTCCTGCTATAAAATATACATAATATATATATATATACATATATATTTTTCACTGTTTATACTGATGTTTCCCCTACTTGGGGATACTCTAACATACTTTGTAAGCCCTTCTTTGGATCTGAACATTCCTGGAATAAAGAGTTTCACGTACATAATGGAAGTGCAACAGAATCCCAGATTAATACTGAGTATTGCTCTTAAATTTCTTTATCGTGAGGGTGTCACATTCTCAGCCCTCAAAATGAGATGATTTGCAGTGTGGAGTATAGGATACAGAGAAGAATGAGGCAAATGTGTCAGGGAAAGTATTTACTGACGTTCACTGAAAACTCACAAAGATGAAGAGTTAAGTGCATTAATGCAGTGGGCACCTTGGCCCCAGTTAGCATAAAACTCAGACCGTTCTAGAGATGATTTCAATGTCAAGGGTCTATTACCCCAAACACTTAAAATGATGCCACTTAATGTTTTGCCATCAGCAATTTTTTCTCCCCTGGGGGATCTGATTCTGTCTCAGGCAGAGAAGTTACATTGCCTTATAAAGAAATGCATGCTGGTGTTGTATTTTTTAATAACAATTTTTAGTTCTTGAACTAGGCACAGAACAAGAAACTGGACCAAGAACGCTTGCTAGAATCAGAACCTGAGGGAATGTTACCTAACAATGGTTATCCTAAGATCAATCTGAATGCTGGATTTTTTTTTTCTTTAGAAGCCAAGAAAATTCTCTATTCCTCAGGCATTTTCTGGCTTTGCTTACCATATGTCAACTCTAATGAACAGCTCACTGGCTAGATGTCCCTTCTTTTCTCCTCAGCGTGGAACCCTTTACAGGGAGATGTCCAAAGACAAATATCTAAACTAAACTTACTCGATTTAGGCAGCTTACAGCTCCTCGATTTAATTGCATTACACGTCTATAAGTAGGGAGCAATTTACTCTGAAGTGGTACTTAGGCATTATTCCTCTTGGCTTCTCCAGGAAGCACTCGGGCTAAATTTCTATTTAATGTATGCTGGCTTTGGAACGTAAGTACAAATAGAGGGATGTGTATTAACGTTTTAATTATGCGGCGATCCTCTGTTAGAAAATGAATCCAGGATGGACACAGACTTTAATTCCTTTTAACTATGAAAAACACTTTTCTTGCCATCTTGTGCATTAATCAGTCTCTTGAAATGTGCATCTACATCAGCTTGCAGCAAGAAAATGGAATCAGTTCGGTGAGTTATGCCGTTTCCTGCGCTGCATTATCTTCGTAATGTTGTCAGTGTTTAATAAGTGCTAACAAGAAGGCAAGCACTTTCATTTAATTAAAGTACTATATCATTTTCAATAATTAGTCATAATTAAGGTGAATAATTAGCTAGGAAAGATATGAAAAATATACATTCCAGATAAAGCTTAAAGTCACATTTTAAAAGTCCAAAATAAACTCTTGAGGGCTGTGCATAGCTTTAAGTATGATATAATTTATGTAATGAAATAAATCTAGAGTGTTAAAATATTTAGTGGAACTGAGAATAATGAGTTGAGATAGGATTAGTTTAATTAGTTTACTGAAATGGAGTCTTCATAGTGGCTAAGTGTGATATATTGGCTTTTGTCACTTGAAATAAAAAAGAGGTAATTAGTCCCTACTCAAATATATTGTTTTCTCAGAATAGGTTGGAATTTATTTTAGGCACTAATCCAGGACCAACTTCCAATTGATTTACAAATGCTACAAGATAAAAATCATCCTTCAGACAACTTAAGAACCCAGTCACTTAAAACAGTGGTTCTCAAAGTGGGGACAGGAGGGAGACAGGGTTGCCCCTCGCCCCCGCCCCAGACATTTAGCAATGTCTGGAGACATTTTGGGGTGTCACAATGGAGGGGGCAGTACAATTGTCATCTGGTGGGTAAAGGCCACAGATGCTGCTCCAACACTCAACAGAGCACAGGACAGCCACCCACAACAGAGAATTATCCATTCCAAGGTGTCAGTGCTGCCAAGACTAAGAAACCCGCCTATAAACAGCAAATGCAGCATCTAACCACCCATGCCTGTCACTGGTGGGACAGCCATTGGTGGACTGCCCATGATCTGCAAACCCCAAATCCACATGGTGTTACATCTGCATTTCTCCTACGAGGGAAAAACCATTATCTACTAAATAATATAAAAATTTTAAAAGTAATAGTAAAAGCAATCCCCCCCCGCCGAATAATCTTACAGCAAGGAGAAAGAAAGGGATTGATAGCAAAATCTACATCCTCTACTGATGGTGCATTCATGCAATAGAATACTGTGAAGCTGCTAAAAAAAAATAAGCTTCATGGAATGCAATATAATTTTTACACATCATTTTATGGCTAAATTAAAAGTTATCAAACAATGTGTGGAGTAGAGACTCATTTTTGTAGCTACACATCTTACATGCATGTACCCTCATTGGAAAAAAGTCAGGAATTTCAGAAATAAGAGTAGGAGTTACTTCCATGTGAGTTTGAAGACTTATTTCAGACATCAATTTTTTTCTAATTGTGTAGTGTATTTTACAACTTTCCCCACAAGCTATATGCATTACTTGTGCCATAAAGCAATAATACACGTTGGAAAGGAAAAGGGGTGGGAGAGAAAACAAGGAAGTGGGAGCCCAGAAAGACTCCTTTGCTCTTGCATTTGGATTTCACAGAAGCGACCTCAGCCCCTTTGAAGGGAGCCCGAGGTGAGAACTTTCTACGAACATTTTAACACGGAAGAAGTTCACGTGACTAGAACTGTCTGCGTCCCTTCACTGAAGGGAAGCCAAAATACAGGGCTTGTTTGATGAGACATTGCATCCCGAAAGTTGACATGAACTCTGACTTAAATGTTAAATAGTCAGATAGGGAAAACACCAAGACAACATCTCAAGCAAGAAAGACATGCCTGTCTTTTTCCAGTGGGAAGTGTGGAAATCCAAAACCCCATATTCAAACTACTGTTCTTTCTCTCTATTTTCCCCTTCACACTTTAGCAATGACATTTATAAAGCCTGTGATTCTTGAAAATCACTAACATCTTGGAGGAGGAGGCTGACAAGAGGGAGGAGGCCCCCTGCTTCCACTCAATCTGAAGTTCTTGTTGGAGATTTTAAGTTTTATTATTATTATTTCTCTTTTTTCCCCAGAGCATGAATTTCTCGCTGTGGTTCCACAGCAGCTGAACACTCAGATGGAAACCAAAACAACTCAATGAAACATCTGGGCTTTTGTCCTAGTGATGACAAAATATTTAGATGGCCAACAGCGTGAGCTGGGGCTGCTCTATTTGACTTGAAAGCAGCCCAGGGTTTGGAAAGAGTGGTGTTGTTCCTTTTTTCTTTTAAATACACATGTCTATCAATAGGGGAACTGGTTAAGCAAATGACAGGACATAGAAATATGATTACTAGGCAGGTGTTGTTAGATTGAAGAAGATCATTTATATGTAACAACACTGAAAGGTTTACACACTATTTTTAAGTGGTGACATAAAGTCATGGCTTGTTATTTTAAGGAAGCGTATATGTTCTAAATGTGTGTGTTTTGAATGTGCACAGAAAATATCTGGAAAGATGTGCTAACAATTATTAAGCAGTGAAGGAGCGGAGGATGAGAAGGGGACAGAAAGACTTTTTTTTTTTTACCTTATACAGTTCTATGCAGTGAATATGGGGTGTGTGTGTGTGTGTGTGTATTTTAAATGTGTACACATTTTACATGCATGTACCCTCATTGGAAAAAAGTCAGGAATTTCAGAAATAAGAGTAGGAGTTACTTCCATGTGAGTTTGAAGACTTATTTCAGATATTGATTCTTTTCTAATTGCATATTGTATTTTACAACTTTCCCCACAAGCTGTATGCATTACTTGTGTCATAAAGCAATAATACACGTTGGAAAGGAAAAGGGGTGGGAGAGAAAACAAGGAAGTGGCAGCCCAGAAAGGCTCCCTTGCTCTTGCATTTGGATTTCACAGAAGTGACCTCAGCCCCTTTGAAGGGAGCCCGAGGTGAGAACTTTCTATGAGCATGTGTTATTTTAAAAATATGCCATGATATAGTTCAGATATAGTCCAGATATACCAAGAGGTATATATAAAAGCATGGATGCATCCAATGCATCCATGTAAGTACTACCTAGCTTAAGTGATAAAACATTTCAGGGTGGTTGAATCATCCATCTGTAACCCTCTCCTCAAGTGTAAGTCCCTCATCTCTACAAGCCATCAATACTCTGGAGTTTGAGTTTTCCTTTTTGTCTATATATGTTTATTCCATGTGCATGTATTCCTAAAAGGCATAAAGCACTAAAACTATTCCATGTTTTCAATCTTTGCATTATTCACTCAAGGTAGTACTGGTGAGAGCCATGCTTCTTGGCACAGATAGCTCCAATTCATTCATTTCCACGGCTCTGCTGTGTTCTGCTGTCCACAAGGCTCTGTTTTCGTATCTCTTCAATTAGGCTATGATAAACTTTTGCTCAATGAGGTGTTACTTTTATTATTTAAAAACAGCCTGATACATTGTGGATAGGAAGAGGCAAGACAGAGTCATCATAGAAGCTCTTTAGTTTTATGTGAAATAGGAAAGCTAAATCTCTTATGATATGCCAGGAACACAGTCCGTGCTACACTTCCATGTGATAATATTATATGTGTTAATATTTCCACTTCACAGATTAGGCCACTGGGCTCAGAGAGTAAACACCTAGTTCACGGTTCACCAGTTTCTAAGTGTCGGTGGTGGGATTTTCCCAAGGTTTTCTGTTCCTCTGATGTCTGTCTAGTTCTCAGGGTAATGCTGACCCATAGCTGCTTCTACTTAACAATATACCATCTTGGGGGGCCTGGGTAGCACAGTCAGTGAAGCATCTGACTCTTGGTTTCAGCTCAGGTCATGATCTCAGGGTCGTGGGGTCAAGCCCCATGTCGGGCTCCCTGCTCAGCACAGAGTCTGCTTGAGATTCTTTCTCCCTCTCCCTCTACCCCTCCCACTCATGTTCTCTTTCTTTCTCTGAAATAAATAAGTCTTTAGAAAAAAAAAAAAAACTAACTGACAAAAACAATATACCATCCCCCTGGTTTTGGAAGGGTCTTCCATGCCTTGCAAGAAGAATGGCCAGGAATGAGGCTGGATTAGTAGCAGCTCACCCAACACCAGTGTCCATACCCTGCTATACCAATCAGCCATTGAGAACAGCAGCCAAGAACTCATCAGAGGACTGCTGGATGCTGGTGAGAGAGAAAGTGGCTGAAAAATAAAAGGCTATAGCAACGAGGTCAAAACTGAACTTCTACTAAGCATTCCTCATGAAAGGGAAGATGGACAACAAGCCCAATGCTTCTCCCATCACCTTGTTCCAGATTAAGTGCATCCCTATATTAGAACTGCCATTGGCTTGGGACAAATGCCATACCCAGTTGGAAAATCATTCTAGACAGAAATGTTACACAAGTATGAGCCAGCTCAGAAGGCCTGAAGAGTAGCAGTTCTGGAATGAATTGCTCTTGGCCATCACTCCCACACTTCCTCCTTGCCATGGACTCCTCAGTGAAGCTGGCTCTTCAAGGTATGGCTGTTAGACATACATTCCCATCCCCTAAGCCTCTGAACTTGAAAGATGGGAGCCTGGTCATCATGTCTTCATTTCCCTGCCCACCTCCCGGGAGACATTCTGTGCACACTCGTCAAACCTTACAGATGGCATAATAACTTTGCATTCACCTTGTGTAAAGTTCCACCTTCTCACCCTTCTTCATCTGGCTTACCTACTTCTCAGTCTTTTTTCCTACCACCTCTGTCTGAACCTCTGAACCCAAATCCTCTGGTCACCCAAGCCTGCTTCCTCCTCTACAGACATGTCAAGCTTTTTCCAACTTCAGAAACTCGGCATATTCTGTTCCCTCTAACCTAGAATGCTCTTCCTCCACATGTTCACCTGCTTGGCTCCTTCTTCGACCTTCACGTCTCAGCTGAAATGTCACATTCTTAGATCTTTCCAGACTCTCCAAACTCAAGAAGCATCAATTCCCTGCCTACTCTTTTGTCACTTGCTTGTATTTCTCTGCACTGCCCCTGTTACTCTCTGTTCCCTTCTGTCTCTCTCTCCCCAGATTTAAGTTCCCTGGGAGCAGAACCTGGATTTATTATTCACACTGGGTCCCTGGTGCCTGAGATAGCTCCTAGAGCACAGAGAGGCTCTCAATAAATGTGCATGGGATTAATTAATAAGGATACAAATAAATTAATGAATTGCCTTTCATACATCTAATTGCTCTAAAGTTCTCCTGATAAAGAAGAATGCCACAATTTGAAAACGTTTTTCCCACTCTGCAAATATGGATTCCAGAGCAGAGGGGTTCATTAGGTCCTTCTTAGGCTGTTACTACAGTATTTTTCCCCAAATGATTGATTTGCAAGCACAACTTCCTATTCAATGTACCTTAATGATGAAATGATTTCTCAGAAATTTTCTGTGTAACACCCACAGTGACACACAAGGAATGCAAACAGGCCCAGTTCTTTCCGAATGAGATGTCTGGTGATTGGTTCAGCCTGCAAATGCATGCTTCCCCCTCCCTTGTGTGATATTGTCTCCTGGTGCCCCAATATCCTTAGCCCCAGGAGCCTGCAGAGGTGACTGAAATCACTCCATATTGAGAAAAAGTCCATGAGTGAAGTAAAACTAAGTCACATTTTTTTTTTTAACATTTAAGCTGGTGTAAAAAGATAATTCCCTGAGTATTAGATTACCTTCATTATTTTTTTTTAAGACTTTATTTATTTATTTGACAGAGAGAGACACAGACAGAGAAAGGGAACACAAGCAGGGGGAGTGGGAGAGGGAGAAGCAGGCTTCCCGCGGAGCAGGGAGCCCGATGCGGGGCTCGATCCCAGGACCCTGGGATCATGACCTGAGCTGAAGGCAGACGCTTAATGACTGGGCCACCCAGGCACCCCCTAGATTACCTTCATTAAAAGAAAAGTAGAATTTGAAAGTGCTTTCGCTTTAAACATTTTATGTCTTTCATCACTTCTGTAGAAACCTTTATAAGGACCTCTGGCAATCACTGCTGTAAGCGATCACAGGAGGCCTGAAGGAATCCTATCTAGGTCTACTTCATAGACTGGGCTGGTCTTTCATACAACACATGTGTCTATGCCGGGGCCTCCTTGCTCCTGGGCCCTGCTGGGGGCTCAGACTCCAGTAGGGAAGTTTTATATTCCAAGAGACAGAAGTACTGCCTTCAATGACTGCACACTTCCTCTTGCAAGGCACCTTGGCGAAGATGAAGTCAGTCTCTGCATTGATGTTTTAACTTTCTTGTTATTTAAGAGCCTAAAAACTGGATTAATTATACTTGTACTTCAAAAAAAAATTTCCTTTGCTGCAAGAACCGTGAAAACAAAATGCACCGATGATCTTTAAATGACCCAGAAACCAAGGTAATTATAGCTGTAATTAATTACATAACATTACGTCCCATGGTAGTCAGCTAGAGGTCTAACCCAGAAAATTCTGAGGTTGGAAAATTTGAATTTAGGGACTTATCGCAGACAGAGCACCGTGGCGGGCACTCACCAATTCCTAATCTTCTCCAGGCACGTTTGACCTCAGGCAAAAATCACTTAACCTGTTCTTATCTCTCATACTCATCTGTAAAATGGGGATGGAAGTCCCGGGTCACCTCAAAGGGGATGGTGTGTTGAGCCATATATTAATGATTTGAAATAAAATGATTTCACAGAGAACACATTCGAGGAATTTTAATGAAGCTGGGTTGCTAATATATGATAGCATTAAAAGCCAGTAAATAAATACCAATATGATGCTCAGTTTATTTGAATTTTGTCTAAAACAGTTTTTGTTTTACCAAATCACCTGGGTGTATTTCTTGACAACTTGGAGTAGAATGTAGAATCACACACACAAATACACATATACATACACACACACACAGATTGCTTGCTTACTGAATATTTGCATTATCTCACATTGTTTTTCGAAAAGTGCTTTAGAAACGTGCATCCCATTTTTTTGCAATGCACTTTTTTACAACAATGAAAAATAAAACCAAACTTCATTAGTGAGCCTAAGGCATTGGGGCCCTGACTGTCGGATGAACAGATTGCCAGCTGATGGCTCTGGTTCTTGGCCCTACCTACTGAATGCTTATCCTTTACTTTGTTTTCAAGCCAGGACACATGTCACCTCTATCAGAGAATGTTTGTCCAAAATGGTATTAGATAGTGATAAAAATGTGGCTCGTTTCATAGTTCCAAAGTAGATTAAAAATAATTCATAAAAGCATGGAGAGAGAGTGAAGGAGTAAAAGAGGAAGGGAGAAGGGAACCATTCATATTATTTGTCGCTCCATGTATTTGTAGGTAAGATGCTCTCAGGACAAACTTTACCAGATCCACAAGGAATGCAGAATTGTAACCCAGAATGAATTTTAGTTACTGTTTATGCTAGATGCCTTTTCACCTTGGGGGGGAATGGGGGACCAAGAAGGGTCTAAACTGACACCTTTGTCAGATCCATACAAGAATGGATGAGCACACTGAGGACGTCTGACTCTAGAGGAAACTTGCACCCTAGGGAAGCTCAATATGGGTCTTGCTTTTATGTGGTAGGGATTCAACGGCCACTGAAGTCATTCTTGTACTCTTACCAGCAAAATGGGGCTCCTGGATATTCCACTGTAATTTACCCTAAAAAATCAAATTGCCATTATTATCAGAATTAAAAATATTTTAGGCTCATAATATCCTGAGCCTGATAGGATACAATAGTAGAAAGACGTCAAGCTTTGGAATGAAGCAGTGCTGGCTTTGAATATTGACTTGATGATTGAGTAGTTAGCAATTTGGCCACAGAAGCAATTTTACTTCTCTGAGCTTCAGTGTCTTTATCCTTGGGTATGGATAATGATATTAATCTCCCAAGGTTATTGAAAAGATTAAATAGGATAATACATGCAAAATGTCTGGCACGATGCCTGAAACATAGTAGGAACCGAAAATGTTCCTTCTCACACACACACATATGCGTATCCATTCTAAGAGAGAGAGATGGGCATAACTTGAGACCATCTCCCACTAGTACATATGTTGTACGTGTTAATTTAAGTTACCCCAAGCTACATTTAGATTCGTGCTTGCCAGGGCCTTCAAATTCAAGTCCTGGCAGGTTATGGAGGGGATGCAATTTGGATGGAATGAAAAGAATGTAATCATCCCACTACTTCAAAATTCCCAGTTGTCTGAGATCAGATGGGCAAAACTTCATGGCAATAACTATATAGATCACCAGGATAGTTGATACTGTGCAAACAAAGCCGTGAAAAAAATTTCCGGGAGCAAAAGAGCATGATTACATATATGTTGGAGACAAAAGAGGGAATTTTTTAGGTATTTCTAGAAGATTCCCACAGTTTCTATTATTATTATTTTTTTTCTTTTAATTCAGGTTTGGACGTGACAATTGCCCCTTCATCCCATGCAAACTAATCTTCCTGTCAGGTTAATGTTATAGCAATCATGTGGAGGTGGGATTAGGGTCAGTAAGAGTCAGGTATATTCCTTGAGTAAAAAGCATTAATATACATATTGGCTTAAGGCTAGAGTCTGCTGGATACAGTTGCGCCCTATCTCGGAACCCAAGCCCTAATGAATTATTCAACTCAGCAGAATAATCCAGCATAACTAGGAATAAGCAGCACATCCATTTGAGGGGAATATTGTACGGAAGACCACCAGGGGTATTTGATGTGATCTATACTGTGTCAAACAACGTGCCAAGTTAATTCTCAGAAGCACCTAATGAAGGAGAGGCCATCATTCCCCTTTTAGAGGGAAAACACTGGGGTTTTGAAAAAGGTAAGAAATAGGATTCCAGAGGATGGTAAATGTTTAAACCCATATTGAAACCCAGCTTCGTCTGTCCCCCCAGACCCAGGCTCCACACTGTCTCCAGGGCTCCGTACTGCCCGCAAACCCCAATGCCACAGTACGATGCCGAGCCGTGCCCCTTCTCTTCACTCCTTCGGAGCAGCAGAGAAGCTCATGTCGTGTCTGCACGTGTATCTGCCTCTCCATGTGTGTCTCAGAAAGATACTTTATCTTTCAAGTTTTATGGCTCATATCTGTGACTAAAATACCATTTATGACAATTCCCATCTGCTAAGCTTCAAAAGTGATATAGTTTCATTGCAAAGGGCTGCTACTGGGGGCCTAAGTTACAAGCCAAGAGTTGAGTAGAATCAGAATGTACCTGAATTCCATCTCACAGGAAGCTGAGCCTCTTTAAAAGATGTCTGCTTCCTCCACACAAGCCACGCTCTGACTCTGTTGAGGCCCCAAAGTGTGGAGCCTCCCGGCTTCTTCCCAGATCAGAGCAAAGGTCTGGGCTCCTGCAACCCATGCGGGTCGGACCCCGTTTCTCATTCCAGGCAGGAAAGCAGGAGGCCCAGTTCCTCTGTCATTCTCTAACAGTTATAGACTGGCTGTGCACCTTATTAAAGATTAAGGTTTGCCGGGGCACTCTCTTTTGGCCATCTCCCGTTCACAGTCTGGCATTTATTACAAAGGGGCTGGAGATTAACACCATCCATTCTGCGCATCACTCAGTGGTCCCACAAAACCAAGAAAATGCAGCACAATGCAGAACTGCCTTGCAAAGACCCACCCCGGGGTGTTTATGTCTCTGAATCTCCCACGGTGGCTTTAAGACCATCTTCAGTTTATTTTCTTTTATCCTAACACTTAACTCTGGTCTTGTTTTTCTAATTTCAGATATAACACAGGTTCCCTGTAGTACATTTTGAAAAATATAGAAAAGCTAAAATGAGGGTCAACCTCAACGCAGGATAGTCTTCATATTTTTGAGTAGAATTTTCTGTTCTCTCCTTCCCCCTCTCTCTCTCTTCTCCTTTTCCCAAAAAGTTGCTTTCAGGTGTTGATAAATGTTTTCTGTAAACCCCAAATAACCATAGTAAGTAACCTTGATTTATTACAGAAGGATGGAACAAGAATGCCTTGTTTGCAGGCTGCCCTTCCTCTATTCAGGGCCTCTATTCAGCAGACATCGCCAACCGATCATAGACTACTTCCTTCCTGGGTCACACACGATCCTTCTCCAAAGTTCCATGCAGCCCCTACTGATCAATCAGGGTTGGTCCAAAATTGTGAATTCTCTTTCAGTATATGGTCCCTGCCCTCCAGAGACTTACACTCTCGCTTTGACAGCAAAACAAAGAGGGAAATATTGAGCAAAACATTATTATAAAGGCACGTTTATATAACTGACACAGACTCGGTAGCTGTCTTACTCTTAGGAGAGGAAATACTGCTCCTTTTGAATCAGTTAGCACCTGCCTGATCCCTGCATCATGGGACCGGCGTACAAAGTGGTTACTCGTCCTCATGTGACTCAGCGCTGAGGTCCTGTCTTTAACACCCTGCAGCGAACACAGTCAGAGGTCAAGGCAAGGACAAATAAATCTCTGAATAATGGATGCTCAATAAATGCAGTTTTTTTTTTTCTTTCTTTCCATATACCTTAAAATAGGATGTCTGTACCAATGGTGAGAAAGTGATTTAAAGTGGGTAGCACTATATATAGTAGGAGGTGAGTTTTGAGTCAGATCTTTACAAAGTAGATATGGGACACTAACTTTTGACCCAAGAATCACATTACGCAGGAAATTAACATGCCTGTAAAAAAACCTTAGCCAAGGTCCGTATGTTTCATTTACTTATCTCTACCGCCACAGATAACTCAGTGTGCATATGCATGGTATTAATGTGTGTAATAGGACAAAGAGTCCGTTCAGGGAACTGATTAAACAAGGTATGTTCTGGGCATAGAAAGGGGGACAATGGAAGGAGTGACAGGAACCGGTGTGTGCTAATATGAGAAACTCTCTAGGGTACAGTAAGTAAATTAAAGCAAGGTAAAAGGAAAACAGGGCATATAGTTTGATTTTTTTGTGTGTGAAAATAAAAGAAATCTGTACATACACATACATGTTATATATGTACATATGTATACATGTTGTGTCCTGCCCCCACCCCCAACGGGTCTATACAAAAAGCCACTGATGATTAGCTTTAGTTAGAACTGAGATCCAGAAAAGGGACTTATTATGCTTTTTTTTTTTTTTTTCTGGAGTTGGTGACATTTGAAGGATTAATCGTGGGCATGTATCTCTTTAATTTAAGCATACAAAATGCTTACTGGTTGGTCAGGATGGTGGGATTGTGGCCCATTTGTTTGCTTCTTGATTCTTCATGGAAAACATGTAACACATAAATATTATGTTAAAGAAGCTAATTATGATCTTCAGGTGGTGGAGTGTGATCTGGGCTGGCGAAGGGCAGAGGGAGAGGGACAAGGCAGGCCTTGGCATTTATTAAAACATCAGAAAGGCTTCTGAAAACCAGCATAAAGCTGAAGGGTTGTGAAGGAGAGGAGAACGAAATACACGCAAGTCAAAAATACAGAGACATCTGTCCGAATGAAATATCTCCCCTGCTGAGGCAGAGATCCCCCTTTTGGGGGTTTGCTTCTGGGGTCACCGTGCATTAGTATTCCACTCACCACGGCTGCAGCCACCACTTCTCTCCATTTCTTTTTGACCTCAAGCATTTTATGCATAAATGTCAGTGTTCTTTGCAATTAATCATGCCTACCACAGACTAATTGTAGACAACAGTCATGCAATTAGCCAAAATGTGTTTCAAATATGCATGAATGTTCAGAAAGCATTCACATTCCAAAACCTCAGGTACCTAAACAGGAAAATTGGCCAGTCCCTCACAATTCCCTTTCAAATTCAATGTGAACTAGCAGGATAATCAGATCATAGCTGATGGCGGCCATGCCCAGGGTCTGCTAATGAGAAAATGGTACCCTGAAATTCATGCTATGAACTCGGCAAAGCGGCGCATCTGAAAATACCAAGCATGCCCTTTAGAGAAGTTAGAGAGAGACAGACAGACAGACAGAGACAGAGAGAGAACTTACAAGAGTTGATGAAAACGAAGATGTGTGATATAATTGGAATGAATCGTGGATCACTACATCAAAAACTAATGATGTATTATATGGTGACTAACATAACATAGTAAGATAAAATAAAATTAAAAAAAAAAAAAAAAGGAAGACTCGGAATAGGATCCGTGGGTTGCACGCGACACAATCTACCTCGGAAGAGCCAAATATGGTTGCAGCACTAGGTACTATAGTGAGACACAGCTAGTTACTCGTCACCAGTCAACCATCCTAGACGACACATTTGCTCAGTAGTATTCTGTCTTAATAGAAGGAAAGGAGGTAACCCAGAACAGTAGTTCTCAACTAAGGGCAATTTTGCCGCCCAGGGGACACCTGGCAATGTCTGGAGATATTCTGGTTGTCACAACCAGGGGAAGAGTTTCTGCTGGCACCTGGTGGGCAGAGGCCAGGGACACTTCTAGAAGTCCTATAACACACAGGTAAGCCTCTCCCCCGCCACCCCAAGATATCATTTTCTGGCTAAGATGTCAATGGTGTGAAGGTTGAGAGACCATGACAGAGTCACTAAAAATGGTGGATTCGGGGATGAAGAAGACCTAGCATCGCTCATAGCTCTCATATACTGTGGCTCCAGGCAAGGCCCTTAAATGCCTGTGACCTCAGTTTCTGCTTCTGTAAAATGGGGATAATACTGTCTACTTTGCAGGGCGGCTGCAAGAATTTGAGCTAATGGAAATGAAAGCACTGGTCCCAGAATACATTGCAGCTTTCATGATTATTGCAACTTTTATTATCATTTACGTATTTTCCAGTCACATTACGGGAACAGAAATAAAACAAACTTCTTGGAGAGTCGTGCTGTTGCTAATCGGGCACCACGGCAAACATCTCCCTAGCCTCCCAGGAATAAACTAGTCTCACTTCAAACAATTGTTACAGTTTGAATCCAATTGACTCCAGACAAAAGTATTGAGATAATCAGCATATTAAAGCCAACACTATAACCATATGTTAATTATGTAAATGATTCATTTTAATCAGCTAGAACCATGTAAAGAGTAACTAGGAATGCAAATGTAGGGAGTTATTAAAAACCTCATTATTATTCATCTTGGTTCCATGCGTGAACATATCCATCCAAACAGATGAATTAATAGTGAGAGAGGAGATGAAAGTGCTGGAGGGGGTCTGCGGGACACCATCTGTCCGCCTTTGCTTCTCGCTCAGGCCTCCACTTTGCAGGGAAGCTGCAAGAGGCTTGCAAGAAGGGTGCTCTGGGCTTCCTGGGGTGGCCCTGTCAGCCTTTCAGAGCTCAGGGAGCATTACGGATTCTCTTCATTTGCCTGCGTTGGCTTTTTAAGGTTGGGACCAGGAATGGGTGGGTGGCACGGGAACAACTCTACTGTGGGTCCCCCAATTCATCCGTGAGTTGTGAAAACATCCCTCCACCTTCCCTTTTCCTTTCTCTTCTACCCTCGTTATCACTTCTACTGGCACCACACAATTTTCTTCATCATCAAGGGAGCTTATTAGTTTACTCTATTGCTATTATTAATAATTGGTCATTGGGGTGCCTGGGTGGCTCAGTTGGTTAAGCGACTGCCTTCGGCTCAGGTCATGATCCTGGAGTCCCAGGATCGAGTCCCGCATCGGGCTACCTGCTCAGCAGGGAGTCTGCTTCTCCCTCTCCTGCTCCCCCCTCTTGTGCTCTTTCTCTCTCTCACTCTCTCTCTCAAATAAATAAATAAAATCTTTAAAAAAGAAAAAAAAAATAATTGGTCATTGTATTACCTTGTTATTTTTAGGGAGCGCTTACCCTGTAAAGTTCTTCTTTCATTAGCTCTTCACCATGACCTGAGTCTTACAGGGAAATTACGTTGCCTAAAGCTGAACAACTAGTAATTGGTGGAGGAGGGCTGCCAAATGAGGTCGCTGGACTCAAGAGAATTAAGTAGTGTTATGGTCTGCTCTCATAGTAGTTACGTCCACCTCAGCTCATGGGCTAATTAGATGCTTCCAGGAGAAATTTATTTTTGAAATCTTGAGAGGGAAGGGGTACAGCATTACTGAAATATCGATAATTTTCAGATGGGGGGCTCAAAGACACGGGTTCTGCATTGCTGATACATGGACTCATTGTATTATCCCCCACATTTTCACGACAACATTCATTTATCCTCATTTTACAAAGATGAGAAGACTCAACTTGAAGCAACCTGACAAAGTCATAAGGCAAATTAGAAGGAGGACTAGGATTTAAACCTAGATCTGACGCCAAATCTCACAACTTCCCCTGTATGAATCCCAGTGAAGGTATGAAAATATCTCTGTGTGTTGGTGAGGAAACCATGACTCAGAGAGATGTAATGGCCGGCCTGATGTCAAGTTGGTGTTGTGAATTTCAACCTATGTCTGTCTGGCCTATTGCTCTGAGGGTAGGACCCTCGTTGATTCCCTAAAATTATCACCACACGCTACCTGCTGGTATAATCAGAGCTCACCAGCAGAACCTTCTGGAGTGCTGGAAATATTTATGTCTGTGCTATGCAGTATGGTAACCACTAGCCATGTGTGGCGATTAACCACTTAAAATGTGGTAAATGTGACTAAGGAACTGAATTTTAAAATTTGATTTAATTTCAATAATTTCAATGTACTCAGCTACACATGGCTAGCGGCTGCCATTCTGAACAGAACCACTTTAGATTTTCACAAATGTTGTCACTTCACTGAATGCTCACAAGCCCTCATATATGTGAGGAAAGGCCTTTCAAAGATGAGGACTAGTAGGGTGGCTTTATTAAATGAGCAGATGGAGCACTGCCAGATAAGTAATGCATGACCTAGAAGGATCACCTGGCACTTCCTTCTCAGCTCCAATCTCTTTATGTTGGAAAGGAGAAAGATTCACCATCCTTCTTGTTCCATAAAGGATGGGCAAAATTTTCTGCATCATTGAAATGCCCTTTCTTTGTTGGCTTAATCTGAGGATAACAGTCCAAGAGATAACTTCTCTGCTTACCATCAATCCCCTAAACTATACTAGGACATTTGTTCCATTTTAAAATAAAGAGAATTAAAGTTAATGGTGTTTTGACATCTTCATGAAACCTTTTAAAGTATATAAAGACTTTTGTTGATCAGTGATGCTGGTCTCCTGGTAATGCTTAAGCTTTCCAAAATGGGGCTTTTCAAGGTAAATGGGGGGAAAAAAAAAACACTCATGGAATGGAACACTAGTTTGGGAAATATTTATGACCTTCCTTTTCTCTTTAAAGTAGAGATTATGAAACTGATGACGCTTCAGTTAATGATATGCTTGGTTATGTGTAATGTGTATGTATGTGTATATACATGTAAAGTTACATGTGATTTGTATAGTATATATGTGTGTGCATATAGATGTACACATATGTAAATGTACATGTTTAAATTAGCTGTTATTTGAAAATCAGATGACTAGTCCCATAGAAATCTGGATTCTTTTTTAGTTTCTTTTGATATATATCAGAAAATCTGGTAACACAGCCTGTATTACTACATGGGGAAAAAAAAAAAAAAACCATAGTTAAGTAGAAGATGTTATTTTAGCTGGAACATATGTGAGGGGACATTTGTTCTCTGCTTCTCCATGGTCCCCGTCGTCCTGACTGATGTACTGATGTGGAATTATGTGAGCATCTGAGTCTGGGGTTGGAGACTATTGCAAGCTGAGTGGATTTCCACCTCTCATTGCCCCTACTGTGCAAACCTGGAAAAGATACTTTGTAATGATATAGGTGGAACAATCTCTTCTTAGTATGAGGTCATGTATTTTCTTTTCAAGCAACTGAGGGTAAGTCAAACATTTGGAGAGGATTTGTCAGGAGAATCCACTGGAAGGAGAGCCCCCAGGGGAAAAGCTTGCCACAGTGACTGATTTCCACTGGTTTCCGCCCAGCTCTGTGGTGACAGACTTCTTCAGGGCCAGCTAGATGATGGCTAACAACTGAAGATAAGGCCATATCTCAAAACGGCAAATCCCAAATGGCCCCCCTCCCCCCCTGTTGCTTCTTCCCTGCAAATGGATGCTGGGGGCCTCCAGCACTCCCCAGGGCGTAGCCGCCAACCCCACCCCACCCCGGAGCGCCTCCATAGACTCAGGAACTGTGCTCACTAGCAGCGATTTCATGATTCACCAACACCAGATTGTCTAAGACCAGGAGGAGAAAAAAAGGATCAAGCCAGAAAACCCATCTGCAATTCATTTCACTCCAGACTTTAAAAACACGTCCACCTGACAAAAGTACAATCGATCATTTCATTTCATTTTTAAAAGAGTAAACATGCTCAAAATTAAATGATTTTGGGGGGTGAGAAGTAAGGATATCCAAAAAGCTCTATGTGGCTTTGTTCTTCATATTCTAATTCTTTCATGTTTCTCTGCCTGGTGTCTCCTAATGTACTTTCACTAGAATCCGATTTTTGATCTTTAATCCCTTTATGTGTTTTTCTGTGCTTACTCGTGAATGCCTTTGTAGCTGCCGTAATTGGGTCTCTGGCACCATTTTAATAGGACTTAGCACAATGCAGGCTTGACAAATTTCATCTAAGTGGAAAAAAAAAAAAACCACTATCAATATCATCTGAGAAACTGACCAGAGTTTCAAATAGGCTGCAACAAACATATCAAATAGAACACAGTTAGGCCGAGGGAGGCAGCCTCCATGATCAGACCGGGAAGATGAGAGAAACCATCTAAGGTTGCATAACATCAGCTTGTGGTTTACAGATTCACAGATCTTGGAGACAGAGGCTGGGCCAGATGATTTTTCAAGGCCCAAGCTGGTCAGCAATCTCACAATAAATGTCAGTCAGGGTCTGGCTTCCCTGGAAACACACATGGACGTCATTTCCTCTCTAGGTGCCTATATGCCTTTGTGATTTTCGGCCAAGGTGCTCAACAACCTGGCAATGTCTAAGTGACATTCTCTGACACAGCTCTGCTGGAAACAACATCGGATTTACAAGTGTCCTGGCAATAAAGGACAATGCAGTTGAAGCAGGCATCAATGGGAGTGGCAGCCTGGCTCAAAATAATCCCATTTCCTCTGGGAAAGGCGTCGATATACTTAAGTGGCGTCAGTGGCCACGTTGGGGCCACCTGACCCAGCCCTGCACACAAGCCATACATAGTTGATTGGTTCAGTGGTGAGCACCTGACCTACCAAAATCTTCCCTGGGAGTTTCTCACATGGAACCAGGGAAAAGATCCAACCATTCTTGGAAGTCAAAACTGAGAGGTTCAGTAGTTTTTAGTGGACGTATTTCCCATCATGTACAGGAGACAGGTCTGTGGAAGTGAAAGTCTTAGGGTTCTCCTATTTTCTCTAAGTGCTGGCTGCCTTGGCCATAATCATAGGAGACACACCTGTGACCTCCCAACAGAGTCACTGCTTTGCATAAGTTGATCTGAGTGGCATTTATGTCTCCTACATTAAAACAGGGCTTATTCGGTCTGTGCTGTTGATATTTTGGGTGCTGTCGTTCTTTATTGTGGGAGGTTGTCCGTGTGCTGTAAGATGTTTACCAGCATCCCTGGCCTCCACCCACCAGACGCAAGTGGCACCCCCCCCACCTCCAGTTGTAACTACCAACAGTGTCTCCTGTGGGGAAAATTGCTCTCAGCTAAGAATCACTGCGCTAGAAGAATTTTAATGCGGAAATTCAACATTAACAACCAGCAAGGTCCTCTGGCCCCGCCTACCCACGGCAACTAAGGTTTGGTACATGAATTGAGACTATAAAAAGGCAAGTCCCAATTTAGATTCTCAGTCTTGGATATACTCTAAATTCTTCCTTGCTACACAGATCTGGCAAGGTCCTTCACATATTTATTACCTTGTGGAGTGTTTCATCTGTTTCTCTGGTCTCTGGTGACATTTATATCTCACAAAGATGTTTATGATTACAAAGAGGAAAAGGGGTCCCTTGTAGTCATGACACTAGTCTTGAAACACAGTCCATCATGAGATTGTATATGTGTCACACTGAGATAGATAGACAGACATACTATATTATTTACATATTATATATACCCCACAGAAGTCATTCTGATCATTGCAGGTCTGTTCTAATGTAGTAAGGATCAGAATGCTTGCCATCTGACAGGCATATTCAGTAGTATCCTTTACCTGCATCCTGTGGTATCCTGTACCTTTCGAACAGTTTCTTGATATCCTTTTACATAAATTGCGTCTTCCTCAATTATACGTGGGAAAAACAAATATGGTGTTCTTACTATGGGAGTTGCGAAGACTTTTTCCGAGCGATTCTCTCAGGGCAAGAACACAACCAGCACATATTCTCTCTCTTAAGACTTAGAATTTCAACTAGAGAGATGTAATGATAGAAGAAAGGACCGCAGGGTCATTTAGATAAAAGAAAGGGCATTCATTCTAGAACTAGCTCCCGATGGTGGAATAGTCCTCCTGGCATCTGCCCTAGGCCCCTATCTCCAGCCTTCTGGTCAACTCTGTGAGCTACTTAATATCTACTCAACAAATGTTCTCTTGCCTAAGGTAATCAAAGTAAATGGCTAGTACTTGAAACCAAGGAACCCAACCCGATACTACCAAGAAAGAGGCCCACTGAAGTGGTGAATGCAAAAACCATGGGCATCTCACGGTCTATGAATTAGCACCACAATGTAGTCAATTTTTTTTCTATTAAAAATGGCAAATTCAATAACCTGCATTTAATTCTGAGGCCTCTTCTCCATAGTAATTATGAGATAAACAGATCTCACACTTAAAAGGGCTCTTTCTTTTCTGGCAGCCGAGCGCTCCAAAAATGGGGAAGCCACCAGCCTGTCTCATCCCTTACCCCTGATGTAGCAGACAACAGCTCATCAAATGTAAGCTGGGGGAGACCCCTGAACCCCACAATTATCAACAGACCTTGAAAGGTGCTTTTTAATCTTTAAAATGCTTTGAAAAGATGTGGGCTGCAAATAGGACTCAGGAGTTCCAAAGCTGACTGGCTGTTCCGCTCTTCCATCACACCTACAAACATGATCTTGCTGTCTCCCTGTTCCAAAATATTCCCCTCAAATGTCCTCTTTTCCTCCCCACGAGATACCAGGAAGGCCATATGCCTCCTCCCACTTCTGCTGAAGTGTCAACAATGAAACGCAGAAGCCCACATGTGCTCCCCGGCCTGTCCCTCCCCCTCCGCCCAGATGATAAATAGCAAGAAGGGCAGGGGACCTTCTGGAAGCTGACTCTGGCCCCTGAAATGAAACACAACTACTCCAACTTCTACGGAAGAGTCATTAAATACTCCATAAGATGTACTTAGCCTTAAGCAAAAAGGTTTTGTCCTCCAACAAAACAATTTAAATGGTGCCAGGAGAAAGGATCCGATGGCAGAAAGTCCCCATGTGTTTAAAGGTTCTAGGAACTCCTGGTGACCTTTATCCGGCTGCTAGGCGTCCTGCCTTAAAAGACATGTGGCCCATTTTATACCAGGCACTTTGCCGGGAAGGGAGGCCTAAAGAGCCCGGTGTTTATTTATTTATTTTTTGCTAGCTCCAGGGGTGACCTCTTCTGAAGAATCCAGCCTGGGCCAGACATTGTTCCCAGGGCTCTACACTGGCCATTTCCTGGGCTGCACACGGTAGTGGGTCCAGAACTGGATTTGTCTTACCCCTTTTATGAAGTCAGGAGTCTCATGCATTGTAAGTAACACGGAGGTAGTTAGGCGGGAGCCAGGATGTCTCCACTGCCTCGTCTTTTCATTAGAAGGTTCCCATCCAACATCACAGAAGACAAGGAGTCCAGGCCACAAAAAGTCAGGACCGAGGCTCACTGTGATCTTTTCTGTAGTTCTGCCTCTGCCAAAGTCTCTCACAACAACGACAGCGATAGCAATAATGATAATAATAATAAAAGCAGTAACCACAGCACCCTTAACCAACCAATCCAATTCATCCGTCAGGCCACAGGCTGGGTGATTTACAAAGCATCTTGCTTAAGCCTCAGGAAACACTCCGTGTAGACCTTTTTTTTTAAAACAGATTAGGAAACTAAGGTTCAGAGAGGCTGAGTGAGTTACCCAAGGTCACACAGCCAATACGCGCTGAGTTAGAAATTAACTTAAGCGCATCTGATTCCCGCATCTGAGCTGTTCACTGGTACATTGTAAAACACACAGGCTCTCAAAAAAAAAAAAAAAAAAAACAAAAAACCACACACAGGCTCTCACCTACTACGTTCTGCTCAACATTAAGCCACTTCCCATGACACTAAGGACTCAAAATGCACGCACACAGAAACGCATGCATACACACAACCTGCCTATATGTGTTTTCTCCTACTTTCATGAGCACGTCTCAAGCTTCTCACACTTGGTCAGGCAGAACATGATCGTGATCAAGGCTGGTCTCCTCCCCTCTTCCTCCCACCTCTGTTGGGTGTGTGGAGGTGATTCCCAGATGTTTGGGTTGCTTAGTTATCCTTATGAGTAGAAACAAGGCCAGAGCAGCTGCAGAGGAAATGTTCCCCTTTGTTCCCTGCTTCCCTCGGACTCACCTGGTCTAACTTGGACTCACCTGAATTTATTCCATGTCAGGGACCATGAGGGGTGAAGCAGGGGATGGACTGAGTCTTAGTCAAGCAAAAGAAACAATTCTTTCATGCTCTGGAAAAGTGCCACTGCCACATTCTCTGATGCAAAATGATTTTAATCTTTCCCAAGAGTAAACATCTGCTTAATGCAAAGCTTTCTGAGTCCATTTAGGCCTCTTCTAAAGGCTGCTAGACGCCCCGCCACCTGGGCAGGCCTGGTGAGATGGAACTGCTGTAACAGGTGCAACCACACACACAGGTCCTTCGTTCGAGTCTGGAACCTGCACACAGCATACCTCACCATGTAAGCTTGCACACAGGTTGGAGCCGAGGCCTGGAGAGAGCTCTTCCAGGGGAAGGAATGCAGGCTCTTTCCATTGCTGGCCATGTGGCCCTCTTCATGTGCTCCAGAGACCCGCCAGGAGGTGGACAGTTTGAAAACATCCATCTAGCCACAAAGCCAGTGCCTTTGTTCGGTTGGTTTGGGTTCATTCTTTCTACTCATGGCTCACAGGGGCTGGGGCCCGAGGCTGCCCTTAGAATGAAAGAAGAAACGTTCCCACCCACTGGATGTGCCTCTGCACCAACAGAGACGAATGAAAGGACCGTGAATGCATACTCAAAGACTTCAAGGTGACTTGAGGGAGATCTCTGGGAGGCGAGGCTAGAATGTGGGAGCCTAATTAGTGGCCCCGTCTGAAGAAAGCGGAGGTGAAAAGAAGGGACTTAGCCAACAGGGGCAGGGAGAAAGGAAGCCCAGAGTGTCAGACGTTGGCAGTGTGTCCACAACATCACCCAGCAAAGATTTGCGATGAGTCCCGGGGACATGGCCTTTCCAAGTAATGGAGAGGCATGCTGCATCGTGGGGAGGCTAATTCCTCTGGCTTCACCGCAGCCTACATGAAAAGTCCTTCAAAACCCCACTTCCGAATAAAAAAAAAAAACAAAACAAAAAAAACGATGGACTCTGAAAAACAAACAGGGTTCTAGAGGGGAGGGGGGTGGGAGGATGGGTTAGCCTGGTGGTGGGTATTGAGGTGGGCACATTCTGCATGGAGCACTGGGTGTTATGCACAAACAATGAATCATGGAACACTTCATCTAAAACTAATGATGTAATGTATGGGGATTAACATAAGAATAAAAAAAAAAAAAACAACCCACTTCCCCGGGCCCGGGGCCTAGTCCTGCTCCTCTGGGGGCATTCGCCTCCCTGGTTGTCTGATACCAGGAAGGGTGTAGCTAGGATGGGGGACGTGAGCTTTCCAAGAATTAGAAAGGGCTTCTTACATTTTCCCCACCATGTGTGTGCACACCCACGCTTCATTTTTGCCATACAAGAGGGAGTGGGGCCACTGTTTCAAAACTTCTCTGAGATGCTGTAAGCTGATCACAGTTTCACAACTGTCTGAAAAATTTTGGCTCTCTCCTAACGATTCTTTGACTTCTTACTTAGACCCATCAACCTCAGAAATATTTACCCAAGAAGTGGGCAAAAACGTCTAGGTCTCTTGCGTCTAGCGTCCAACACAGCACCGTATGACGTACTATGTAGCACCTAATATGCAGAAGACGGAGAGTGTATCCGATAGTCTATAACTTAGGGGAAAGTTCTGTCTGTCTGTTGGCTGTATGATATTCTCATTGTACTTGGAGGAAATATTTAAGATGGCTCAACCATATGAAGGCTACATGGTGTGTGAAAAAACAAGTTTTCCAGAGTGGTTGAATTTGAGGTTCCACACAAAGTCCTTGAGATTGCTGATGAGGGGTGCCACACACAGCAAGGTGTTGTGGACACAAAGTGCATACAGTGGCTTTGCACCCGAGCCCCGATCAGGACACAGGGAGAGGTGCTCCAAAATGCATGTGACCATCTGCCATCAAACTACTGCTCTTTTTGTGGGCAGCCCTATGTATCAGGTTCCATGGGAAGGAGCAGCAAGAGTTTAGTTATTTAATGAAGGCTAATTATTTTCCACACAGACACACACACACACACACACAGCATCTGTCAGGTGCTTCCTCTGTGATCAGCATTTTATATATGCCACCTCATTTAATTCTCAAAACAACCTTGTTGAATCAAGACCAGGAACTGACGCTCACCGAGAACCCAAGACTTGTTGAAAGGTCACAGCATGTGACCTTGTTGTGGGTGTAGATGTGGTTGTGGGCCAGGCGTACGGACCTAAAGCCCATGAGTCTAACTCACATACATGTCTCTGTACTTCCTTAGATGGCTATGCTGTAGCTGGTAATTCTCATGTGATGCAGGGTTAAGTAAATGTGGAGAGAGCAAAAAGCTTAACCGAAATCATACTTTCCACCCCCAAACATAATTAATCTAGTTTATATTATACACACACACACACACACATATAGTTTTTTTTGGTTTTTGTTGCTTTTTTGTTGTTTTTTTGTTTGTTTTGCTTTCTGGATCTGAAACTCTAATCATTGGGAATAAAGAAACAGGAGTCAAAGGCAAAATTCTCTCATGCCCTATCCTTAGAAATCCAGGTTTCTCTGGCAGATACACTAACTGATGAACACATAACCTTCTCTTTGCTACTCTCTGGGCTTAATCACATTAATATCACCATATTGCCTTCCACCCTGGCCATTCTCGTCCTACCAAAAAGTACTGAAGGGACACCTTAGCTTTTCCTTGGAAAAATTCAGGTGCTAATTAGAGCATTATTTGTCATTATGTATCAGATTGCTTGCCAATCATTTAGTCTGATGCTGCTAATACCTGCCCCCTTCAGTAGCATGGCCATCTCTGCTCTCTCATGGTTTATTTGTAGAAGGAGCTGAGCTGGCTATGAATTCTTCCAAAGGTTTATCAACCCTCTGAGGGCAGTTTGTGCATATCCAATGCAATGACAACAGATACATAATTTATTTTCTGGAGTGAGTTATGAAAGTTAATCAATAAGAAGTGGAAGTCTTGTAAATTATCTATCGAAGATCAGCCTATTAAATGTTCTACTTCTACAAGGCTGGTGTTTTGTTTATTTTTTTTTTTTTGAAGATTTTATTTATTTATTTGACAGAGAGAGACACAGCGAGAGAGGGAACACAAGCAGGGGGAGTGGGAGAGGGAGAAGCAGGCCTCCCGCCGAGCAGGGAGCCCGATGCGGGGCTCGATCCCAGGACCCTGGGATCATGACATGAGCCGAAGGCAGATGCTTAACGACTGAGCCACCCAGGCGCCCTACAAGGCTGGTTTGAGTGGAGGTCTCAGACTGCAGTATTTATTAGCCCACATGCAAGATAATGTGATTCTCAAGCAGATGAAGGCAGACCTCGCTATTAAGACAGAGACAGTCAAAATAAAAATGAAATGTGTTTTGCTACAACAGCAAATCCTGCTCCCACGATTGCCAGGAAAAAAAAAATAAACAAATAAACAGGAATCAGAGGGAGGCTGGGAACATCTCTCTCCACGAGTAGAGCAGAAAGCTCAGAGGGCAGTGGGGAAGTAAGCATGGGGAGAAGGCACATTGGCAGGCTCTCCTGATCCATCTCAGAATAAAGCAGAGAAAGCACCACTTTGCCATGGGAAGCATCTCCCATGGCCTGTTCTCCTCTACAGCAGCCTGGCCAGGGCAAGAAGAGAGACCTTGGCATGGCCGGGACTGTGCAAAAGCTCTGAGCAGGAGACAGGAAATGGCTCAGAGACAGGGTGCGGGTTTGGTTCAGATGCCAGGAACGTGGCTCAGAGGCAAAGACAGGCAAAGGATGTGGGGCAGAACAAGGTAGATCAGGACGAAAAGAGAGGGAGAGGGGTGGGCTCTCTTCCTTCAATCAATGGGGATCAGGAGATGTGCAGGGGCAAGGCGTGGCCAAAGAGAGGGAGAAAAACCCAGATCATTCTTCCTGCACTTCCTCTGCCCCATCCCCATCGTGACCATCATGCTGCTTGCTCTCCATGAGGCTCAATCAATGTTGCTGACTCACTGGAATTTTTGTATGGACAATGTCTCTATCTCGAATATTATTCAGAATAAAAACTGGGAGTATAATGACAATAACCATGGGTATTTTTATTCACTGGGTTGATAACGGCCAAAGGGAGGCTCTCGTTTCTCCTGTCTACCCCACTCAGGTTATCTGACTGCAGTGTCCGTGCCTGTAGAATCCAAAATGCCTGTGTCCCTAAATGCCGAGACCGTGAGCGCAGGGCTTCCTTCTCCTTCTCTGGCCCTGGCACCTTTTGGAGCAAGCTCATTCACTTGGATGCAGGACACCTCCAGACAGGCCCCCACACCCAGGCCTCGGTGTCACAGAGCACCCCTCTTGTTTCCCTCTCTGCTCTCAGGCAGGTCCCTGGGTGCCTGAGCCAAAAAGGCTTTCTTTTTGGGACTTAGTTTCTAATGCAATGGTTATGCATGCAGGGGCCCTGAGCATTCATGTACAGAAGAGAAACTAGAGGCTCCTGCTATGCTTTGATCATGAGCTTTGCCTCAGACCATGCAGACAGAAGTCCAGGCGTGACTTTACATCCACTCAGGCTGGCTCCAAACCTCTTCCTCCATCACTCGAGAAGGCATTGTACAACACATCTGAGCACAGCTCTCCTATAAGACAACCTTTAACTCTTCTTTAATGTATTTGTATTATTTAAAAAGCAAAGCCTTCATAGACTTCAGAATTATAAGGACCTTTAACTTAAAGCTCTCAGAATAAACCAGATTGTGCTGTTGCCCTGCTTAAAATTTTCCAGGGCCTCTTATCACCACTTGATAAAAATCCAAATTCATTACAGCACTGAGCAGGGCCCTACCTCACCTGGCCCCCACCTGCCTCCCCAATATCGCCTCCCACTATCCTTCCCCTTTAACACAAAACTCAACTCTCCTGGCTTCCTCTGAACGCTCTGTGCTTGCTGGTATGTCTCGGTGAGATGCTCCTCCTTTAATTTGTTCCTGCCTTCAGTGTCACGGCTCAGAGAGCCTCAGCTAACCACCCTTGTCTAGGAGAGGCCCGTACACCCAGCCTCTGTTTCATGGAGCCCCTCTCTCATTTCACTCCATTCTTCTCTCCATACGGAGTACACATCTGCCTGTCTGCCTCCATCCCTACTCATTAGAAACTAAGTCCCATAAGAACAGGGGCCTTGACTCTGTTAAGGGCTGTATCTTCAGTGCCTAGAACTACGCCTGGCATTGAATCAGTGCCCCATTGTTACTGATGAATAAATGATTAGATGAACATATTCCCTATTATAACCGATTATAATGCATCAATCAATATGTTGGAGCACCACAGTTGAGACACACAGCCTTGGAGGGTGCTTCTTGGACCTCGCTTCTTCACCTTTCAAACCAATGAGGCATTTTGCATATACCATATTTACCCAAGTAAACACCCCTCCTACTGAAAGGAAATATGCTTTTTGGCCTTGACCTCGTTTTGCCTCTAGCAAAATGCCTTTGGCTGTCAGCAGCTAGAAGCCTGGGCAGACCAGGTGGAGGGAGGTGTAAATGACCCTGAAGGTTGAAAGGAAAGGAAATTATCACCCAACAGATTGGCAAAAATTTAAAAGATTGATGATGTCCACTTTTGGCATGGAAGCAAGGAAACTGGTCTATCATACCGTCTTTGAGGGAGTAACAACTGGCAAAGCCGTTTTCTGGAGGGCATCTGGCAGTACCTATTAGAATATAAAATGTGCATAGCCGGGGAACGAGCAAACTCACTTCTAGGATTCTGCCCTCAACTTACTTTCCTATGTGTACACAAACACAGATGTGCAAGGGCATTCATTGGCAGCATCACTGCAGGAAACAACAACAACAACAACAACAAAACCCAAAAAATCAGAAGCTACCAAAATGGGCATAAAAGGCAAGATGCCTAAATAAATTGTGGTATGGCCATGTATGGAATTTTGTGCAGTCTGTTCAGAATACTAGGGCAGACTTCTAGGTAATGACAAGAGAAGGTGGCCAAATACATGTTGTCAGATATATAAAAGCAAGCAGCAAAACAATGCGGGTGGATGTGATCCCACTGACTTCAAACACGCGCACTGTGTCCCTGTATACGTGTACATGTGCGTAATGACACGGGAGGGGGATGGGGGCTTTTCAGACTACCACTCCAATCTGTTACCATGCACTACGTCTTTGTAGGGGAGGGGGGAGCGGTGTGGGGGGGGGGGATGTGGTAGACAGACTCACGTGCTTTACTCTGCGTTCGCATTTATTTCCTGAAATTGTTTTGGGGAAAATATAACCATTACGTTAGAGTTTTAAAAGTAAAAGAAAGAGGGTTGCAGGATCTTAGCAGAACCCAGGCTGGGGCCAGGGATGGGATGTGTGCCTCCGTCAGAGGGAGACTGAGGGATAAAGAAGACAGAGTCGACTGTCTTGGATTCAAATCCCAGGCTTCCCCGTTCGCCTACTCTGTGGAAATGATCACACGACCTAACTTCTCTGCCTCTCGGTTTCTCCTCTATGAAGCTGGGAAAATTGCAGTATCTGCCTGTTTGAATTTTTGTGAGGATTAACTGAGATAATGCCCGTTAAATGCTTAGCACACCACCCAGCACAGAGCAAGTGCAAATATTAACTATTAATTTTATTATCATTATGTTGTTCTCATGTTTCAGCATTCAAATCTGCTCAGATGAGGGAAAGGCAAAGGACAGAAGGGCCATAACATGGCAATTTAATTAATTTGATCTTAAAGAGTAGTGCTGCCCCACAGAATGTTGAGCAATGGAAGAAATGTTCTCTACTTTACTGTTCAACAAGGTAAAGTCAAACCACAGGTGTCTACCGAGCACTGGAAATGTCAATAGTTTACCTTAACTTACACTGCAATACTTACATGGGGCTATAGTACACAGCACATTTCTAGAGAATTTCACTCTCCCCAGTGGAAGCAACCTCCTTCTCTCCTGATAGTCCCTAGTACTGAAGATGGGCACAAGTCACAGTACTTAAAATATTAGCAAACCCTAAGCATTTCACCTCACTTGCAGTAGGAGAGGTGAGTTTAGAAGGTTTTACCAAGTAGGTCCCTTTTCAAGCCTCATTCAGTTCTTCCGATTGCTTGACGAGACTCTCAGTTGGTGCTACCCTGCCTTTCACCCCATCTCCGGGACACTTTCAAACCTGCCTTATCTTCCTATGAGAGAACAGGCCTCAGACAAGTAAACACCACCAGCAAACACAAGTAATGGAGTATTTGATAACATTGCTTTGTCTTCAGTGCATTTGTTTTTTCCATCGAGCTACAACACATACTATAAAATTCATCCTTTAAAGTGTACAATTCAGTGTTTTCTAAGACAGTCACAGAGTTTTGCAACTACCGCCACTATTTAATTCCAGAACATGTTCATTGCCCCTAAAAGAAAGCCCATACCCATGAGCAGTCACTCCCCACCCCTCCTCTCACAGCTTCTAGCAACCACGACTCTGCTTTCTGTCTCTATAGATCTGCTTATTCTGGGCACTTCGTATAATTGGAACCATATAATATGTGGTCTTCTGTGCCTGGCTTCTGTCATTTAGCATAACATTTTCACAGGCCATCCGTGTTACAGCATGTATTAGTACTTTGCTCCCTTTCATGGCCGAATGACTTCCCAGTGTATGATGTACCACTTTTTGTTTATCCTTTCATTAGTCAATGGGCATTTAGGTTCTTGTCATCATTCGGCTTTCGGGAGCAATGCTGCTATGAACACTTGCGCCCAAGTGTTTGTGTAGGGATGTGTTATCTTCAATTCTCTTGGGTTTGCGTCTAGGTGTGGAATTGCTAGGTCATATGGTAACTCTATATGTAAGTTTTTGAGTCATTACTAAACTGTTTTCCGAAGTGGCTGCAAAATTTTATATTCCCATCAGCAATGTACGTGTGTCCTCACCAGCATTTGCTATAGTCCGTCTTTTTATTACTGCCATTGTAGTTGATGCGATCAGTGTTTTTTTTTAGTAGATACTATTTATTGATGCCTTGTGGTGGGGAGGTTTGCTTGAATTAGAGATGCAAAGTTTCCTTTTGTAAATTAATTTATACTACTTATAAAAACTGAATCAATTTAAATTATGGTGTTAACTATATAGTAGTGCTTGTGCTATAAAGCAGTTGAAGGTCTGAAGTTTAGGAAACTGTGGCTAAAGACAAAGATTTGGGTTCCCCTTACGGGGTCCATGCATAGACCTGAAATCTGAAGTCACCTGCAAAAGCGGTGTGTGTGTGTGTGTGTGTGTGTGTGAGCGTGCGTGCATGTCCATGTGTATGCATGTGTGTGTGCTTTTGTGTGTTTGTACATGTGTGCATGGATGTGTGTGTGTATGCACACACATAGGTGGGTGTGTATATTTGAAAACTTCTGCTTTCATCTATTTAGTTTTCACTCCACGCACACAAATGAGCAACAGAGAAGCCAGAGATTTGCTCACTGATGCACGGACATCCAGGTACAGGTCTGGAACAAGAGTGAAGTCTTCAGAACTCCTGCACCAGGGTCCTTCTGGAATTGCATGGAAAATTTAAAAAGTATCACTCGGCCACTTTGTGTAGGTGGAGTCACTCTCACTTTTCCTGGGGAAGGGCCACAACTTCTGGCTTTCTTTATTATTCTATTCCACCTTACTTGTCTTTGGGATTTGGACACAAAGGGCCCTGGAGAACAGGGCTCACCAAACAGCAGAGATGGGAGCCTGAAGCAAATTTAGTGCCTATGGATCCCTGTGAGCTTTGCTATTCTCCATCTGACAGCGACTTGTGAAAGAGAGGGGTAGCCAATCCCAGGGTGGCACACCACCGCATCTGGGATGGGGTGATGCAACTTCCAAGAGCAAGATATGGAACGTTCAGTCTCTTCTTACTTGGTCATCTTGGCCCAGAGTAGGGGATAGGGCCAGCCCCTTCTGCCCTGTTTGGGGACATGTACAAAGATTTAGGTTACACTGTATTGCAGTGTCCAGTTAACCTCCACTGAAAGGCTTTCTTCACCCAGAAGCCACAAAGCCATGGATATTTCTGGGGCAGAGATTCTTAAGTACGTTTCTGCATGGGAGAATCAACTGGAAGTTAGAAACCCTTCCACCGCCAGACCATATGCTCACAGTTTGACATATACTTCTAGGGGAAATTTCCAGGGACCCCAATTAAGAATCCATGCCCACGAATCATTCCACGGGAGTCCCTCTTTCTTTATCAGCTCCAGAGAGTGGCTTCAAAGTCACTGGTGAGGGTCACGATGGACTTTTCCCTGGGGTTGGAAACTTCTCAGCAGCAGTTAGGAAACACAGCTGCTGACAGCTGAAAATTCTCTGCCTGGGCCTTCAGATCAAGTGGCGGAATGTGTGTTTCCATGGCACTCCCAGAAACAGGTGGCTTCTAAACTCTGGAGAAGCACATTCCCCTGCCCCACAGTAAATCAGCTGCTCTCTATGGACATGTGTATTTCAGGCGTGGACAAGTGCAGTGTCAGGTGTCTCCAAAACAAACCCAGGAAGCTCAGAGGAGAGGAGTGGAGGGAAGAAGGATCTCAAGATAGTGTAGGATATGAGCTCAAGGGCAGAGCCTCGTGATCGTCCTTAACATGAGTAACTCTTTCTTCCTTCCTATATGATTGCCTTCATGGCACTTACTAAAATGATAATTCATCAACTCATTGTGTTGTTATAGCTGCTCTGTTCTTGGTTTTGTCTCTTTCTCCCAAAAGATCATAAATACCACTGAGGAAGGGATCACTTCTGACTCCTTGCGCATCGTGCCGTTAATGTCTAGGACTGCATCTTGCATACAGTAGGTGTTCAATAAATGTCTGAAGAATTGCCCAAGGAACGAATCAACCAGTCATGCATAATAATCTTTTCTGTTGCTCTTGAACATACAAACCGTTCCTCCTATTGTACACATGAGTAAACTGAGGCTCAGAGAGGTAAAATTATCTATTCAAGATCAAATTGAATAGGAGGTAAGGCTGATTCTGAAATACAGTTCTGTCTGAATCCAAACTCCCAGGTTGTTCTTGTTGTCACAAATGACAAAAGTGAGATATCTAGCCCCCAGGGGCCTTCCCTACTTCTGCTAAAATAAAATAAAAGGAAAATCAGCCAGCCCTAAGACAGAACTGTCCTGTGATGGAAAATCCAGTCCACGAGCACATGGCTCACCAGATGTTGCTCACAGCTTTGGTACGGCAAGACTTCATAAAGCACCCAAGACTGATCCCCCATGCTCAAGCAGGTTTGCTTGTAGCCCTTGGGCACATTTTTGGGTCATTAACAATTAAACACACATGCTGCGCTCCCCTGAAGTTACAAAAGTTACCAGACCCTCAGACACAGCCACACTTTTAGGATTCCCAGTCTCCTCTCGCTCTCTTTCCATAATCATTGTGATTTTCTGCTCCAACCTGCCCCCCAGAAACTGTCCCTCCTTTCTGGGCAAAATTCTCTAGTCAATAAAGATTCAAGAAATGGTGGCATAAGGAATGGATATTTATTAGCCAACCATGGATACGTTGGTGTTGGCAATTTCCACTGAACGCACACTAAGCCCTCCTCCCTGTTTCCCATCTTGTCCCACTAAAGACCACTACTAGTCCATCTTCCATCTAGCTTCTGGAGGAATCTTTTAAAAATGTAAAATCAGGTCATGGTATTCCTCTCCTTGAAGCCTTCCAATGGTTTTCCATCTGTCTTAGACCAAAATTTAAAATCCCTGCAAAGCCCTAGAAGACTGAAGGTGATCTGGTTGCTGACCACACATATGACTTCATGTCCTACCTCTTCCCCCGTCATCCACCATGTCCCCGTCATACTGACCATCCTTGTTAGTCCCAAATGTGCCTTTAGGGCTTCCATGTGTCCCCTCTGCCTGAACTCTCTTCTCTACACCAGGACATTACACAGCTGGCTCCTACTTGTCAATCAGATCTGAGCTCAACTTCGCACCTTCCTTCCACCATGCAAAATAACCCTCTCAGTGACAATCATGTAATCTATTCTGTTTTCTTCATAGTACATAATGCCATCAGATGTTCTGCTTATTGCCTGTTTTCCTCTATTAAATCTGAGTGGTCTTATTCACCCCTGCAAACCTGTTGCCCAGCATATACTGAATGCTCAATAAATATTTACTAAATTAATGAATACATAAGGAAACCAATCTAGAGACGTCTGAATTCCCAAACTAAGCCCCCTCCTTGGCCTCCACAATGCACATGGCCTGTCATCACTCTCATTTTGATTGTGAGGGTCAGATATAAAGATGGAAAGAAAAGCACAATAACCAGTAAGCTACTGATTGAAAAAAAAGGTCTTTTACATTTTCTGCGCACACTCTGGCAAGGGCTGGCTGGATCACCTCATCCTAATGCCGTGGGCAAGCCCATTCCGGGACTTCTTTCTCCAATCTATAAAGGGAAAATGTTATACTTTTAGGACTTAAGGGAATTAGGAGAAGGATTTAGTTTTTAAGAGAGAAAGTGAAGTCATTTAAATTGAAAACTGATCTTGGGCCCTAGACGTGCATTTGGTTTGCAAGAGAAATACTCAGGCAGGAGTGATGAGAGCTGACAAGGCAAGTCTGGTCTGTCTCCCAGTCTCGGCTTCTGAGAGAAGGCTGTCCGGAAGACAGCTTGATCTCTTGAGCAGCTTGGTTTTTAGTCCTAAAATGGGCATGAACTTTGGTCAGATCTCTAAAGGGTAGTTGTGTGTTCCATGAGTCATACGTGTACTCGTGCCTCCATGATGGATGAAACGAGTTTCTCTTTTCCTCACAGGGGAGCATATCTTTTGGAGCCCCCACTTCATGGAACTTAGCAGAAAGCTGAGAGCAGAAGCCACCCACCTGGTTGGTCGGAGCCAGCCAACCTCTGCCTCTCTCTTCTGTTAATCATCTAATCCCTGGGGATATGTGGTTGGTTCCTCTCCTTCATCCCCATCTTCCCCGTGCCATCTGACTTAAATGCTATAATTTTCTAATGCTCCATCTCCTTAAGATATTAGCTACATGTTTTGTTGTAAGCTATCACCTTACTCTTAGTGTTCCAAACAGAAAGGATGTTTATTAGTTGAAAAAATAACTGATTCTATTTTTAAAAGTTTTTATTAAAAAAAAAGCTGGCTGCAAGTGACATAAATGTTTATGTATAGGAAGAGAGTATGGGAACTTTTGTGAAAGAAAATATATGTGAAGGAAAAAGATGAGAGATGTATACAGTGGTTTGAAGTGGTTATTTCTAGGTGGTGGATTATAGTCTGTGTGTTTGTGTGTGTACGTGTGCATGTGTGTGTATTTGTTTGTGCTCCTCTGATCACCAAAATTTATTTTGCATTTATCTTGCATTAATTTTATAATTAGAAAAGTGGGCAACAATTATTTTCAATGAATTTTCTGCTGGAAAGGAGCCCAAGAAGGAATCCATAAGCTTAAATCACAGACCAAACAAATTGGCTGCCTGCTGAGAGCAGCACAAGGTGTAACAACCTTCCTGCAGGTGGACAGCTCTGTGTGAAATGCACTAGCTGGGCTGGACTTTGGCCACAGGTGAGGTCCCCCAAAGCCCATCAATAAACCATCTTAAGACTCGTCTCTTGGGATGGGTTCTGGCTCAAGGGCAATCCTCACCCGATCTCTTTCCCAGGACTCTTCAACAATATTCCAAATGGGCTCCAAGTAAAAAATGGGGGTCTGGGATGCAGGTCACTAATTCAAAGTTGAAAGGTACCCCAGGCTGGATCCATCATATTCTTTCCTGGGAATCTGGAACGTGAATGGAGACACAATGGCTAGTGGTCTTTGTAGCTGAGTCACTGTGGTTTCTGAACCTTGGCAAGATTGACGCTTTGAGCCAGATAATTCTGGAGAATTTTGAATAATTCTGGTTGCCCTATGCATTGTAGAGTGCCAACAGCAACCACCCTCTGATTGTGACAACTAAAAATGTCCTTACAGGGCAAAATCACCCCTGGCTGAGAACCACTCACCTGAAGAGAATGTCCACAAATTCTGCCTGCCGAGGTCTTTAGGCCTACCCTACCTCCTGTACTTGCCCTGGATTGTTTTTCTTTTGTTTTCCCCTTTTGAATCCAAGAGTTTCTGTGCATTCAATGGCTTATGCATTACACCTCAAAACCCGTAAAATTGCAAACACCTCCCCCACTATATTTTTGCTAACCTAGGCAGGATTGGATTCTGTTTCTCAACCAGACGGATCTTAACAAAAACACTCCCATTCAAAAATCATCTTCGGTTTCTTGAGATTCAAAATTACCTGTCATCTTTCAAGCCCTAGAAAGCCAAACAGTTCTTAATTTAACCTATCTCTGATATCAGAGCAGATCTGAACACAAAGGCATGAACGACACAGACGCTTCTGGGCCACATGGGACACTGAAATATACCATGATGTGTCAGCAACAAGACCCCTACAGAGTAAAGAAAGACGGCAGAGGAACATTCCCCTCACCAGGGAGGGTAGGGGGCTTGATTGTGATTGGGTGTTTAGAACTAATGCTAGCATGTGAGGAGAAGCTGGAAAGCCAGGAAGCAGAGATCTCATCAGACACATGCCTAGCCCATCCCCGGGAGAGAACTCTACAAAGTGTTCCTTAGTGAAACTCTGACTAGCTAGAACCAAACACTAGAGAAAATACGTATGCAGACAGCATTGCACATCCAAACCCCACAACTGTTTGAACAGATAAGAATTCCATATGGTCTGCATTACCCTCAGCAATGGAAGCCTTTTTATCCATCCCCAGGCTACCCCATCACCATGCAGCAAGTGGGAGCTCTGGTCCCTTACAACGCAGCCAGGGACAGGACTCAGCGGCTGATGACTGGCATTCTGTATGATGGGTGAGTGCATCCAACATCTGCTCGGCCCCCCACACAAATCTTAAGGCCCCCTGGCAGGCAGCACCAAGTCCCTCAGCTAAGTCACAATGGGAACCACCTGCCAAAACGCCAGGTGTGAAACAAGCCCTAGCTCATTAGAGTCCTTACGCCCCCACCCAAATTCTGGGAAAAGGCTCCAGGCAAATACAGGGCTGTCCACACAGCCAGTCTCAATGAGGCCGCAGGAGCCGCCTTATTAAGATGGTCATTGGACGGTCCACGTCAATTTCACATTTTCTGTCAAAACCTCCCAGATAGCAGGCACCTCGGTGTTTACACCTCTCAGCAGAACAAATGCAGAGCTGTTGAGGGGAGAAATAACACAGCACCACAGTAACAATAGAAGACATCGCTTGCAAGCTGTCCGCGGCCCCTGGAGTAACTGACATGTTTGACAGAGAATGTGTGTTGGTAACGTTGCTTGATTTGTGTTTAAAGGGAAAACAGAAGGTGCATTTCCAGGAGGTTTAGACATAGATAACCAAAGAGAAGGTCTTGTAAACAAAGCCACAAGGACCATGTCCCAGCAGTCCCCTCCTTGCCGTTTGTCACCGCCCCACCTCCCGTTTTGATCTCCCGGAGGAATCGGGCTTCCACGGGGGAACAAGACCTCCTGACAGAAGGCTGCAAGACAGAGGGAGGAAAGCTGATCAGAAATGACAGCGGCACAAAACCCTGTTAGCCTTCTGCTCAGAATAGGTTGTACGGGGAAGAGACAAGGCTGTTCCCCTGCGGAGGGTGAGCAGGGGCACCAAAGCCACACAGCACAGCGCGGTCCTTGGAGCGTCCCCCCCAGGCTGCCGTTTCCAAGCCCTGCGAGCCTGGGCAGGTTGTTTTTACCCTGCTGGGCCTCAATTTCCTTGAAAATAAGTCTCTCCAGGATGGTCTGGAGCAGTAGAAATACCCTATGGAAAATACCCGATGTAGTGACCAGAAGCTGTAGCAATGGTAGAAAGAACAGTAATGTAATTATTAGCATGTAATTATAATATAGTAAATATAAAACTATTACTACTATTTAACTATATTACATAGTATATAAGCATATATATTATGCAATTACATATTATGTAATATAATTAATGTTATACATAATTATATAATGATACATAATATTACATGTAATTATCATGTTTTATTTTGTGTATCATATAATTATATGTAATAGTGTATTATAATTACAAAACATGTAATTATATCTGATAATCACATATATATGTGTTTATTATACGTAATACATGTTATTACATATACATAATATATATCGTGTAGTAGTATTTAATCCTTATGTTATTATTATTTCTATTCTTTTTTTAAAGCTTTCATTTAGGGGCACCTGGGTGCCTCAGTCAGTTAAGCATCTGCCTTCGGCTTGGGCCCTGATCCCAGGGTCCTGGGGTTGAGCCCGAAGGGCAGGCTCCCTGCTCAGCGGGGAGGCTGCTTCTCCCTCTGCCCCTCCCCCCTGCTCATGGGCTCTCTCTCTCTTTCAAATAAATAAATAAAATCTTTACAAAAAAGCTTTTATTTAGGGTGCCTGGGTGGCTCAGTTGGTTAAGCGACTGCCTTCGGCTCAGGTCATGATCCTGGAGTCCTTGGATCGAGTCCCGCATCGGGCTCCCTGCTCGGTGGGAAGTCTGCTTCTCCCTCTGACCCTCCCTCCTCTCATGTGCTCTCTCTCATTCTCTCTCTCAAATAAATAAATAAAATCTTTAAAAAAAAAAAAAGCTTTTATTTATTTATTTATCTATTTTGAGAGAGTGCGCGCTCATGGGAGCATGAGCTTGGGGGTGTGGGGGAGAATCCTAAGCAGATGCAGCGTTCAATCTCACGACTCTGAGATCATGACCTGAGCCAAAATCAACAGTCAGATGCTTAACGGGCTGAGTCACCCAGGCGCCCCTCATTATTTCTATTCTTATTGAGCCTTACTATGTGCCAAGTACCATTATAAGTACCTTACAAATATTAACTCATCTGATCCTCAAAAGCAACTCTGGTAATGGTCCCCATGCAATGGAGGAGGATACTAAAGCACGGATTTAGGTGCTTTTAATATGTTCATTTTACAGATGAGCAATCTGCAGTAAAGAGCAATTTAGGAACTTCCTAAGAAGGCAAAGCTGAGATTCTAACCCAGCAGTCTGGCTTGAGAGCTCACACTCGTAGCCAATATCCAATATATATATATGTATTTGCAAATACTCAATATTGTCTCTATTATATAGTTAGTTCTGATGTTGTTTACGGTAGTGTTGCAGTTGCGCTTGGAAATAAATTGCTAATATGTTTACTGAGTACTTTCCACAAGCCAGGCACTGTGCTGTGAACTTTACAAGCTTCGTTAAACTACCACCCAACAAAGTTAATGCAGCCGAGAGAGGGGGACAACTGTGCCCAAGGTCACAAAGGTAGTAAGTGATGCCCGAGGTCACAGAGGTGGAGGCAGGAGATGAGCCAGGTATCCACTCCAGAGCCCACACCCCTACCTCATCCTGTTAGCATGCTTCCACCTCCCCCCAAATACAACACTTCACTTAGATACCGTACGTGAGGTGCCTTACACACCTCCTGGTACCTCGTAAATGCCTGAAAACAAGCAGCTGCTATTGTTTTTATTATAACTAAATGTGAAAAGCCCAGTAGGCATTTTCTTCCAAGAAAATGACGGAAGTATGAATTTATGACACCGTCTGTTCAGAGGGCAGATCCTTCGCCCCTTTTAAACCTCAACAAAGCCCCTGCATTGTTGGGCAACACCAGTTCCCAAATCCAGCTGCTCATGGGAAACCCGGGAGGGCTGGTAAAGCACACAGTGCACCGGGCCCTGCCCTTCTGATGCAGGTGATCTGGGGTCCAGGGCAGACAGTACATTGGTGATGAACTTGCCCGCACTCTGATCAGCAGCAGGACTGGAGAGCACATAGATGGAGGAGGTCCTCGAAGTGACTCGGAGCTGTGTTTTTCCCGAAGGCTCCCTACAACAGACTGGCTCCCCGGTGCCAGTCGGCAGTCTTGCACTCACACTCCTCCCTGCCACCAGGAGCTGACAGATGGGAGCTATTCTTATTATTTAACATTTATTAAGCGCCCACAGTGTGCTGAGAGTTGCATGGGAACAGGGGTGTGGGTGGTCCCAAAGAGTTTGTCCCCAGAAGGCTATGGCCACATGGAGGGGTGGGGATGGGCCTCTCCCCCCTTCAAAGTCCACTCCTGTCAGCCAACTCCAGTTTCAGCCCCAGAAGTCCTGTGGGAGCCAGTGGACAAAGATTTGGACAAGGGCTCAGTATGAGTGAGACCTGTATCCTGCTTTGTGTGTGACCAGCAGCCCCAGCTCTCCGGGTCCATTGACTTAGGGGATGGCAAGGGCGGGGTGAGCCTGATACAACCCAAGGCCATGGGCTGCGCCTGTCAAATCCCAGAGTGACACATGTATCTCTTTCTCTCTCCTCCACAGCATTCCCCAATGGCACCCTACTCTGTCCAGCTGGACCAAAAGGCATGTCCCTGGTTACTGAGAATCTCCACGGAGAGGGGGAACAGAGAGCTACAAATGTGTCCACTCACCCCCAAACCTAGAGCATCTTCATATGAAAAAGAAAGTGCCGCAAACCAGGAGACGGTGAGAAAAACCAGGACGGGGCGGCAATGCCGGCCATCCGTTACGGAGTGCCTACGGTGAGCTGGTGCGGTCTTCCACGTGCCGCAAACATCATCTCACCAAATCTTCAGGGCTCCCTCCTGAAGTGAGTGAGACCGTCCCCCGCTGTCAAGTTGAGACAATGGGAGCTCAGAGAGGTGAAGCCCCACATCACACAGGGGCCAAGATGCCTACTCAGATTATGAGCGGGGCGTGCCTAGACCTTGGCATGATGTCACGCTGCCTGAATAGCATCGTGCTTCTACTGCAAAGGCCTTGGGTGTGGCTACTTTTGCACTCTTTTATTCCTGACATTGACTTTGGGAGGTAGAGAATATGGCACATGACTACTGTCTTATAGATGAGCAAGTGGAGGCTCAGAGAGGTCAAGCAACTTGCCCAAAGTCACCAGGAGAAGGTCGTGGCCAGATTCAGGTTCCCCTGGTCTAAATCCTACACTCTAAACTCTCTGATCTCAGTCCTTAACTGTGCTGCCTCATGAAATGAGAAGAAATAGCTCCTCAGAGAGCACTCGGTGAGAACACCCTGGAAAGCACAAGCTCACTGCCCCCTCCAAATCCTCCCCACCTCTAAGAGCCAGTGCAGATTAGAGAGCAGATGGAAAAGTAGCAGCTGAGGAGGCCACCCTCTTCCCCCAGCATGATATGCTGAACTCACTGCATTACTCTGAGCCAGATATAAGGTAGGACAAGACAGAACTGGCCACTGCTTCAGAGGCACAGTTCTTGCTGTCATCCTTCTTCCTCAGAAAAAAAACAAAACAAGCAAACAAAAAAACCCTACGCTTTGTATCTTGGAACATACCAGAAACCCTGTCATTCGGGAAAGATGGAGAAACTATCTATAGGGAGCCATCTTCCTGCAGCTGTAGAAAAATCCATCTTGACTACCAAGCTACTGACAATGGTAAGGACCCCATATTGGGTAGGGTGAGTGGGGCTGAGATTCTACAGAGTTCTACCTTCAAGCAGTTGTGTTTAACTTCTGACTCTCCTGCCAATGGTGTGGCCATGCACGCTATCTCCGAGGACAGAGACTGGGTCTTAGTCATCTCAATGTCTCCAGAGCTTAGAAGAGAAGCCAACATGGAACCCACGACCCATAAATAATTATTATAATGAATTAATAAATGTCACAGTACCTCTGCCTCTGACTTTTACAACCTAAGGAGCTCAAGCTAGGAACTAGGCATTGCAGAAGACAATGGTCTCAGTTGCCCAGAGGAAAAGACCTGCGGGGTACTGAGTTCAGTGTTTCTGGACACCTCTTAAGGTTCAGTAGTTAATCAAGTGGATGCATTGGGTGCTTGCATGCTGGTGGGATGCATGTGTGACAGGACTATCTTTAGACGTGAGAGAAACATAAATAGGGGTGAGTATCTCTGTCATAAATCAGCTGGGGAAAACACTTACCCAAAACAACCTTTAAAAGACAGGGAGGGGGCTCTGCTCCACCATCAAAAGCTCAGATTGCTGAACACCAAAGCAGCAAAGTGGAGTGTGAAATCCACAAGTCTCTCCAGCTCTGCTTGTCCCATGCCAACATCTTATAAAAAGCAGACTTGCTGATATAGCATGCCTTTAAAATGATCAAAATGACAGATGGTTGCTGCAGAAACACATCCTTTTTATAGGACTGATATTAATCAGAAGAGATTGACAGTGTCCCTTTAATTTTTTAATTTTTTAAAAAAAAGTGCATTTCTATAAAACAGAACGGGGCAAGTCGCTAGCATCTCCGAAGTGCTTTGGAACGACGGATGGTCCGCATTATTTCAAACTTAACTAGAAGGCTTTGGTTTTTCTTTCTTTATATATTGATTTATGTATGTATTGCTAATATAAGAGAAATGATATTGCTGCATGAGAAGCCCAATCTTGTTTTGGTTGTGGTGTTACTGAATGTCCTTATCAGACTGTCTTTACTTCCCTAGATCATGCTTGGTGTCCTCACCTGGAAAATAGTGGGAATGCTCTAAACATACCTTACAGTACTGGGAGAAAACTACTGTAATTAATTTAGGTGGGAAAACATTGAGTAAAATTGCCATATCCTGCTTTGATACATCGGATCATAAATGGAGAAGCAAGGTGAATTAGATGACAGTTAACTGCCTCACTGGCATCAGGCAAAGAAGATAATTAAGATAAGAATCCCATACTTCCTTCTCTGGAGAGGGTGTATGAAGGGTTCAGGGGAGAAAAAACATGCCTGGATGTCTGTAATAGCTTCGGCAAGTATTGCTGATCATGAGAACCTGGTATTTGCCTGTCCAGCACCCTAGTTTGAGAACAGGACTCATTTTTTCCCCCTATTCACAGCCCCTTACAGCTCAGTCTGGAAGGACGACAGCCTCCAGCTCCCATGCGAGCGGTGACTCAAGATGATTGCTTTGGGGGTGGGCATGGTTCACAAGATAAGCCAAGGAGACTGCTATGTGGAATTTTTGCAAGAACAGTGAGAAAGAGACTTGCAAAGCTGGGTTAGGATGTAAGTCCAGAGTTGCTTGGGGACCATTTTTGCCTCCACTTAGATGTGGTGTGCTTGTGAATGAAGATCAGGAAAAGACAACCACTGTGGGGTCTGGGAGAGACATGACTTGGGTTGTTGGAGCCTCTGAATTCAACTGCGCCTGAAGCTAGATGTTTTCTCCAATTAGATTTTTGTTCTTACAAATAAAAGAGTCTTGACTAAACACTCATCATGCCTCTCTTTTTCACTTTCTCTCTTTCTCTTGAACAATGCAGAATAAACATCTACCCTGATATATAAAGATATATAAAGAGATATATATATATATCTATCTATATATCTATATATATATACCTTTCCTATGTATTAGGAGGTAAGCTTCGTGTTGAAAACGGTCTTGTGTGTTTTCTATTCTGCCTCATCACCCTTTCCTACTTCACAGCCTGACATACAGTAGGTGCTCAATAAATAATTGCTGAATGAGGAGATGAATCACATTTAAAGCTCACAACCACCTTGCAAGACAGGTATTCCTGCTTTCATTTTGTAGCTGAGCAAACAGCCTTGGAGAGGTTAATTGACAAGCCCAAGGCCACACGCTTAGTAAATGCCAGAGCCAATATATCAACTGAGACCTGTTTGACTCCAAATTCTCCTTGCCACCTCCCTGACTTTTTAATTTAGTCTGCTGTTGACATGGCCTCTTTGGCAGTACAGAAAAGTCACTTAGTGACTGAGACGGAGCGACCTCAAAGTAAATGACACCACTAGCATTTATATCTGATTTCTTTCCCGATCAGCAGATACTCCAAACATGTAGATAACATTGCAGGGCAGCAGTAGGAGGATCTGAAAATGGCTCTACTTGCCACAGATGAAAACAAGTTTATGTCTTTTAAGTCCCCCCAGAAATGTATCCACATGACCCGCAAGTTCCTTCTATGTTCCTCTATCTTTCTGTGGGGATGGTTAGTCTTGGCCCACTGTCAAGACCAGAGCTTTGATAATTCCTGGCATTGCAAATTCAATGATGCTGATTTCTGCTTCGAAATCCAGAGTACAGGGTTTGCTCATTCCATTGCTATCCCCATCAGACAGGCACTAATCAGCATTTCTCTGCTGCCGCCTACTCTGTGAAGTTTAAGTTAGAAAGCACTCGGCCTCCAGAGAGCTTACAGTCTCAGAGAGAAAAGATGGCAAAGAGTGCTCAGAACTCAAATCCAGCAAAGTGGACACTCACCTGCTGGATTCACAGAAGAGTATTTCGGAGCCCATTTCTGTGTCGAGCACTCGGACATTTCATTTCTGAGATGCCTCCCAGCCCCTTTTGACCTATGTCTTTGGACTCTTGAGTCCTATGTTTAAACAATGTCAAATTCCATAGTGCCAATGGGTTGGGGAAGATACTAAAGCTCTATCTCGATGTGTCACCCCAACACCATGAATTCACCCAGGTGCTCTGCTCTATTAGGAAGAGCATTCTCCTTAGCTTACCCTATGAATGCCTGCTGGTGCTCTCCAGCTCAACTCAAATGCCACCTTTCCCATTTAACCAGCCACTTCCCTACTCTAAGAGACCTCCATCTACCCATTTTCAAATGCATTGCCATGGATGCATCACAACAGTAGATTGGTGAAGAGGGAAGGCTCTGGCCCAACATACCTGATCCAAATCTCAGCATTGTCACTGACATTCCTGTGACCTTGGACAAGTTACATTTCTCGAGTGTCAGTTTCAGTTTCTTCATATGCAAAAAGGGCATCATAATGCAGGGCTGTGATTCCTTATCTGAGATCTCTGGGGTCATCTGTATTTTGAAATTCAAATTTTTATGGGAGGGGCAGGGAATTGTCTTTTTCAGAAAGGTATTTCAGTGGAAACACTGATTATTTAACACCCTCAGCAGGGTCTGGGACAGCACTCTGAAATCAAACACATAAATACCCCTGTAGCAAAATATATGAATATTCACACTAAGTGGGATAAAGAAAGTCTATAAATAGCCACCCCTCATTTCAGGTCAAGATTGCTTCCCAAATGAGTTTTGGTGCCAAACTCCGCCCCCCAAAAAACCTTGATTTACAGAGCTTTTTGGAATTTAAAATTACAGATAAGGGATGGTAGGCCCAGAGTACCCAATATTAGGGTTTTGTAAGAACAAATTGAGGAAATATACCTATATGCATTTAGCACAACACCTGGCTCATGGCAAATACTCAATAACTGTTCCCTGTCATTCTTTTCTAATACTTTCATTGCAGTATCAGCTTTGTGTTGATCTAGTGTTCTCTTCCACGGGCTGTGAACCTACAGGTCAGTGGCTATAACTACACCTTTTGTGTCCTGGGGATCCAGAGCAGTGTCTGATGTGGAATATGTTAGCAGCGAATGAATAACTAAATTAACAAACGTGTGGGGAGATGGATGGGGCTCTGTTCACACCATCTTCCATCTAGGAAAATATCTTACAGATCCATTATCTGTAATACCTAGATGAGATGGGAATTACTTGCCCCAGTATGGAGAATGATCCAGCCATGTATCATCAAAGGGCACACCTTTTGGACAGATATCTACAGCGAGGGGTGCAAGTCTGAACTTGCAACCTAGAGCCAAGGGCTCATTGGACCTAAATGCTAAACAAACAGACTAATCACTTACAAAGCCAGCGTTTTCTTATGTCGCCTGGGATGGTGCAGCTGTGGTCCATGGCTTGGATTAGTCATGTAGGTAACTTCTGGATTCAAGACGGACTGACAATTGACTTGTCAGGCTTTCTTTGTTCTGAGATCAGACAGCTCATTGATCATTCAAGGTATTGTTGAACATTTAGAAGTAAATAAAGAGGTTCCAGAGGAACATACATTGTTTCTTTTTATCCAAAGAGTCTGAGATTGAGATCCATACCAAGGGAAAGAAGTAATGTTTATATAATACACTTGGTAACATTACTCTTTTCTTCTTCTCTTCTGTTTCTCACTACCCATGAAACTATCCAAACTGTTCAGCTCAATTCCACATGGCCATTCTGGAATTCTTTACATGGCTAGAAGGAGAAACTATCCACCTTGCTATATATTCAACAAGTTTAGACATGAGATGATGGGTTCAGGAGATCCAATATGGTAGTCATTCTGGCTTTCCTAAGGGATGGCAGGTGGGGATCAGCGGTAACTTCTGGAAACAAAAGACCCTGGTGAGTAACAGCCCTAGAATTAGTAGAAAACAACTCCACTCTCTGTTTTTTTTTTTTTTTTTTTTTTCCAGACGACATGTTGCTTCCTTAAAGCCTGTTATGATGTCTGGTCAATTATTTGTTTTTTCTTCAACCGAGCGGACCAAAACAGGGCAATGCTAGTATGAATAAAAAAGTGGCACTTGAAAGAATTATGAAACGGAAGTTCTTCTGCCACAGAATTGTTGGCTCTTGAGGTTGGAAAGACCTTGGGAGGAATCTCAAACTCTGATCCAACAACCCTGTCAAGTGGCCACGACAGCTCTGTTTGCAGATCTCCAGTCACAGGGAACTTACTACCGATGATGGAGTACACACACTATTTTGGATCACTTTAATGCCTTGCTGATGACATTATTAAGGTGTGGGTGGCACCTTACACCCCTATAGGAATATAGGAAAGTACCTGCAACTCTTGAAGAGTTGGTAAAAAAAATACAAGGTCAAGGAATTGGTAAGCAAGCCGATACAACCTGCTGGGATACAGGACAGCTGGTGTCAGAAGCCTCAGCTGGAAGGTGAGTGTGAGTGTGTGTGTGTGTGTGTGTGTGTTACAATTTTTCTCCCTTTGAGCTGCATGTCCTCCCCTTGCAAATGTTACTGCAGTGGGGTGATTTGAGTTTCTTGATGCCAACGGGTAAATAACATAGGCTCTCTCAGCAAACCAGAAATGAAGCTAGGTCTCTTTCTAGCCATCGCGTTTCAGTGTGTTCTGGGGGAGTGGGAGAGGAAGAAGTTGAATATGTCACAGCAGCTGGTCTAGAGGCTCCTCGCTGCACTGCTCTCCTGACTTATGGGTAACTAGTTACCAGAAGTGTCACTTGGGGAAACAAAGTATGATAGGGCTGAGATTTGCAAGTAAAATCACTTGTTCCTTCCAAAAATAACTGGATATGTTTCTCAAACACTCTTCAAAGGAGGAAGAAATAGGACCTCCCCAATTTCTCAGTTGCCCTGTGCGTCTCCTCATCTATCACTGGGGTAATACGTCCAGAGTGGCATTTCGTAATGACAGCAACATTCCAGCAAATCGATAGTTATTTAATTCCCAACAAGCTCTCAAGTCCATTAAGCCTGATTACATTCACCCATTTCAGTGGGTGCCACTATTTTTCCTACACCGGCACTTAATCTATAACAGGAACTTATGAGAACTTTCAAAAGCAATTTCAGCATCAATCAGCATAGGGTGAAGGGCACGATTTGCTTGTAATTATTTATCGGACAGGGCGGCAGAGGGTCTGACAAAACTCCAACAGCCGACCTTCACCCCAAGTTTCCAGTAGAAGCAAAAGGCGTTCCAGTTTGCCATGGAGTCCTGCTTCAGACTCCATGCGCATCCCATGGGCCTGCTTACGCCAGGAAAGATGGAACAATTTCCATGTTGTGAAAGGACCATTCTTCAGACGGTCCACTTATTTCTCACACACCATATAGGAGTTTCCAAACTGAGCAATGGCCATAAATCTAGGATGACAGAATGTTTTGTTAGTATGTAAAATCGCCCCTGCATGTCTCAAATCACCAAAGTTCTTACAGTTCACAAGCACCATTTGGAAAAGGGGAAAAAATGTGTTTGACCAGAACCCTCCCCCAGAAATTTCAATTAACAAGCTAGGGTATTGCAGAATTTTAAAATATAGTTGGGGAGGCAGGAATAAAGGTGAAAGGGCAGTGAACACAAAAGACATTTAGCTTTCCTTTCCTGTAGAAACAGGATTGTAATAGATTTATTACAAAGGGATGGCTGTTCTCAAACAAATAACAAACAAACAACAACCACTTAACCATCTGGGTTTCCCACGATGTTCAGGCTCTGTCACTGACTCAGTGTTAGCTTTCCACAAACTTCAGACACACACCCAGAAGCCAATGCTTGTTTAAAAAGACAAACTTATGGTAAGGGAAAAAAAAAAAATCCCAAGCATCTTATTGGTAGATGATTCTCCCTGCACAGAATTAATAGCCTTAAAGTAAAACCAACGCACATTTCAATCCTCCACTTTCTTGCCATCATTAAGGAGTAAACAGCTGGTAAGGGATTCCTAGAATAATCTCTGAACTTCATAAATTAACCATCAACAGAGTGTTCCTTTTTGCCTCAATGCCACCCCTCAACCCAGGTTGGGGTGGGGGGGGCTCCGATGAAAACAGACAATCCACATGAAGGCAAACATATGAATTAATGCATATTTCATACTCCTTTTATTTTCTGGGTTAAAGCTCTTAACCAAGTCACCTCATGATAAGTTACTTTGCCTCATGATCTGCTCTGGGAGACTGAGTCCCTCAGAAAGCTGGGAAGGAGAGCAAATCCTTTGCCCCGTGGTCAACCTCCTGAAGCAAAGGCATGAATGTTAAACAGCACCCAGATCAATACAAGCAAATATAGCTCAACTACACCATTTATTCAGCCATGAGAGATGTCAATAGCCAGATTAGGGTGATCCATCTTTTTGATTTCCTACTGTCTTCCCACTGACTACACGAGGGCTTTTTCCTGTATTAAAAGTGTTTGCTTTCTCAACCATAAAAATTCCAATTATTACTCCGAGCGCTCTGGAGTTAAGTTGCTTGCTGGCAGTGGCCTTGAATTACCTGGATCAGTCCGGGGAAGTAGGGGGCTGCTGGAACAATCATAGGCACGCCATAGGGATGCAGGAGGACTCCTTGAGAAGGCAACATGCTTTACGTGAAGGTATTATTCCCTCTGAAGCTCAACACATCAATGGAGAGTTAGGGGAAAAATCTATAGACCCAACTTCTTCCGAACTACAAAGCTGAGAGCCAAATCGCTTCTGTCAGGAGCCAAGCGCTCATCAACGCGGAGAGGGGAAAGAAAGAAAATCCGCATCAGCAACTCTTAATGTGAAAGTTTTCTTTCCCAGACGACGAAGAGACACAGCAGCTGCAGAGTTGAAGCTACCAAAATGGAAGGTGCTATTTTGGGAACGGCTTGCCTAACATGACTAACCAAATACTCTTCATTAATTTAGTTCTCAGAGAGAGTGAGAGAGAGACCAAATGACAGAGAGAGAGGTAGTCAGGCTATAGGATCTGGGCTCTTCCTAATGAACTGGGGCAAAAGGCAAGGGACAGAGTCTGCATGGGATTTTTAGCGAGAAAAACTGAGAATGTAAATTGATACGATTATCAGTTGCCACTTAAAACTCAAGTAGGTTAATGTGGGCAGCCTGTGGTACTGATCAAAAGAAGCTAAGGTGATAGTTTGTGCTTCTTTCTCTCTCTCTGGTTTTAATTTTAAAGGGGCAATCTGTGCAAATAATACAATAATCACGCCAGCTAACATTTGCAGAGTGCTATGCACAGAGAATGAACTAAGTTATTTACATGGGTCATGTCATTTATTCTCACAACTCTCTGAACTATTTACTATCAGTTCCAGGCAACACACAGGAAAGGGGGCTCACACTGGTTGAATTGTTTGCTCACAGTCAGAGTCTCTGAGCCTTGGTTTCCTCATTTGGAAAACTGAGTGATAACAAACCCTACCTCATAGGGTTGTATGACAAAGTCCCTGCCATCATACCCTGTGTACAATACTATATAGGCTATCAGCCATTCGTATCTCGTGTTTCCTGTTTTCCTGGCGGTCAGTATGGACACATCTCTGGCTTCAGATCAAAGGTGCAGATACATTCAAATCGTCACTCATAGCAGGAAGGCATGTGGGCCGGTTGAGAGCTCCCCAATTTTGAGAGCAAGGATGTGAAACAGACAAAGCAAGTCCGCTCAGCTAGCGCTGAAGGTCCAGGGATCATTGGAAATCACCTTCAAACCGAACATCCGCTTGCCACATTCCACCTCTAACTCTAAGCAGGACACAGGATATAGATTTTGTAGAAACTCCGAGAGCTTCAGACACCACAAAACATATTCAACTATTGGCTTTTTCTAAATCCAAATGTCAATCCCTCCACTTTTAGATAGCCAAGGTGTTTTTACACTACACTAATTTTAGTTGCTTGATTTAGCTGCATAATTACATTTCTAGATAACGACAGTGGACGGCGTTTGGCAGAGAATTCAATTATTTAAGGCTGAATTTTGGCCATCTTGACAAGGTTTCTCTGTAATTGATTCTTATGTATCAAAGTGGCCACACTGTTACAATTCAGAAAGCTCCAGTAACAGCTGCAAGTTGACCCCTCTTACTTAACAGCCTGATACTGTTTCTAACTTTAGCTTTTGACTACGACTTTCAACACCGTGCTTCTGAGAAGTTACCAGGGAGGACAGAGGCATCTCCATGAGACAGCTGCCCGGGATGGGAGAGCTATTCATTACTTTGGTAAGGGCTGGGTCAGATTGGATTATATCTCTTCAGTGTTACAAAATGGAAAGACCATTGGAGGAGGAGGCAGGAAATAATTTGATCACTAAGGCCAGGAACTTACACATTTAGATGCTTAGTTTCCTAAACTACAACAGAGGTAACAATATCCACTTACTCATTACCAAGACTGCTCCAAAGAGCAAAATTCTGGGAGTGTTGTGGAAACTGCACAGTTACATAAATACGAAGGATCATTGTATTCATTACTGTATATATTGTTTTGGCTAAAGAACCTGATGAGTTCAGAGAGAAATCAGAAATGCGTTATATATGGGGCATATAAATACATAGCTATACCCTTTGCCGAGGGCATTTTCTTTTTTCTTTTAAAGAACTCCATGATACAGAAGTTTTTGCTGGTCCTGAGTAATGAGCATCCATTTCCTCCTTTCTCTTAAGATAAGGGCTAACTGTTTTGTGACCCTTTTAATTTTGACTGCCAGGAAGCTCAAAGCCAAATAAGAAGTTCAACTCTGTCCATTGTGTTGGCCTTTACTGCCTGCATATTTGTGTTCTTGTCTCCCTGTCCTCACCACCTCCAGTCCTAACTACTGCTATTCACATTGTCTCTGATTCTGATTGTATATTCACATATTACTGTCATGTATCATCCGTAGTAGTTATATTTTTGGAATTGTACAAATTGAATATATCCTTGTTCCAAACCTACCTCAAAAACATCATGAAATAATAAAACATAAAATTTAATGACAACCATTAAACAAAACCTCTTATTCCAAACACAGGTTCTGTTTTTCCAAATAAGAAGCACCTAGTATTACTAGACAATAATTCTTTCTTCTTAAATCCACTTCCTCTGCTAAAAGGCAGACACCGCCTTCTGCTCATTCCTCCTCACCACTGGATAGTGTGCACGACTCATGATAAATGATGGCTATCCAATGTCTAGTGTGTGGTATTAAATTCATGGGTTTTTTTGCAGGAACTTTGAGAATGTAGAATAAAAAATAAAGTAGAGAACAGAGGAAACAGTGGTGAGGAGTCACAGGTAGGCCTCAGAAACATAGAATTCAAGCGAAGGGCCATGCACCAATATTTGCTATGGTCATCCCAGACAGGATGACAAACTTGATTCTATAAATGGGCAGATGATAAATAGCTCAGGTGTTGAGGACCTTAGCTCTCTGCTGTAACCACTCAAAGCCGCTACTGACATATGAAAGCCGTTACAATACAGAAACAAACACTGAAATTTGAATTTCCTATAATTTTCACCTGCCATGAGATCTTCCTTTGATTTTTTTCCCTTCTTGAAAAAGTATAAAAATTATTCTAAGCTTAAGGGTCATAAAAATGGGTAATGGGCTAGGTTTGGCTCACAAACCACGGTTTGTTGACCCCTAATTGAGAGCATGTATTTTAATTAAAGCTCTGAAGGTCAGACTTTAATACAATAGCAAATACATCCTCCTTTTTGGTTGCCCTCAGCTTCTCCGCGTACTTCTTGATTTTCCTGTCACTTCCTTGGTGCTAGTTCTGTCGATCTTCCCTGTGTTAGGGATTTCCATCAGGAGATTTTTTTATCTTAGCCAGGCTTTGATAGTTCAATCTTACCTCCCTCTCCAGAAAAATAAAAAACAAATAGAAAACAAATAAGCAATAAACCCCACCTTCCATCTTCTTTCCCCACCTTCCATGATGACACTCTGTTCTTGGAGACTGCCTTCTCTTTCCCCTTCCTTAGATTAAAGTGGTTCCTCTGTCGAGGTCAGACACCGCATCTCCTTCCCACATCCGAGAGCAAACATGAGGATTACGCTGATTGCCACCAGCCTTTGTGAGTGGCAGCCACCCAAAGTTTAAACACTCACGTAGGAGAAGGAAAGAGAAAAGTAACACAAGTGTTGGCTGGAGGTTGGGAGAGGACAGCACTTGGAGAAGACCAATTGCTGCCATATGGATTCTGTTGGTCAACAGAGCCAACTGTAGCCTCATGGACCAAATTCAGTCTGAGGAGGAGGATGAAGGAGAGGAGGAGGAGAATGTTGATGATGATGATGGTGATGGTTTGTATGCATTGTGTAAAAGAGAGGTGATATTTTTAAATTGAAGCGTCTCATGTAAAATTTAGATACATAGTATCTCTTGAAAGCCTGGAAGATCTAGAAACTTTGGGCTACATTTCCTTGTACCAACAATCCCTGAAGTCTGGAAAGGATCTGCCTCCTCCATAGCTCAGGAGAATCAGACTCTGTGAGACTATCTCCACTATTCTTTATCTGCTTCCTGAAAAGAAGCCAAATGTCAGTTGCCACTCGTTGACCAGTGAAACAGAACAAAATAAAAACCATAAAACAGAGTGTTTCTCTGACAATATTAATTACATTCCCTATCTGTTGGACATTGACAGTGTTTATCTGACCATACGGATCTATGCAGAATATTGAACCACTCATCCCATACCATTTCCAGGCCAAGTTGGGGAAGAGACAGTTTCCTACAGTATTCAAGGCCCTTCATGATAGTCCTCACCTTTAGTTTTCCAGATTCATTCTCTAATACACACTGCCCTTCCTTCTACAAATCACTTTTTTTCCCCTGCAAATCAGTCTGGCAAGTTGCCTTTTCCATACATTTTTATAGATCCAAGCCTCTGTACAAGCTGGCCTGCTATTCAGACCTATTCGTTCTTCCATCCTTCTTTCCTTCCTTCCTTCCTTCCTTCCAATTCAAACTTGCTGGCCTAATCAAATGTTACGTCTTCTGCAAAGCCTTCCCCATGACAGCAGGCAGAATGAGCTATACCATCACCTTTGTTCTAGCATCACCTTAGCAAGGTATAAGAATTCTGTGAAGTGTGACTATTCATCTGGCTCAGATGAAGAAGCCTGCCAGTCCTTCTTGTTCAATCAATGACTCTGAAGTGGTGACTAGACAAACAAAGTCTCCGAGAATGACTGGCTGAATGGCTGCTTTGGGAACACGTGAGTCAAACAGAGGGGCGCAGGGGTCTCTGGACAACTGAGGGCTACCTGTGTCTCTAAATTTGTCTTAAGTGGCCCGGGGGTATCCTGGCATAGTAGCAAAAGCCTGAGTCTCAAAGTTGGAGAGGCTGGGGGTTGGGATGTTGGATCTGACCTAGGATAAGATCCTCAGTCCTGAGCCCTAGTCTCCTTGGGGGTGAAGTGACCCAACATCTGTAGGTCCTCACAGGCAGGCTGCTGCCGAGAAATGACTGGTTGTGCATGTGTGTTCCTGGCACTTGGAAGGTGTTCACAAAGGTCTGATGTGTTTTTATTTTTTATTTTTTTCCTCAGAAGGTCTTTAGTGTACCTGTGTGAAATTGTTTCCTAATCATCTCTGTGCTATGTCAAGTTTGCCTTCTCTGCGCCCCACCAGTACCCACACTGATGTCTCTTTTGGAGCCTTCTTTCTGCCCCTCACATGGCCGCTTGTTGAGGACACCCCCTCCTTCACAAACAGCCAAGTGTGGGCTCCTCAGGCAGCCTCCCCACCTTCTCCAGCACTCACAACCTACCCGTCTAAGCCCCCAAAAGACCAGCAGTGATTTGTCCCAGGACGGTAAAGACCTGGCTGGTGACCACATCCAGGTAAGATCCATTTTATCTTTTCTATCTCATCCTCAATCATTTTGTTTTCCTGTCTTTCTCATAGGACTGGGCTTAGAGCAGATGCTCAGTAAGCACTTGAGAATCACCTGTGGTGTCCACAGGGTGAGATGGAGGTTCAGAGAGGTTATGTCATTTGTCTGAGTTTAAACTGCAAAATGTGTGCTTTGTTAGTTACCAAGAGCCAGTTTTCCCTTCCACATGCCCCTAGTATCTGCAAGATCAAGAGTTCCCACTCTAGGGTAACAACTTGAACCCACATTGATAAACTCCACTCACCACGAGGCATGTATTCAAACCCCATCCAATGCAGGTGAGAATAGCATGGACCTCAAAGGTAAATTCCATGAGATGCTATATAATGTTTATGGTCCTGACACTGGGGACAGACAGAGGAGTTCCCACCAGAGGGGACACTGAAACCATCGAGCTGATTACCAGGGAGGCAAGATCTTCCACAGGAAAAGCTTCCACAGACTGTGGGTAGGATGTACTAAGCCATAGACCAGATGTTCCTCAAGTTATAGCCACTTCATTTGTATCCTCAACTGGGAAAGTGACATCCTGGGAAGAGAAGCTATATCCCCAACCCCTCTTATGGACTGGTTTAGATTAATATGTGTAAATGAATTGATGCATGGAAAGTTCTTACAAGAATGACAAGTGCCTCCTAAGCATTACATCTCACCAAGACACTACTATTCCCTCACAGTCTGACACTTCTTGCCACCACTGGCTTCCCTCTTGCAAAAGCACCAGATCATAGTAGTTAAGAGCTCACACTGAGCCATACTGCCCGTATGAAAAGCCTAGTTTCTACCAACTGCTAGCTGTGTCTTCTTGTGTAAATTACCTAACCTCTCTGGGCCCCAGATTCATTATCTGTAAAATAAGAATATCATTAATAACCATAACTCATAGGTGGTCTGGAGATTTGAAAAAGAATAACATGCAGACATGTTTAGCTGAGGGACTGGCTCATAGCAGACACTCATTTAATGGGTGCTCATAGCTGTTGCAGTGGAAACAGCATTAGCAACAGCTGGTCTGGAGGATCAAACCAGCTCAAATCAGACCTCCCCCAAACCAGGAGTTATAAAAATCCTTTCTCCCTCAACCTCTAATAGTTAAATAAAATAGTGCTCAAAAAAGTAACCTGCAATGTGCCTTCTTGTATAAGAGCTTATCTCCTTCTTCCATGATTCTAACCAAAAATTAAGACACAGGAGCTAACAAGGATGTCTGTGTGGCTTCTATACATAGAAGTTATAGTGTTGAAACCAAAATATGAGAATTTCAATTTCAAGTGAGGGTTTATGGGGATGATGAAGATAGTGCCTTTGAATCTGGGACACTGGGTCACCCTATTACCTCCAAAAATGGTTATGCAGATGCACAAAGAAAATTCCAGTAGGTCTTATAAGTGAGGAGGCTGCTGATTATCATTAGAAACTCGAACCCCCAGTGGTAGAGGCAGTACCATGCTCCTCTTGGTTCATTAAGCGCTTCTTGACCTGATTCTCCTCTGAAAGCCAGACTGACTGGCTGAATGAGCAAATCTAAGAATATCAACCCCACACATCATCTCTGCTGAGATCAACAATGCTTCAGGAATCGACCCCTGACCTGTCTTGGGATGAATGGCAACTGGGTTTGAGAATCTGTTGACCTTGCTTGAGGCAAACAAATGCTCCCTGGGGACTCTCAGAGTGGGGGATGATTATCAGCTGTTCCTCTGGAATTTGCTTTGTGCCCTCCCTATATCTTCTGCGTCTGTGCTGCAGGTCCCTGCAGGAGCTGGGCACAGAGACACTCCAAATAGCACAATCTCCAGAACTCATAACTGGGCCTTTCTGCCCACATCCCATGCACATACTCTACTCCCTGTGAACTGGCTGAAACATCTGAGTTCAATGTGCATCCTTCTCTCTTTGGGTGACTAAGCACCTGGACTTTCATCTCCCAGTATGCTCTGCATAATAGAAGCTTCAGGAGATGTTTCATTGTAAAAAGAATCCCATGACCAAAGAAGTAGGAGAAATTCAGGTTGTTGTCTCTCCCTCTTGGGGATTTGTGATGCCTTTTAGCATAGTAAAGCACCTGAGATGTCCTACAAGGAAAAAGAATAGAAACCTGCTTGACCTTGTTTGATCCAGATAGTCCCAAACTTATTTGATGACCAACTGACCATCTGTCCATCGATCCATCATCCACCCATCCAGCCAGTCATCCATCCATCCATCCATCCATCCATCCATCCATCTTGCTATGTGATATCTGGCTACTGAAAATTAACTGTGTCTCAATCATGTGCAAAGTTCTTTACTCCTTCTCCTTTTTCCCCTCCTACTTCTTCATCTTCTTCTTCATCATCATCACCACAGTTCTACCATTTGAACAAATATTCAATGCTTACTTTGTGCCAGGCACTGCACCAATGTCATCATATGTGTTCCCTGTTTATCCTCTCTACAGCCCTATGAAATAGATCCTGTTAGATTTTTTACATTAGAGACAAGAAAACTGAGGCACTGAGAGGTGAAGTGAATGACAAAGGAAATATAGCTGGTAAACGAGGAGGTGTACCTTGAATGGGGGCTGCAGAGCCCTGGGTGCTAATTACTTGGTGAAGCCCTTTTCTGGCATGTGACCCGATGTAAATATTCTAAGAAATGCTGGCCAGTATGCAACTCAAGCTGAGTGGCCTCCTTATCTCCTTTACCCTCAACACCTCACTCGATCTCAACCTCTCCAATAGCCACTGGAGGCAAAGAAAGACACAAGCAAAGCCAATACAGAGAGCTGGATGACACCTCGAGGCTTGGGGCAAGACTAGCCTCCCCCTCCTCCAAGAGTTCAGGGAGTGGGGAAATCCTCCCCTCCCCCGCAAGCAGAGGAGGTTCAAGGCCCACGGAAGTGGGCTGGTCACTTGGGAACACCAGCAAAAAGCGAGAGCATGGGTGGGGAAGGAGAAAAGGGTGATCCAGGAGAAGGCGTGCTGAAGAGATTATCCTGCCACCTTCCTTTGTGATGCTGAAGCACCATCTCAACCTCTAGGGTTGTCTTAGCCTGGGCTCTTTCCCATACTAATGCCTCTTCTGAGGAGAAGTGGTGTTTCTTAACTCATATTTTGATGCATGGACTACTATGAGAATTTTGCCTTCATTCCAGAAAACTGCACATAATTCACAAAATTTTCCATATCATTACAGGGGATTGATGGCCCCTCTGAAATTCAACTGGGGTCCCTCGAGGAGCCTCTGGATCTCTATCAGATTTTTACATATATGGCCAATATGTGCAGTGCTTTTGCTAAAGGAAAGGCATGGATGGAGTCAGCATCCCTTAAGTTGGGCTCATGGTGACAGTTCAGGTGACTGTTCTCACGTGGAATCATGTTGACCTGCTTATCCCAGCACCGTGACTTTGAGGATATCTACCTGCCGCTCAGAGGACTCTCACCACAACTTGACAGGGATGAGGTTTTCAGAAAGGCAAGAAGGTCAAACAACTTGGGAAAGTGCTAAGGTATTCCATAATGTAAAACCAAGTCAGACAGTATAGAATCTAAACACACACCCTAGCTCTCCCGCCCAGTAATGAGCAATACTCCCAAGCTGGGGTCTGGCTTCTCTCTGATGAAGCCCTTTCCCCTCCAGCTCCAGGCTAGGAAACAAATGCTATCAACCCAATGAGTGGGTGGAAGGCATAGTAGGGCTCCCACCAAACCAGCGCTGGGGGAGAATGTAGGTAGGAAATACGTGCTTGCATTTTCAGAGACTCTGCAATCTGCTCTTAGAGACAAGACAGAGATAGGAGGGACCCAGAGCCAAGCTGTGCCAAGCCGTGCAGTTGAGCATCTGTGAGGATGAGCCAAGGGGCTGACCACTGCAAATGGTTTCTTCACGATGTCATGGCCAGGCAGCTGGTGGCAACAGAGAGCCTCTGACAGGTGGGCTTCTCAACTTCCCGGATTAGCAGTGCCCTTCTGGGACACTCTAGGGACGTCAGAAGAGGAACCACCCTAAGTGACCTCATTTCCTTCCTGATAGATATTACAATCTATATTTAAATATTTTTCAACAAACCATATATACCACTTACTATTTGCTAGATACTTTCTCACCACTTTATGTATTAACTCATTTAATCTTCATAGCAGTTTTATAAGGAAAGTCCTGTTATTATCCCTGTGTTACTGATAGGGAAGCTGAGGCACAGGGAGGTTAAGTCACTTGGTCAAGATCACACAGCTTGTGAGTGGTGAATCTGGCTCCAGACTATACATATATTAGTCAATTTGAGATCAGCTGAAATATATATATATGTATATATGTATGTATATATGTATATATTTTGGCTAATCTCAAACTGACTAACAAAAAAAAAGCTTTTTTTTTTTTTTTAAATTATAATAGCAATGTATCCTATTGGCTAAGAACTCAGATACTGGGGCCACACCAAACTTAGGTTCAAATTCTGGATCTGAAAATTCCTGACTCTATCGTCCTAGGCAAATTATTTAACTCTCTGAATCTCAATTCACTCACAAATTCAGTGATTTATTTAATAAAACTTTCCTTATAGGGTTGCTGTGGAGAGTACTCTAAATCACGCAGCAATGTGCTAAAAATATTCGTTGGGCTTGGGTCCACTTTTATGAGCTTCACTCATGGTGGTTGTATTTTAGCACGAACATCTCTGTTTACATGAATGCCAGGCATTTAAGTGACTGCTCACTTCTTGCTTGCTGGTTGACCCCAAACATTCCAGTTTCATTAATCAATAAATCCCCATATTTGCTTAAGCTAGGTTTGAGTTGGGTTTCTATCCCTTGCAACTAAGAGATTCTGGACTAATTCAGTAGTGACGGTAAGAATAGTAGACACACACATGAATAAGACATATTTTGCTTATTTTTTTAAACAAACACTTTTATGGACCTTTCTGAATGCCAAATGCTATCGTAAGCACCTCACAGACTAACTCTTTTAATCTTGTAACAATTCTCTGACATTGGTACTCATAACTGCCCCATTCTAGAGATGAGGAAGCGTAACACAGAGAGTTTACATCATTCCTGGCTAGTTGGGTGGGAGGGCCACAGCTAAAGCCATGCCTGCCTGCTTCCAAATCCTATTTTCTTTCCTCTGCATGCTTTGCATGACCAAGGAGGTTGATGTACTTGCTAACTAATGAATCCTGGAAATCTACAGAGGAGCGGGCACCAATACTCAGGTGCCCGCATCAGACACATTGCGTCCATGCTGAAACCTCCACTAAATGAGCCCTAGGAAAAACTGCATGGGCCGTTAACTAGAATTCCAAAATATCTTTCCAGAGAAATCCCACTGCTGTGGAGCCATTCCAACACAGACTGCACAATCTCCAAATCTATTCAGACCCAGAAATAAGAAACGTCAACCTGAAATCAACCGACCACACAGTGCACATCTCTTCTTTTCAAATAATGTTTGGTGGAGAAATCTGTTTCCCCTTTCTACAAATGCTTCTAAACTTACCAGACCGGTTGGTTTTTAGGTACTCGTTTTTCTGCACCCCCACCTATGACAGATCTGAACTCAACAAGTCAGCATTCCATAAAGTATTTACTGTGTTCATTTGCATCTCCCCCAAGAGTACTGGATAGAGTGCAGTGTGGAAATTCACCCATTCCAGGGTGGCTGTTTGTTTTAGGATTACCACCCAGACCTCACTTCCTTGGAGACTCCCAGGCTGGCCTCAAAGATGAATGCTCTTTTTAGGACCAGAATAGAACAAAGGGACAAAAGGGAACTGAAGGATTTAAAATTAGGATAAAAAAGGAAAAAGAAAAAAAAAACCCAACTTGGCACTGGAGTGGCCTTCCTTACCCGCTTAAACTTACCAATGATGCCCGACTTTTAGTGTGGCTTATCCCCATATGTTCCCACACTCCCACTGGGACCTAACATTTGCAGGCGCTATTTATCATTCTGGCTAGTGGTGTGCTCATCTGCCTACCTCGCTAAGCAGCCCTTGTTGTTATTTTTATAATTACTGGGAGTCTTTTTCATGTTGCACTCTGCCAGAGCTCCAGCTTACCACACACCTGTTATACTCGGGACACATGGAGAGAAGGGGGTGGGTCTGGCAGTGGAGGAAAGGGGAAGACAGCCTTCCTGCTCACTACGAAAAGCAAAATCAAGAATGAAGACACTGACCAGAAGCCACTAGGTACCTCTTTTTTTTTTTTTTAAGCCTGGACTCTGTGCCAGTTTGTTATTTAATAAACATTCTCTGCTCCTGGGACTTTGTTTATCAGAACAAATGCTGTACCACTTTCTTTCTTTCTTTTTTTACAAATGTCAGCTTACTTAGTCATCATAAGGACCAACACTGTATATCATCATCCCCATTCTACAGATGAGAAAACTGAAACAGAGACAAGTTAAGTACCTTGCCATTGGGCTCACAGATGGCAAGTGGCAGATTTGGACCGCACCGCATTCTAATCAACATCCCTGCCATGCACAGACGTCATCCTCACCACAGCCAGCACGCCTCCTTCTCCACCTCTGCCAGGACCTTCACCACCACTACCAGTATAAAAGTATTGACTGAGCCTTCTGTTTGCTGGGCGCTTTGCGGAGTGCTCTGCAGATTGTCTCATGCTGTATTCACAACAACCCTATGTTACTGATCCTGTTATTACCTCTACCTCACAAATGTGGAAACTAAGCTTCAGAGAAGCGAAGAAATCTGTCCCTGCACCTGGTCAGAGGTCCGCAAGATTCACGATGTGTTTAAGATCCGCAGCCAGTTTTGCCTGACACCTGTGAGAATGCATTTAACTCCTGCGCTCCCTTTTCAGGAGATGGCAGGTGGAGGCATTGCCCACTGGGCATTTCGTCAAACTGGCTCCCTGCTCCTCACCCACCATATTGGAAGTTCGTTGCTAGGATGTGAGAGACCACCCCGTGGAGCTGGGATACGACTTTGCATGTGGTAACTCTGCTACCAAACTATGTGTAAGACCAGCTGCTGAGATTCTGAGCTCTGGCCAAGTAACATCCGGGAGCTTTGGCCTGACATCTGCTGAAGCTGGCCTGTAATTCTCTTTGGTTAAGCCCCATGCACCCCAGGTCAGTCTCTTCTGAGACATCACCATCCTCACCAAAGCCCTCAGATGTCCCCTCCAGTGTGTTCCATTTGTTCTCCTTTGACTGAACACCAGCTCTGGGGGAATGAAGGGGTGTCACAAAGAATATCAGGCTTGTTTTTCAAAACTTTCACACCTGTCCATCTCTTCTGTCAACTCTCAGACCAGGTGACCATCATCACGTACCGGAATTATTACTGTGGCCTCCTACCTGCTTTCAATCTTGTCCCCCTCTAATCTATTCTCCACAGAGCAGCCACACTGGTGTTTTTGAAGGCTAAGCTCAATCATATCTGTCCTCTGCTTAGAGTTCTTAGTGTTATTTCTCCTCCCTTTTAATTTCTTTTGGAGTAAAATCCAACCTTCCCCCCATCAGTGCTTCTAAGCCCCTGTGGTTTCTTTCTGGCCCCTCTCTGCCTCTTTCCCTTCTCCCATGGTGCTCCAGGTTCGCTGGCCTCTGCTCAGGTCACTGAGAACACCGAGCCATGGTACGGCCGGCATACATACCCTCCGCCTCAGTATGCCCGCTCTCTGCCACTCCAACCCCTGCCTCTTCCCAGCTTCCTCATCTCAGCTTTAATGTCACTTCCTCACAGACAGTCCTCTTCATCCTTGAATGCAACCCCCACTATTTTCTGCGGACCCAACTTTTTTTTTTTTTTCTTTCAGAGCACTTACCACAACTTGCGATACAAATTTGTATGGGGATTGCCTGCTTATTACCTGTCTTCCCCAGAAACCTGTAAGCTCCATGAAGGAAAATGAAGTTGGTTTCCTTGTCTCTGTACCCTCAGTGACTAACTCAATTTCTGAGGCAGGAGCAGAGGCTAAATAAATATTTGTTGAATGAATGAGCAAGTGAATTAATTATTAACCAATTACTTAAGTGAGGGGATGAGGTCTGATTTAATCATTAGGGATGTCACACGCTTTGCTATAGACAACTCGATACGTCTTTCATAAATAGATCATGAAGTATGAGAAACATTCTATAAATGGTTAAAAACATAGCATTTCTCTCCTCCCATAGAATCAAATAAACTCTCAAAAGTTTGTCTTATGTGTAAGCCTCTAGTTGTCTTATGTAATATAGTAATTGCTGGCTTGAATTAAAGACATCATTATTTTGGAGAGTTGCTCTTTTTCCGATATAGAAAGTGAAGGATCCATCCCTCATATTAACACATCATCTCCTTGGCATGCTACATGACTAAGGAGGAAATGTGATTTTATTTTTTGAGAAATTGATATTTTTCACAAAGCCAAGAGGAGCTATCAGAATAAAGGGATGTTTATTTGGGTGAATCACCAGCTTTGCACAAATCCCAAGTGCTAATTGCATAATGGGTCTTTACAAAATGCCATAATATGGGTTCGGCTGGTTTCTCTGTTTTCAGTTTGAAAAATAGATTGTTTAATAACCCATCAAAGCTATATGTAAACCAAGTAAACAATAGAGCAGATGTTGACTGTTGTCTTGTGCCTCGTAGACATAATTAAAGACAATGAGACACTCACAGAGTCCTATAAGAGAGGACAAAGGCAAACACAAAAATCAGTACAATATAAATGTAAAGTGCATTTGCTGGACACCTGCTTTCTTAGTCCAAAATGCTGTCTCATATTTCTTGTGATGAAAAAATTTTGTAACGTTCTTTATTTACTTATATAAATATGTACCTCCTGTCCTCTACTTTTCAGGAAGGCAGGACTTTTATAAAACCTAGTCTTTTCAACTGAGTATTCGCCTCAATTTCATTACTGCTAAGACCCTAGACAGTATCCAGAAACGTTTCTAATTTTCTCATAAGCATAAATGTGAATAAGAACCAGTTAGCCAAAACTTTCACATTTATAAAAGAAAATTCAAGCCCCCGTTTGGGTGTGGGTCAGTTGGGGCTCTATTCACTAAGTCTCAGCAGTCACTCATACATTTTTTTAAGGAATTCAACCAAATTGACATATTTATTTCCTGAAAGCTTCACATATCTTTTTTTAAAGTCAGGCACATTTCCTAAAATCATGATTTCACCTTTAAAAAAAATAATAATCCTATTGGATAGAATACTTAGTGTATCATTCCAATTTCTAAATATTCTTTTTCCCTCAAACTCCTACTCAGATTTCTGTTAGGTTTTCAGTTCTTAGTTCTACAGGGGGAAAAAAAATGTAAGCACACACAAAATGTAAAGCATGATATAATTAGGAGAACGCAAGCACAATCAAAAAGAAAAAAAAAAAACCAGGGCTTTTCTCTGCAGATATCTTTAAAGAGGCATTGAACATTCAATATACCATTTGATTATATCATTTTTTCTTTCTAATTAGGAAAAAAAAAAAAACTGAGGTTAAAATCAGTTTTCTGTGGCTTACTAGACAGGAGAAACTTTCCTAGATCCAGAATCTTCAATTCCAAAAACAAATGTCTTCACTCATTTTCAAAACAAAGCAGAATTCTTTTTCTGTGAATAACTGAAGTTTTTTTTTTTTTTTTTTTTTAAGCCTCAAAAATCCTATTGTTTAAAGAACACCTGAATTTCCTACTGATTTGTAGCAAATAGTGGCCCTGCCTCTGATACCTCCTGGCTCCCTTGTCTGTTGTTTTTGATGATACAGAAGGAAGGGGGATTCTAATGTGATCTTGCATCTCTTTATGCTAATAAAATGGTGTCAGCCCATTTTCACTGACAACACCATAAAGCATAAACACCAAATGGGAAACAAATAGGGCCCTGATAACACTGTGAAACGGACCAATCAACCCTGAAGCACCTAAGATAGATGGCACCCCTCCTTCATTCATTCTTTATAGAAAGGCAGTGAAAATGTCCCTAGATGAATCTGATTACACACACACACACGCATGCATGCATCCACACATGCACGCACATGCACACATGATCTCTGAAGCTCAGGAAGGTTGTAAAGCACTAAATTCTTTTGACTTATGGAGCAGCCTGCACTGCATTGAGCAGAACAGCATGGCAAGCCAGGACCCCGCTCCCAGAAATTCCTTTATTAACACGACCAGGCCCCGCAAGTGAACAAAAGCAGTGGTGCGGGGTATATAAATCATTAATACGGTGCCGGGCAGTGACCGCATTTCCTGTGTTAGTTGGAGAGCTCCTCAGCACAACGGGGATTTGGGGATTGGAAGTGGCTGCGGAGAAATGCACTCCATCATTCTCGGAGCCGAACATTCCCATCAGCCCTGAGCTCTCTCCTCTCACCTTCCTTTCCCAAGTCTGAAAGCCTCCGTGTGTGGTGCAATTTATTCAACAATATTCCTAATGACTTAAAACTAAAATCATGAAAAGCTTCAAAGTTGAAAGACTGCCCAACTCTTTCCCCTTTTGACAAGTTTTGCCTTTCAAAGAAAAGAGCCAGGAGGACGCTGTCAAGTGCGCAGGTCTGGCCACAGGGATGGCTGAGCAGAGGCCGGGGTAGCTCGCGCGGAGCCAGCGGCCTGCAAGGCCCGGGAAGTCTGCAGGGCCAGGATCACGTGATAGGTGTCCTTTCAGGGGCCAGACTGAATTAATGCTCTTCCCCCTTCAGATCTGCATCTAAAAAACGAAATGATTCGCATTGACTCCCTAGAGCCCTTTTGTGGGCGATTAAATGAGGTAATCCATGTAAAAGTGCTTAGTAGTGCGCTTGTCACATAGCACTCCATAAAAGTTATTGATTATTTCATTATTTTAATTATTTTATTATCATCATCATCATCGGAAGGGTGGCTGGATTTTCTCTGTTTACCTAAAATGGGCTTCCACACAGCATCTCCTGTTGCTTACAGAGGAGCCTCACTTTTTGAATGGAACCAAAAGGAGACTTAAAAAGAAAGAAAAGAAAAAGACTGTTCTCAAGAATCCTGAGTCACATGTTCTAAATGGAGACCCCCAGTGGAAGGTTCTGCCATTGCACCATGAAGGAAAGAATTTCTCCACTCAAGCCTTCCTAGTTTAACTTCTCATTGCAAATGAGTAGGGGGGAAAAGGAGGGGTGGGGGTGGGGGTGGGGGGAGAAAGAAAGAAAAAAAAAAGCATAGTTTTATACAGATTATTGGGATGAAAGAGCCTGTCAGAGGGTTTAGGTAGAGACAACAGATCCAAAGCAAAGTCACTTGCAAGAGGCACCTTTGCATTTCTAGAAATTCTAGGAGTGGCCCAGAGGAAGGCAGATTTAAAACTAGGAGTCCCACACCTTCCTCTTTTGCTTCAGAATAAAGGGGACGAGTGATCAGACGGCAGTGGGACATACACTCCTTCTCACCGGAAAGATCCAGGGTCTGAAAATGCATGTGCCACCGGGACAGGGCCATCCTGAGCCTGGGGCGTTCATCCGGGTGCCAGAGCCCAGCACCCCGTACCTTCAGCACCCAGAAGGACTGTAGCAGGCCGCACGCCAAACTTCAGCGTGCGCCCAAGTCCCCTGCATCCCAGAATAATGACATTCTGAGTGGAAATAAATGAAGCCCCTGCAGTGTGATTCTGTCAGCTTTTGAAAGTAAATAACTTTGCTAGTGACAAGAGCAAGACAATTTTTATTTTCCCTCCTCCTGTCACAGAGCATTAATTGAGCTGTGCAGCCACATTACATCCAGCACCAGCAGCAGGACTGACAGTTGACAGGAGGAGGAGGGAGAAGTCACCCAGAACAGGCAGGAGGGACCAAAGAGCCCAAGGGAGATGCCCAGACTCCACGTGTCTGTTGCCCTTGGTAGGCCATGGGTACACCGATCATGTGGGTTGGGGAGAAATGGAAAATAAAGGTGTATATTCAGCTTCGACGAACAGATGCTACTTTTCCTTAACACAATCATTCATTCACTCATTCATTTCTTTAACAAACATCTAGTGGCTTCTCCCTGTGTCCAGGCACTGTGCTATGTTTCAAAATCGGTATCGTCCTTAATCTTACAAAGAACAGTATGAAATGGTTATTCCTAGCCTCGTTTTTCTGAAGACGCAACTAAAGCCCCAAATCAAGTAAAGCAACTTGCCCTTTGCTCAATCCACGTGGATCAGCTAATTGAATAACACAGTTGGGATTAAGCCCTCAGCTCATGACTTCTATCCTATATACACTCCAGAGACGCCAATATTTAAACCATGCTTTGGCGGGAGCTGACACCACTTGGTTGTAAAAGGATGTAGGTTTCTCCTCTGAATTTTGCAAGACCCTTGAGATGGACAATTGGATATGTCCAAAAATAGGAAACATGGACCTTGCCGTTCATTCTGTTTATAGCTGCTGATATTGGTTGCTGTTAATGGAAGACTCCTCTTGCCGGGGGAGAGATCGCTCAGCTCTCGGCCCTTACCCTTGCACGAGAGCAGACTCGCCCCGTGCCTGGATTCAGGCAGAGCAAGAGAGCCCAGCGACTGAAGGGAAGAGCAGGATGTCTGCTGTTGTTTTTGATAAGGGGAATCTAGTCCTCGAGGTGAATCCTGGGCAAACATCAAACGCCAAAAAAGAAAAGGCTCATTAAGACTAAACCTTTTGTGCATTTACTCATCAGTACTGGGAAATCTGAGGCACTTAAATCCTATAGCTGCAAAGGGTTGGGGGGGGAGTCCTTACATCCCTGGGAACACACACTAACCTGAACGCTTTTCACTCTGGCTCCAATTCCTAATTTTGATTCTGTGTGTGTTTAAAAGCAACATAACGACCAGGATCAAAATAGGCTGAGGCTGCTCTCACCTAGAGCCTGGTCAAGAGTTGGAGACCACCACACCCCCTGCTCAACCCCATCACCTCAAAGGCCCCTGCACGCTGTCGATGTTAAACACGTGGTCATTCCCCTTTACCTTGTACCATGACAGTTGCCCTGCCAGAGGGGAGCAGGTGACACAAAGCAGATAACTAGAGTCTTGCTTTTTGCAAATGGGTCAGGGGAGGAATGAGCAATTCCAGACCAGACGTGACAGGGGATTCCTAGGGAATCCAATGGACCAAGCCAGTGTTTCCCCAAGTGCGGTCCTACACTGATAGTTCACAAGATGGCCCGTGGATGAGCCACTTCACGGCCCTGCCATGAGGACAGAGGCCTTTGCTTACTAAGAAAATCTAAAGGCACAGATGGCCCCTAATAGTTCGATGAACACAGAATGGGTGAATGAACGTGTGAATGAATAAATATTTCAAAGGACATCGGAAAAAAATAATATCCCAGCTGTGATTCTACGCCATTTATTTATTCATCTATTTCTTCACATTTAGTTTGGCCAGGTCTACTTTTAGGTTCAACATATAAGTTAATTTTAAAAATATTTAAGTGGATAATACGACTTTGTTGATCTGTGGATGAGTGGATTGGTAAAAATTTGGAAGGGAACGCTTAAATGCCAGAAATCTGAGAAACCCTGGACTAGGTTTATTATTTTCAGTGTAAGAAGCCCACTGTTGTAAGCATTTCGATGAGGTTTTATCAACAGGCCTCTCAGTGTTCCATCAAAACCCTCTCTCCACCTCTGACCCACAAAGGTGTTTCCAAATGTTCCATGGGTTTCCCCACAACTCAGGAGTGGTTTCCTCTTATCTCGTCGGAAGGCATTCACATCCACCCTTTCTCCTTCCCACCCACCTCATTTCAATATGGCCCCAGAGGATGACAGAAAGCCTGCGCTCTGTCCACAGAGGCTGCCACACCAGCACAAGACCTGCTTGCACCACGAACGGCCTCCTACGCCTCTTGGCTCACACACCGTCTTTTGCTCCTGAGGCTTCTGCACCTGCCCTTCCCCATCCCTGGAACACCCTTTCAACTCACCACCCGCCTAACGCTCTCTTACCCTCCTCTCAGGAGAATCATCACCTCCTTCCAGAGACCCCCACTGGCCCACCCATCAGAAAAATGCAACAGTCAACACCACCCCCTGTGTGTTACCCATCACCCTGTTTGTTTCCCACACAGCACCCTCCAGAGTCTGAAAATGCCCTCTTGGTTCACTTAACTTTTATATCATCTATTCTTCTTCCAGGGGAACGCCTGTTCCATGGTGGCAGGGACCTTTCCTAACTGATTTGCTGCAGTGTTCTCAATGCCTGGCAAAAATGTTTTGCATGGCTAAATGAAAGAATGAATGAAGGGACTGAATGTGTCATCCTACATAACTGTGGAAAGCAGTGGCAATCACTGCCTCCCCTTGCTTATAAGGTTCCAGCAAGTCCAAACGTACACATGCATTCATTCATCCTCCCCTTATTTTTGCAACCAACAACGACTATGCATTAGGCTTACTCTAGGCATTGCGGGTAGAGGGACAGAAATGGAGAAGTCTCTGCCATCATGCTGCTCACAGTCTAACAGGTCAGAGAAAGCATAGCAAAAATGCTCTCTAAGTGTCTGGTGCCAAACAAATACAAGAAATGTCAATTAACGAGAGAGGAATTAGAAGTGGGATCCTAAGCAATAGAGAGTAGCCATCTGCTTTTTCTCAGCCAGGACCAATGAATCAGGGCCACCATATATGCCAGGAAGATCAGAAATAGCAGTGAAACCCCTTTCCCCCCAAACCCTGCCAGGAACCAGAAAATTCCACCCAGAGAAGTTCTTTCCTACCCCTATGCCAGGCCCAGGGCTTGGGTTTGGGGATCGTTCGGCCAGTCCCTTCTCTGAGTTTCTCGCCCGCAGGGGTGGCCTACAGGTCCGCTGCTCATTTCTCCAGCTTGCTTGCACTCAGGATGGTTGAAGGGCCAGGGCGGGGGTCCTCCTGAGCTATTGTGCCTGCGAGCTGACCCTGTCTGACACAGCCTCTCTCAACGGGGCCAGCGCAGCAGCAGACAGCCACAGGCCAGTGCTCAGCCGGGCAAAGTTCTCGTGGGGAGCTCCCGGAAATAGGAAACTTTATTGATGAATGGAACTTTCTTTGCTTTCCTTAATTGAATTAAACAGCACACTGGGACACCTCTCCTCGTCCATTAAAAAGGTCTCTGCAGATGGGGCAATTACGCCCACACTTTGTCAGCTCTGCCTCATTCACGGGATGACATCTCCTGCGCATCACCCAGCCCCCTTAGGCACCGACGCACCAACCTGATTTTGTTTACAATGCTGCAATTTCTTTCTCTTCCAGAAGACTATTATTTGCCTGACAAACTACACTGTTTTTACCCGGCCACTATGAATAAACAAGCATTATGTTTCCTCTTGGGGCAGACGGTCTGGTTAAATGAATCAGAAAACCCTAAAAAAGATTGTCTACCCTCAGTCCATCAGCTACCGGACAATTACTCAAGGGCCAGCTGTAGGGAAAACAGATGGCGCGTGAGCTCTAATAGCTTGGGCTTCCTCCGCTCGGGCAAAGGCAGAAAAGCAGCGTTTGTACGGTCTCACGCGGAAAGCGCCGCGAAATGGCAGGCAGAGCTGCCGAATGGCGCAGGACTCGGGTCTGCGGGCTAGCAGATGCTTACAGTTTCCACTAGCGAATGTCGGATTGAATAATCTTAAGGCAGAGGCGGCCCGAGTAACCCTGGGGCCAACACCGTCCCTCCTCCTCCCCGGCGCCCGTAGGTTCCCCGAAATGGGAGAAGCACAGGAGGAAAGCCAGCTGGCCCACCTGAGATGCAGGCCTTGCCAGGCTAATGAGAGCCCCCACAGGTCAGGCCTTCTCCCCTTTGTGGAAAAAATCAGGGCAATCAGGAGGATTGGTTACCTTGCCAAATTATGACATAGGATCTCTCCGGAAAGACATAAGGACCTGTGTTCTACCAGTCACCCAGGCCTAGAAGTGTGCTCATTCTGGCCACTTAAATTCCTTAAACAATTCAGACATGAAGATAATCTATCCTAATTCTTTTCTGCGTTATTGACACTATTGACTGGCCCCAATCCACAGCACAATCTAATAAATCAACAAGGGATTAAGCCAAGAAGAAAGAAGGTGATAAAATGCCATTTGGCCCTCTATAAATCATCAGACAGAGCAGTGCAAGGTAAGTAACTGGAATGATAATTGAACTTTTCCACACAGCCATAATTGTTATGGCCCACCTAACGCTTCCCAAATTGATAACCGTGGCTGGAGAAGGGGGTCGTCCCCCCTTCTCCAGCCTTACTCCCAGAGCCCACCTTCCCTGTGATTCTGCTCTGAGAACCACTTTCTAATTAAAGACAGAAAGGGTTGATATGCAGGTTTCAGTTCAATTGCTTTCGATCTGAAGATGTCCACAGTGAGCAATGGCTTCATTTACCAGGAATTACCCTTTGTACAAGCCACTTCACTATTTAAAACAAACCACATGGATCATCATTAAGTGGGAAAAATTACCAATCTTCAGATATTGACAGTGGCATAACCCACTTTAAAGGCCCTTTTTCCCCCGCTTTTAATGTAGATTTTAAGCATTTGACTTGTTTTTAAATTTAGGTTGATAAAAAAGGTTCTGAGTGAATAAGATTTGACAGATGAGAAGCTTTCTTTGAACAGGACTGGGAGACACTGACGGTGGTGTAGAAATAGGGAAAACTAAGTTAATATGTTACTTATCCTCTTTCAGGGAGTTAGAACTCAGTGTGAATCACAGCTCTGGAGGAGATCTGACACGCACCATGCATCAGAAAACAAACCTCATCCGCTCTGTCCATAGCCTTGCCATACCCTACCATGTGATGGACGCTCTTTGGTGTGGCTCCCTGTGACTTAGGATGGGAAAGCATCTCTAGAATTCTGTGTGTGTGTGTGTGTGTGTGTGTGTGGTTGTTTTCTGTTTCTCTGTGAAAACCAAAACACATTCTTTTTTGACCTAGCTTGTAGAAACCCCCCATATTTGGAATCTGTATTCAGAATTTCCCCTCAAAGCAAGGGTGTTTAAATGGGTACCCACTTTGGAACTCTGGGAAGATTCCATAGTGGGAATATGTGGGCTTGCAGTTCTTCTCACATGGGAGAAGATTTACCGTCAAAGGAGACACCCAATAAACCACTGCAGTGTATTAAGAACGGAGGCTGAAGCAGGGACTTTGCCTGGACAGCAAGATTGAAGCCAGATGCTCCAGAGCTTACCTGTCCCTTCCACCTGAAAATGGTCTACAAGCACAGGATAGATGCTATATACTAGGGTAGACAGGTGTGTAGATACACATGTGTACCTATGTACCCATGTATGTATGCACATGACGGCATCGTTGGATTTGGTATCTACCCCATCCTGCAATTCCAAACTGTAGTACCATCTCTGATGTTAAGAGAGAGGAGAAAGATTTAAAAAAAAAGAAAGAAATCTTAACTGTAGGGAAATATCTATCTAAAGCAGAGTTACTGGGGAATATAAATAAATGAAACGGAATCAGTCAAAGAATTTAAACACCGCAGTTGCCTCTTCCTTGGTCTGAATAAATAAGTTCTTTGTGGCAAAAGGGTTATGTCATTCTCACTTGGTCATTCACAGTAGACTCAGGTGTTGGGGTATCCCAACTGATTTTTGTTTTTATGAACTGCCTCAGGAACAAATCCGGGAGAGTGTAGGAAGAAAGGCTGGATGTCATGGCTGAGTCAAGGAAAGCAAATGATGAAGGGGTTTTCCTTAGATACTGGATGAGAAATAAGTGCTGTATGAACTTCATTCCGGGAGAATACATTTCAGTGAAGACTCGGTGGCTCCTGATCAGAGTGTGTGCATTTATAAAACAGAATGATAAAGCCTCCAAAATAAGATCGTTGGGTTTTAATTATTTCCTTATGTAATTGGGGATCTGAAATGACGAAGACTCCACAGAAAGAGGTTTACTTCTAAATAATAATAAAATAAAATGTTTCTAATGAAGATGTTATTTTTCAGAGAGGTTGCCTGATTCATCCATTTGATCAGCATACTCTGAGAGTACACATTAGCCCTCCAATCATCAAAATTAAATAGAGATACAATCTCTATTTAGAGATAGCTGTAGATGAACAGCAGATAGGAAATACAGTGGCGATGTATGGATAGAAGATGTACAGATGGTATCAGTAAGTGGTCTGTGGAGACTGAAGTGAACTATTTCACACCCTTCATCAGCCAGTTGTCCGGACTGCTACATAAAAGCAATGACAGGGGACTTCTACACAAACATGGCAGCACCGGGTAGTAGAGATGACCTGAAGGTATGGCTCTCCCACCCTGACCGTGAGCCTTAGGCAGGGTGGGAGGTGTGGCTGGAAAACCAATTCTCAGAGAGGCAAAAATAATTGTCTGCCTGTACTATACTTTAGGCATTTAGTGAAACTCAGAAAAAATACATACGTGCGCACACACACACACATGCACACACGCACGCACACCGCATTCTGATGCTGTGTAACAGCATCCTCTTATCAACACTTTCACTGAAAGCCTTACAAGCCCTTTCTGGAGGGGGGTGCATCCCAAAGCACATTTCAAAACCCACCTCCATCTATCTTCATATGGAACCATGATGCTGCTTCAGTCACTTCTAAATATTTGTTATGGCTGCCAACATTCCCTTTGAGCCTCCCCTTGCCAGGGCAGGAGTGTTCTCCCTCCTAGAAGAGACTGCCTGGCGGATGCTGAGGACGCCTGCATTTATCCCATGGACTTGTCCTTTTCCTGGCAAGAATAACCTCTCACTCAAACTCATTGCCTTCTATCCTAAGTTGTGCCTAAATGAGCAAGCCAATTTAACAATCTAGAAGGATGAAACATCAATTTATTAAAAAGAATAATGCACAAAGAAACAGTGAGAACACTGAATACCTATAGCACTGTACTTGTTAAGTAATGCTGTTCCAATTAATTAATAAATAACATGAAAGAAGTGAATAGAGGAGGCAAAAGATCAACTCATATTAATAATTTGATTAAATTCAACTGAGGCTTAGCCTCTGTAGAAATGCTCATTACGATACTCTTCTGGTGGGTAACTGGTGTAAAACACACACACACACACACACACAGAGGCATTCACAGCAAAGGTACAGAGATGGTAGAAGCAGATGAATCATATAATATGTTACCAACAGGCTCTTGGGAGATGTTTTCTGGCACAATTTATTTAATGAGAAATGGAATAAAACAATATTTAAAAGGATAAGCCAATTTATTCCTAAGATATTAAAACAACAAAAAGAAAAGGCTGTTCTCAAAAAGACTTCCAACAGAAAATATGCCTTAGAAACATTTTCTGGAGGCAACCAACTTGATAATAAATTACCCAAATGTTCAAAACAGAATTTTGACATTTTATGATACATATATTCCTACAACACAGATTGAAATTGAGGGTCTTTGGAGAAGGAGGCCCCTCTGAACACTTGTAAAGGAAGTTTTGTCAGCTACAACCACACACAGTTAAAAATGGTACTCCTGAAAGGAGTCAATCGAAAAACAGATAAAATGACTACAACCACTGTTAACTCTTCACAGAGCAAGACGGTGATCCTAGGAAGGGAACAGGATTCTACCTGCGTGACAAAATCTTTCTAACGCTGCCAGTTCACAGGGACAGCCTCTGCCCAGAGACAGAGAGCTGGGCTTGTCCCCCCACCAGGCGATGTGGAGCTGTTTCCCAAGCCCAGCAACCAACTTAGGCAGCAGCCCTACTAGTAAAGAGGGAGAGACAGAGAGGGTCCGAGGGAAACACCCAGAGAAAGACTGAGAGAAACACAATGAAAGGTTCTGATATGTACACAGAATGGAAAAGAAAACAAACACAGAATCCCTTAACAAGACCATTAAGGGGGAGTGGAGGAGGGGAGAAAAAAAAAACCTTTACACATGCCAACAAAGACAGCATCCTAAACCACTGCCTTCATCACAGCATAGCCAGTGAGTTTGGAGGCAGATTCCAGGGCTGACACGCTCCAGAAACCCAAAGGCTCAGATCCCAAGCGGACTGAATAAAGCACAACCCAGACAAACTTGAGAAAACAAAAATACTGAGCACACAAACATATATACATGTCTTTTCACTCCCTATTAAAACGGCTAAATTAAAACTCCAGGCATGCGAGTGCCTCCACAAAGATCCAAACTCTTAGCATCAAAGGGGTCTCAGACTCAGGTCCTCACCGGATGCAGACACATGAGAGATCCAAGTAAAGAAAATGCAGTTTGCAATTTTAAACTCCCAGCACCCAGACTCAGAATCAGGCATTCAAAGTATTCAGAGAGGTGCAAAAACAGCGGGGCGTGGGGCGTCTGGGCTCCGCAGAGAACTAGGGGCCCCGATCCACCCCTCCCGTCCGAAAGCACAAGCCCCCTCCCCAACCCCCTCCAGGATCCAAAGCGCAGCCCAGCGATGCGGGTACCCAGTCCGCCGAGCCTGAGCCCCGGAGGCAGTCACCGAGGGAAGAGCGCGCCTTACCTGCTGTAAGTACATAAAAGTCAAGGCACACGAGAGCTGGGGACGCATGCCCACGTTGGGGAGTGCCACGCAGGTGGCCCCCGTCAGAGGATGCTGCATCGTGTCTCTCTGGCGCCCGCCGAGCACGAGTGGGGACGCTCGCATGCAATCACGCCGCTCTTTGCCTGGTCGCTACAATGTTTTGATTTTTTTTTTCCTTTTTAATTTTGCTGATTATCTAAGTCAAAACCCGGTGGCCGTCCCTCCTCTTCTCTCTCTCTTTCTCTCTCTCCCTCCCCCCGCCGCACCCGGGCGCGCCAATCCCTCCTCGCTGGCTTCCTTCCCTTCGGGTTTGCTAGATCGTGGCGTTCATCTGCCTCCAACTAAGACACTCGAGAGGGCCAGGAAACTATTTTGTTGCCTTCGGGGTTGTACCCTTTTCCGGGTTTGTTGGGCCTGCTTTCTGATGCCCCGCAAAGTGGACGGTGCCCCCACCCCACGCCCCCCCACCCCGTGAAGAGGACAAGAACAGGCAAAGGCAACTTGTGGGGAAGGGGGAGGGGGTG
>NC_138373.1:30280136-30322432 GCF_054177405.1 Leptonychotes weddellii
CGGGTGAGGAAGCGAGAGAGCGCCCCACATCGCCAGCATCCGGGCAAGGGGGACAATTAATGCGATTGCCCAGCTGGGACCCAGACTCTTAGATTTTGGTGGCGGTTTGTTTGCCCGACTCGTTGGCGAATAAACACAGAAATGGGATTCCCCCTCGAAAGAGTGCTGAGACGACGCTAGGGGCTGGGGGCACGGGCAGCTGAGGGCTGCAGCGCCTGAGGCAGGGTGGATTCTGGGGGCCCCCACCCCCGGCAGAATGGCGAGGCAGCGATGCGCCCCCAGGCTTTGGGGCGCAGCTTTCCCTCTGTGCCCTGCCTTGGCTGTGCAGGCAGCGGCTAGTGGTCGAACCAGCCTGAGCCGCTGAATGGGGAAACCGCCCTGGCTGGCATGGAAGTCAAGCCTGTTGGACTAACACGCCAGCCCCGGGTGAATGCAAGGGGGCTTCTCCAGCCCAGAGTCCTTGCTCTTCTCAAATTATAAATGCACAGGGTGGGGAAGTCCGTGTCTGATAAGCCATTACTCTGTGGGCTGCAGCAGGCAAATTACAATGGTTTATTTATTTTATTTTTTTCTTGCCTGGCCAGCCCTCCTTGGCCAAATTAGCATTCTGCTCTTGCAGAGGGGTCTCCCCCTTCCCTTTATTTTATGAAGTAATAATTATTCATTAGTAGATTTCGTTAGTCTTTATGCAATAAAATAGGATGTGATCTGCAAATCAAAAGAAAATATTAAGACTCTAACGCATCGTTGGTCCCCACAGGAAAAAAAAAAGCACATTCTTGGCAGCAGTAAAATCATGATCAGGAATAGTAGCCATATTTTTTGAAATAGATTTTGACCCAGTGATTGGATTTTCTTTTTATTTTTCAGAGCAAGAGGCTGTCTGAACATCATCTTTTTTGATTCTTGGGTTCCCTGCAAGAAACCTGGCTGGGGGCTTGCCACTGGCCTGCAGGATAGAGCACACCCTCAAAGGCATGAGAGCACCCCAGGAAGGAGCACCTCAGGCAGGACCAGGGGATGGCCTCAGGGGGACATCCCCCCTGACCCCTCCATGGGGCTCATGGAGCCACTCTCAGCCAAAGGACAGCTTCTGAACTGAGCCATCAGCGTGAAAGGCACAACTCACTTTGCAGGCTAATCAAAATGCTCTCTGAAGAAAAGGAAGTTAATTATTCCACAGCTCCAATTTTTGTTGTTCTGTTTTGAAACGCCATCGAAAACTCTAAAGTCTTTGCTATGCCAACACTAGGCCCCGACCAGCCTTTTTCCTTCTATTCACTTTGCAAAACCAGTCCCTCCAGCACCCTGGGACTCACACAGTCCATCAATTTAGAGGGGGCAATGCTAGCATGTTTCACCCGAAGCAGGAGTTGCTATGGGGGTTAGGGGGCTTCCGGCTGGTATTTTATGCTGCTGGGTTGGGGGGCAGTGTTTAGTTTGAAAAATCCTTGCTATATGTTGTCTAACAAATCACATTCACTGGACAAGGTCTGATTCACAAACTGTTTCACTCTTGCCTTTCTTTTCTTACTTTCTGCCTGTCTTTTATTTATTTTTTATTTTGCAATTCACAAAATCAAAGAGAAAGCCACTCCACAAAGCATACATGGAATAAAAGCTCAGAGATTCTGCCTTTTCACTCCCCACTCTCTCCTTGCCATGCTTTCCAGTTTGTTCTACTGACAGTGGTTTACCCTGTTTTCCTGCATTTTCTTTCTTGCTGGCATTGGAAAAGCTTGCAAATGCCCCAAGAAGAGGACAGAATTTTCCCTTCAGCTCATTTTCATAAGAAACACGATAAATAATACATGGCACTTTAATAAGACCTTATCTGAATGGTTTAATGAAAAACAAATACATTATGTGAAGAACCAATAACTGTTCTCGGCTGCACGGAGCCAACACTGGTTTTCCAGTCCGTTTTCTCTCCAAAGTTGAAAACCCTCAGTGGTGACTGGATTCCTACAGACCCATTTTGCAATAATGGCTCAGACTTCTCCTTAAACCTAGGTCTTCCCAGTCAGGCACACCGGAAGTCTGCAGAATGAATCAATGGAATCCAGACCTTCTAAATTCACCTCAAAATGATACGGAGCCATTCTCTGGACAACCGAGTCTGAACGTCCCTGCACGAGTGCGTGCAAACACCGCGGCACACAGAGACAAGCACACCCCTGCGCACCCCCAACATGGCAACTGCACAAAGAAGCAGGCAGGGAAGATTCTACAGCTAATATCAGTGCATGTTAATCAGGAACAGAGTATCCGATGACCCTAAATCAAAAGGTAATGTCGTATCTGCACAGACTGCTCACTTGATGACAAAATTCTGCCAGCCTTCCAAGCAGCATCTGGGGATGCTGAATTTGAATTCCATCTCAATGGAGACTGGGAAAGAGCCACATCAATGCCACTAGCCCCAAATGATTCTTCCACATCAATAAATGGGAGAAGTGGGGAAAGAAAATACTCTTCCGTCTCTACAAAGAATCCCTGGGCACTCAGTATCACTTGGGTGTAGATAGTGCATGCACACTCAAGGGCCATCCTCCTGCCTTTCAGCTACAAGGACCCTTAATTGAATGGTCACACATCCCCTGTAGGAAGCAGAGTGCTGGAAAACCAGCAATGAACAATGCCATCTTCAAATAAAAGTTCCTTAGGCAGAAGGCAGCTGCTCAGGTTTTAATTTGACCCACACAACAGTGTTTGTAACTTTTTCCTTCCCTCAAATCTGCCAGCTATTTAAAAAGAATAAAAGAAATCACTTTGGTTTTTACTCTCTTTCATAAATCCTTATTGTCACTTCCTAAGGCTGTCAAAAGAGCAGGCATTTCACGAAAGTGGGATCTTCTATGTGGGTTTTCATGCCCCAGAGCAAGAAAAATTCCGGTTAGACAGAAAGCGGGACTTCTTGATCTTAAATGTAATTATCTGTGCTGGGGTTAGCTCCCTGACGATGTCCAGGAGTCGCTCAGAAGTATTTTATTCTCGCTCCCACATTTTGATAGGGGCAGCTCCCTAGTCCAATCTTCAGTAAGGTGAGAATTAAAGTATCTGCAGAAAACCTTATCTCTGTCACAAGCACTTTGAGTCACCTACTTGTTCAAATACTTGGAGGACATTTAGTGTTGACTGCATTCCAGGCCGTGTTCTAGCCAGTTTTTTCACCTGTAAAATGGGGCTAATAATAGCTCCCTCACAGAATTGCAGCAAGGCTCAGAGTTCTTTTTCTCCCTAATTCATGGACCATCACAATAAAAATTTAACAACAGTGGAGAGAGTGCCTGAAATTAACAACATAAAAACTGTTTGCCAAGTTAGGACACACACACACACACGCACGCACATGCGCGCGTGCACACTCACACACACACACCATCTGTCATCATCATCATTTTATAAAGGAAAGGGCATTTTATACCAAAAAGTAAGGAGGATATAATCTCAAAATAAAGGACAGCCCTTCAAATTGATTAAATTTAGGTCTATTAAAATTTTCACTAAATTGCCCTTAATTTTCTCATTTAGCTGCAGTCTGTTGAAAATGTCATTACGGAATCAGATGAATCCGCGGATCAGCATTTGGGAACCACCGAGATAATGAATGTAAAGGGCTTCTTGGCACAGACGCTGGCACACCAAGAATCAACAATGCATGTTCACCCATGTGGGGACGCTTGCAACCAACAGACGGTTACACTCATTAGGCCTGGATAACTACCCTCCTCACCCCGGACAGACTCACTGCAGCAAAACAAACCAAACATCTCGCTCAATTCTTCGTGCCCGGTGCCCCAGAGTCGCATGCCTTTCACAAGGGTCCCCCCTTGTGAAACAAGGACAAAACAAAAAAGTGCTTAATAAAAGTCAGACGGGGTGAATTTGTGGAATCACCAGATTCCTCAATGACATAGTGGTTGCGGCCCTGCTCGTTCAAGGCCACCTGAAATATGAGAGCTGTGATGAAGTATTTGGGAACGCTTTCTGGCTCATATGAGGGCATGCAGCATACTGTGAAGTGGGGGTACATCTTTTGGAGTCTCACTGCTTGGGCGTGGAGTCCTGGCACTGTCTTATGCTTCTATGGCTGCTATTAAATATCTGCGGAGTTATAAGCTCTCAAAATCTTCGTTTCATTCTAAAAGGGAATGATAATAATTGTGGCTTCCTAATTAAGTTGTTAAAAGATAAAATAATGTAATACACATGAGTTCTGAGATCGGTGCCTATCACCTAGCAACAACTCAGTACATACTAGCAACCATTATTATGGATTACTTTTAGTCTCAGTCCCTGACTAGTTGAAGACATAGACATTCCTCTTTTTTTTGCTAAAAATTGCACAAACAAGACCAACAAAGTCAATCTATTTATGAAACAACTAACTCCAAATGCAATTTTTTCTTTCTGAGAATTCTTTCAAATGATACGACATTTATATGAAAATGTGTAGATATCAACTTTCTGCCCTGGTCCTCTGAATACAACAATTTATTTAACCTTGCCAATGTATCAGATGAACACAAACTTTGATACTAGTCCTTGTCAACTAAATTCTTCACCAGCCGTATCTCATAAAATTTCAGGTCAAGTCTTTTGCTACTTTTTGGGGACTGACTAGGGTAACACATGCAAAGAGACTGCTTCTGGCCAATGTGGTTACCATATTGTTTTTTGAATTTCCCCAAAAGCTGTAAAGTGGGTTTTCATTGCCCCAGTTGACATAAGACGGAACTGAGACTGCAAGAGTATACACTTGGACCTGCTAATAAGGGAGGGGGGCAGTGTTTACAATCAGGGATGTTGAACAAAAAAGCCAGGAAATATTCTTTCCATCATCATGCTGTCCCATAGTAGTAGAGACACTTCTTCCAAATCATCGTTGTCATCACCAACATTTTATTTATCATTGTTTGCAATATCTAAACCTAACAAGCCCTACTCTGGAGCATTATTCTATGTCTGTATAGCTATGAGATTTCCTCTTTCAGGAATCTCTCAGTCCCCCTGGCCACCAAACTTCAGAGTATGAAATTTCCCTAGCTTTCTGGTCCCTACTTGATTACAGGAGGAGTAAGTCCCACCTCACTCACAAACTAGCTTAAGCTCTTCTAAATAAATAAGTAAATAAATAAATAAAATTAGTAAAAAGATACATTTTTTTTAAAAGAAGAAGAAAACACTTTCATTTGCCAACACCTTCCTATTACCGCCTCTGACAAAAGTTGCAAGTTATACAATGTTCTAGCAGAGCAGCCAACTGGTACTCCTCAAGAGAGACCCAAGACACACCAGATAGAACCCCGAATTTAAAAATACCAGATCAAGCAAATAACCTAAGTTCGCATAGGAGCCTTCCTGAAATAATAGGTTCCAGGAGGTGATGCTAAGGGAGAGTGCAGTGTTTGGCACTTGAGAGGGTGGGAGTCTGTTTCCAGTGCATAGGACAGAATGTAAGAGCGTGGGACAAGGGACAGTAGGCGGCAGAGACAAAAACAGCTAAGTGGTGATTTCTCCTAATGAACAAGTGGGTGGGAAGGTCTACTTTGGGAAGCCTCCACACCCCACCCACTCTCTGTGTTGTGACTTTCTGGATGGAACTCGAGCAAATCTGAAGGCAAACAAAGCCTGCAAAAGATTCTCTTTTTCCTTTGTAATAAGCATGGCTAAAAGGTTCTTTGACCCCATAAATGCTCAAAATATTTATCTTTATGCAATATGAGTCACCTTAAGAATCTCCTATTAGAAGTGACTTTACCTCTAACATCTCAAGTTCTGGAATAATCCCTTTTGACCTTAACCTACCCAAGGTCCTGTCTTGGCACACAGGCAAGAGCAACTACAGAGATCCTCAGTCCCTGGCGTTATCAGTACACCTTCAAAGGCTGCTAATTGTTGGGGCTGAACTAGGAAGGATGTCAGGACTCAGAACAAAACTGGGTCAGTCTGAAAGAATCAGAAGGATACATAGCAAATGGATCAGATACTCAGCAGAAAAACCTTCCTGGTTCTCAAGATCTCATCTCACCAAACACACAATCTCTGGAATCCCAAGTCTTGGTCCCCAAACCACAATTCCCATTTATGGCACCTCACACTCTTACAGCCTCATCTGACCTGCTAGCTCAGGGTTTTCTATGCCCTGTCTCTGGATTCCATCACAAGAACCCACACATAAAGAAGCTCAGCCCCTTGTCATATTCTGCAACACATCCACTCAAAAAAGGCATGTTGGAGTTTAGTAGACAGAAGACTGTGGAAGTGTAAGGAAAACTGAATAGGAGAAGAGATTCTCATCTTAGAAACACAATTCTAGAAGAATTGGTGTGTATCATATCTTTGCAAATGTCATTTAGCTATCCTACCACATTGACTTCGAGTCAACTCTCCTGGTTCTAGACTTTCTCTGCCATACTCCTTTTTCCTCTTCCTCTGCCCAAATTCTCATTCCCACCTCTTTGTCCCACATTTTTCTGCTCCTTGAAAGCTTGTCATCAGCTGCCCCTGTGCCCTTCAGCAGAGTCCCTTCTAACCCATTTTTGTATCAAGCCATTTTCAGAGGATTTCCTGTGTCCACTGTTAAAAGAAAAGCATTTCTTTCACCTGGTTTCAGATAGAATAATTCAACACTCTTTGTGCACAGTGGTACGTGTATGAGAAAAACTATATATTTCCCTGGCTAGACCTTCTTACGTGCTTCCGTGGCAGAATTCTTATGTGTTCCATAAACACAAGATCTTGTCTGGTGTGCTTTGTTAGGTCTCTTAACTTGCATACCCTTTATTGTCATCACCTTGCATGACCCACATCACGTCATGGCTATGCTACTTTTTGCACACCCGTGAAGGATTTGTAGCAATCAGACTCCATGGAATTCTCTTCACCTCCACCCTGACCTCTCCTCACAGGCTACTCCTCAGGAATGATCATGTCCCTCAAACAGCCTCCTGCATGTGTCAGTACAAAGATCCTATCCTCGCTGCTGTCTTAACATCTCTCCTAGACAAAACATGTGCACATACTTCTCTTCCTCTGTGGACTTGCTTGCCTGTTAATGCAAGCACCTCCTTTCCATTTAGTTAACCTTGAAACATCAACATTTGCCCTTCACACCTCCCTTTGTTGCTCTGAATAGTCAATTGATTCCCAAATCACATCATTTTTTAACTCCCTGAGCTCCAACTATGAAGCCTCTCTTGATTTTCCATTGCTCCTGTCCCAGTGTCCCATTATTCTCTTTAGCCTAGATTCCAAAAAAAAAAAAAAGGAGTGCTTCCCTAATTGGTTCCTTTGCTCCTGGTCTCAGTTCCTCCCAACTCACACTCCACATTGACTCCACAGGAAAATTTTAAATAGACAAAACCAAACACATCACTTCTGCTCAAAAGACATCACTGACCCCTCCCATTGCTGAGGTCATGATATTAAATGCTTTAACCTGGTACTGCACCTCCTATCTTGCTACATAACTAGCACTTTCTTTCATGTACCTCCCTTTTTCCAGATTCTGGTCACCTCATACCTAGTCTTGTAATTGCTTATGCCCAGTGCATATTAATACATCTACAAATATATGTTCTTTGGCTTGACTGCTTTAATGATATGAGTGTACAAATCCAAGAATACCCAGTGCGTAATTAAATAATCCCACAATGAAACATACATCTTTGTACGTTTTGCAGTGTTGAGATGTAGATGAGGATGTCAGTACCTAGGTGTGTTTCCCTTTATTCTTCACAGGGGCAGTGCTGGGTCCATACTGATAGCACTATGTTACCCAGGAGGATATTGGAACTCAGAGGGGATATGTAAGCTCTCTGCATATAAATGGGTCAGCCAGTGTTGACAGTGAGTTCCTTGTCTGTTTACTATTTCCTGCCAACATGCAGTGACATGCACTTACTCCATGAGAACTTTGCACAGTGACATGCACTTGCTCCATGAGAACTTTATTTTTCCTCCCCAACGTTGCATCCACATCACTTGAGAACACCACCTGGCTTAGTGCAGTGGATGCTTCTTGAATATTGGTCGAATACATGAGAACATTTAGAAATGGCAATACAAGTCTCTTCTACTTCCACGCTCCTGAGATCCATTTCATTCTCATTGGCTCATTCATTCATTTACTCACTCATCACCTACGTCTTGAATGTATGTGTTGTACCCAGCATGGTGCTGACCCAGGAGATACACTGATCAACAAAGCAGGATATAAAATTCATATCCTAGATTAACCTGGTAGTTTCAGGTCACCTGGTTTAGAAAATTACCTTTTGCAACTCTGTATCAATGTGTGAAGCAGCACTTTCTCAATATTATGCAACAAATGAAAATACTGAAGTGAATTGGATTATGAGGCTAGTTGAAAACCATATCAGTATTTATACTCCCAATTCTAAATATTGGTGTTCATCAAAATGGCCCCATTTTTCTCAATGATTGGCTTTATACTAAATGTTTCACATTTGCATTTATAAAATTCATCTCTACTCTGCCCCTTTCATCTGTATTTTAAGTGGGGTTTCAAGTAAATTTCTTTGTATAAGGTTTACTACTGTTATAAATATGCTTATATGTTTGAAAACCACTGGTTGCCTTGTGACACTGTGAGGCTTAGATCATAGGTGGTGGTGATGATGATAGTGATGATGATGATGGTGGTGATGATGATGGTGATGGTGATGGTGATGATGGTGGTGATGATGATGGTGATGGTGATGGTGATGATGGTGGTGATGATGATGGTGATGATGATGGTGATGGTGGTGATGGTGATGATGATGGTGGTGATGATGGTGATGGTGATGGTGATGGTGGTGATGGTGATGATGGTGGTGATGATGATGGTGATGGTGATGGTGATGATGGTGGTGATGGTGATGGTGATGGTGGTGATGGTGATGATAGTGATGATGATGATGGTGGTGGTGGTGGTGATGATGATGGACGTGTGTTGGTGCTAATGATAGTGATATGGTTGTTGGTTGGGATCACAAGGCTAAGGCAATACAAACTGGCCTTTGTGGGAAAGACAGCTCCATTCTCTCTGGTTGGAAAGAAACAGAGCCATTCTTTTTTTTTTTCTCTTGTAGGACAGCCCATTGCTAGTTCACTATCCTGCCATTATCTCTTAACTCTGGTGTTTCCAGCTAAAGAAGCAAGTGGAATCACTGTTACCACCTTGCCTCTCCCTGCTTTCCCCCCTTATAACTGGACCACAGACATCTCTAAGGAGCCTCTCTTGTACAGCAAGCAGGAGCTGACACCACTATTCTTCTGGGTAACTCTGGGGGATGTTAATATTTTATGACCTCTTTAGTGAAAACACCAAACTCCAGGGTGCTGATACTTCCTCTAATATCGCTTAGATTCTCAGCAGGCTTCCACCCTCCCTCTCTCCAACCCCCACCTCTCACCAGCCAAGCCATTCCAACATTTTTTTTTTCCCTCAGAGCCATTGTTCTATCAAGATCCACATAATTCCAAGACATGTCATAAAAAATAATAGCAAAGCTAAGAATCATTGAGCATTTACTGTGTGCTAGGTGCTATGCCAAGTATTTTACATTCATTTTCACAATTCATCTCCTCAGAAACCCAATAAGAAGGTAATATGACCCCTCCCATATTAGAGATGAGAAAACTGAGGGTAGGAGAAGATAGGTGACATTTAAATCCATACACTCAAGCCCTAACTCAAGTCAGTGTGATTTCCTTGCCTCTAACACCTTCTATTTTATTGCATAATGCACTTCTAAAAGTGGGTTTTAAAGTAGAATGTTTGAAAGTTGAACAATCAATATAAGAGTTTTCTGAGAGTTGGTTCTTTCTCCAAAAATTAAACTGGATTACAAAATTGCAAACAATGGTTCTGGTAGATGCTGCCTCTCCCAGACCCCTGAGGGCATCTTAAACCACCAGGGTTCTCCAGTTGCCATGGAAACCTGGGCCAGGGTAGAAAAAGCTCAGGCCTTGACCCAATGCCTGAAGGAGGACAAGGTGACTATCTTTCCCCTTTCCTTCCACAGGGCATGTGTAAAATGGATCTCAGGAAGCAAAAATGCCGAGATCTGATTTTGAGTTTTGGTCAAACAACCATCACACAACTAGTTTATTGCTCGCTTCTTTGGGACTACATCAACCAATTTTGAAAATACAATTAGGGAACAATGGCTTACAAAGCAGAGAAATGCATATAAAATGGCCGGGGGGTGGCGTGGAGTAAGATATAAGCCCAAGTTTATATGGTATAACCCATGTATGTTAGGTCAATCTATATTTATAATTTATACTCTCCACTTCTAAGTTTGTCACCTTCTAATCTAAAGCTATGTCCACATAGATATTTCTAAAGCTTCAAGGAAACACCCAAATGTTAATAGTAGTGTTGAGACTACTGGTGACTTTTATTATTTTTTATTGCTAATTGCATTAACCAAGTTTTCTGTAATGTACATGGGGTACTTCCACAATAAGGAATAAGCTTTCTCCTCCTCCTCCTTCTTGTTTTTTTTTTAAAGTGTCCCAAGGTACAGAGTGAAAACACCTCCTCTAGATCACAGGCTAGGTCAGAGCCTCACCATGGTGAGAATGGGGGTACGGTAACCAGGAATGAGCTTTGACCTCCTTACCATCCTAGCCCTTTAGAGATAATGTGATGGTGATTCTAGAAAGAAGCAGAGAGCAACCCTGCATAGCTCCTGAACCTTGCCGCCCTCCATGTTAGCCTAATTATATTCACCAAAGAAGTTTCTTTCTCGTCTCTCCAGGTCCTGTGTGACAGCTCATCATTCCAGTGGCATTTTTGTCGGGAAAACCTCATTTCTATTTTTATTATGAGGACTGCTTGTCTTTACTAGCTCTTTGTACATAGATCAAGACATTATGAAGACCTGCACTTTCCTCAGGCAAATGAGAATTACTAATTTTCTCTCTCTATTAAGTACTGTGCTATCTCCATCAGCTTCACCAATATTTATGAATCCAGGGACAAGGTTAACCTGTTCAGTGCTACACATCTTCACACTCCAAAGGCTGCTATCCTTCATGCACTGTGCTCATTTTCAACAGAGAAAGTAGCCAAGTACCTTCACTCTGAACCTATGCAGACAGGATCTTGTTTGATGTATGATGTCCAAATTCTCATCCTGCCACTTTTGAGCATTATCATGAAATGGGCTTTTCTTTAAGGGAATGAAGTGAAGCCAGAACTTAGACTCCTGAAATTCTGTAAAGCCACCTGAAAATTGTGACGATTAAGGTAGAAAGGCATGGAAGTTGGGGCATGTTACCCTTAGCCAAAGCCATATCTCATAATGGTGATGGTGATAAACATTTACCTAATAGCAGAGGTTTCTTCAAGCTGAGCATTCTAAAAATGTTTTACATACACTTTACTTAATCCCCATGTCAAAATCTGTATTCATGCATTCACTCATTCATTCCTTGTTTAATCGAAATATATATTAACAGAGTGGTGAATTATGTTCTAAGGTCGTGCAATGCTCCCAGTATCCAGTGATTAGACACACAAACAAGCAAACAGACAAACAAAACTCAGGTTATTTAAGATGGAACTTAAAGTCTACTGGTAGAGACAGATTTTAAAAATCAATCAGTTTCTTATAAAACTTACATCCCAACAATTTTACTCTTGGGCACTGATCCCAAAGAAATGGAAACTCAGGTTTACACCAATAACTGTACATGCAGTTTTATTTATAACAGCTAAAAATAGGAATCAGTCCAGATGTCCTTCAACAGAGGTAAACAGTTAAATAAACTGTGGTACATCCATATTGTGAAATATTACTCAGCAATTAAAAGGAAGTACTGATACACAATAGCTTAGATGAACCTCCAGGGAATAATGCTCAGTAAAAAACGTCAACCCCAAAAGGTTATACACAATATGATTCCAATTCTGAAGTGTCTCAATTTTAAGATTAGTGCTTTCCAGGTGTCAGGAACTGGAGGAGGTGGGCATGGTTATAAAAGGACTGGGGAAGAATCCTTTCGAGATGGGACTATCCTGGATCTTGACTGTGGTGGAGGATGTACAAATCTACACATGCGATAGAAATGCATGGAACTAAATACACCGCCCCCCCCCAAAACACACACACACATACACACACACACCACATTAATGCAAGTATAACTAGGCAAATCTGAATAAGATCAGGGGATTATATCGATGTCAATACTCTGGTTGTGATATTGTATTATAATTTTGCCAAATGTTACCACTGGGGAAAATGGTATATGGAATATCTCAATATTATTTCCTACAACTGTGTGTGACTCTACAATGATCTCAATAAAAATTTCCATGAAAAAAAATCACACAGTTAATTCTATAAGGCCAGTTGTGGTAAATGCTATAAAAGAAAAGAACAGGGTTTCAAAAATTTTAAAAAGGAAACTAAATATAGCAGGGGGCTGGATTTAGATTAAGGGCGAGGGAAGACTTTTCTGAAGAGGTGGCATTTCATTGGGCAAATGAAGGATGAGGAGTTGGTGAGGAGAAAGGTGGGTGGCAAAGTGTTCCAGAAAAGGAAACGGTGCAGCAGAGATGTGGAAAAGCACATGCATGCTCAGGGAATAGAAACAGAAGCACCATGGAAAGGAAAACTCTAGTGCAAGCAGGCAATAACCCAGGATGAGGGACCAAAAGAGAGTGTGTTGATCCTATGCAGGAGCTATTATTCTACCATTTCTTCTGTTGCAGAAAAGTGAGGCTCAGACCATCTCCATCAGGTCACAAAGCTAGGAAGTGTCACCCTTAGGAAGCAACATCAAAGCTCTAACTATGGCTACTATCTCCCCTAGAAAAATCTTTAAACGTACACTTGGTGTTCAACCCAGCAACACCACTTCTGGGTATTTACCCAAGAGAACTAAAAATGTATATTCACAGAAACACCTGTACACAAGTGTTTATAGCAACTTTTTCAAAATCAGCAAAAACTGGGAAAAAAAAAAAAGATCCTTCAGCTGTTGAATAAACAAACTATGGTGCATCCACAATAGAATGCTACTCAGCAATAAAATGGAAGAATGGACTATTGATAGACATAACCGCATGGATGAATCTCAAATTCATTATACCAAGAGAAAGAAGTCAAATGCAAAGCCTACTTACTTATGATTCCATTTATAGGACATTCTGGAAAAGGCGAAACTAGAGGGACAGAAAAGAGATTGGCGATTGCTGGGGCTGAGGCTGGGGTCTACAAATAGACCCTAGGGAACCTTTTGGAATGATACACATGTTTGATGTCCTGATGGTGGTGGTTGTTACATCACTGTAAGCATTTCTTGACACTTGAAGAACCATATGCTATGAAAGCAAGTTTTACTCTATGTAAATTATACCTTGAGAAACTTGACTTTGGTAAAATGATTGTTTGGGATGAGCAGATATAGATTAAAGCGTGAGAAGACCCCTTCTCGCTTCTGTGCAGTGAGGGTCTTATTTTCAGAAGATGCAATGAAGGAGAACTGAATGAGGATACAGCTTCTGTGGAGGGTGGGACAGGCATGACCCTATTACTCTCAGGATCATCATAGATGGAGCAGGAGGACTCCGTTCTGGAAGGCTGAACACCTGCATCTAAGTAGCTCCTTATTTTGCCCAGTTAGGGAAGTAACCTAAGTTCTCTGAAACATGGGATTGCTCATCTTACAAGGAAGGCAAGCCTGCATGGGACAGAACAGCTAACTAAAGTCAAGGGATGCATTGTGTGTTTCTTCGTCTTTGCGGAGGACCCAAACTTTATGCTCTGTGGTCATAGAAGTCAAACTCGGGACTGGGATTCCAAAGTCAGCTACGTGCCCCAGCAGATACATCCTGCTCTGAATGGGGTCCAACCGTGGAGGGAACCAAACACCCTCACAACAGCTGATGCAGGGCCATCCCTAGGGCCAGCAAATACACCAACATCTGCTAACATGGCCCTGTTTTGCTGCCATGGATTGGTTCTTACAAGGCCCATGGGTTTCTCAAAGCTCTTACCCTGTGGGGGTTATAATGAGCTGATGACCAATTTCCCTTTCAGCTTCTGTGAGTCACTGGGGGCTGGTTTTGAAACAGGGATAGAAGGCTTGGCCATTTCCGGAAGTTGCCTTTCCTTGTGAGGTTTCACTTTCGAGAAAGATGAACTGAGCCATCTCCAGGGGAGAACTGGTTCGCGCCAGGCAATATTAGGATGAGCTGGCATCTTACATCATGCCTGGCCTGTTAGCTAAGCAAATGGGTCTGATTAAAGTCAGCTTGACTCTCTCATCCCATCTCCATGCCAGACCATCCTTCTCTTCTCTCCCCATAACACTTCATTTTTTATCTCTAGTGTTGTCCTTATCATAGGATGCATTCATCGTGCCCTCCTCTGTTTCTTGAGTACCCATTTACCCTGAAGATGACAAATGCCACAGGACAGGGCCGGGCTTCTTGGCCACCACTATCTGAATGCTTGGCTCAGGCCTGAGTTTGACAAGAACCCAGGAAATGCTTGCTGGATAGACGAATAATAGAAAGCCCGGTGCACACACAGAGAAATGAATTCAAGAACAAAGCCCCAAAGAGACCACCTGGTGAAAAGCAGAAAATATCATTAACTGAAAACAAGACATTTTTGAGAAATCCACATTTCAGCTTTACCAAAGAGACACTGTAGCACTTCGCTCAAATGACATGTTATGTACAGAGAAATGCAGCATTTACTCCTATTACACTGAGGCTTACTCTGTAAAGTCAGAGAGGTTAGGCCTCAGCATGGGATCCCCTATGGCCAAAGATCCATGTTTAAAAAAAAAAAAAGAAAAGAAAGAGAAAAGGAAAGAAAATATACATTTTTTTAAAAAAGAGTCTCCAGAAACCTTTGTCACATTTATAATCAGAGAAAATAGGACTTCTTATCACAGCCTCTCATCAGTATTTACATTTTAAAACCCAGCTCCTAAGAGAACCATAACCAAATATTTTTTTAAAGAAAAGACACAAAACACAATCAAACTTTAACCGTCTCCACTCTTTAACCCTGGTCAGAATAATTCTCTTTCAATGAGATAAATTGAGTCTGAGAACAAGACAGCCGTGGCCCAGCCGCATAATTCATTGGCAGCTTTAATCTTCAGAATGAATATTAGTATACATTTCAGGTTTTATTGCATTTTTTAAACAAATGATATTTTAAGTTCACAGTGAATATATCATGAGTTGGCAATTTGTAATATGTTTTCACTAAAAAGGAAATCAAAATAAAATTCCTTTCGACCTCCTAATGTGAAATGCAGACTTGAGAACAAACTGAATATAGAGAGCATAGGGTAGGAAGGTAGAAAAACAGAACTCAACACAAAACAAGTATATTCAATAGACATTCGTGATAAACTTTTAATGAACTGTAAACGTATGGATGAACTTCCTTATAAGAATATGCTAATAATACAGAACGAAGCTACATGATGGGAAGAGATCTACTCAGTCAGTCATCTAAATGGTTTGCCTTCAAAATGTCCAACACCCCATGGTTTGTAAATGTCAAATGTATATAGGAGTCTTTGTGCAGATATTTTGGTCTTCGGCAAATTTAAGGTTTAGCCATCTAGAGACACTGACACTAGGTTCGATGGAACACTTGCTACTTAGCTAATGGTACTTGAAAATTCAGTCAAGAAGTGTGAGAATAGGCACATGTTTGCAAGTGGAAAATTGGTTGGATCAATATATCAAGTATCGGCCACATCAACTATTTCCAACTTAGAACTACGTTCAAGGAATTTTCCTCAGGGTTTTAGAAACTAAGCAGAACCAAGCACCACTATGATCTGTTAAGCAATCCCTTCAGCTACCTATGCAGTGAATTGCGTGACATGTTATGCTGACATTAATCTGTGTTGACCACTATTAAGGAACCCGCAAAGAATTCTTGCCTCTTGTCATTGAAGTCTTCCCATCTTAATTTTGGTTTTTCTCTACCTTTTTCTCCTCCTGACATTTCATATCCTTTTCCTCAAGCTGGTTATCTTGTTATGAAATGGGAATGTTTCTGGGAGGAAAACAGCGGCAAAAGATTTTCAAACTCTTAGAGGTGGCGATTTTTATTTTAGCTGGCATAGCGATTTCTTCCTAACTAGTATTCCCATGTCCCAAGTCCTCCATGGTGGACTCAGCTTCCTTGTGCTCTGCTAATTAAATATCTTGACTATTCTGTGCCTAGAGCAGTCTCAAGAGTATGATCTTTGGATGGGTTTCTGCTCTGGCAGACAGTTCTCAAGCTTCTTGGGTGTTTGAGAAACCGTGCTGTGAAGACCAAGAACTAATACGCTTCCTGGTTTAAACACTCATATTTATATGACCATTCAGATTATGTTGGTTACAATGACCACTAGCTACACTGAATACTATAATAATCCTAACTATCTGGTGTCCAGTTTGCCTTCATCCATAGCACAGCAACCTGTGGGTGGCTCAGAGGAGGTTTAACCCTCCCACCTAGAGATGGGGTAGGGAGATGAGGGAGTCTTCCAGGAAAGGTTTCCAAGAGGGGGGGACATCTGAGAACAAATCACATGGGATTTTCTCTGAGTAACTATATTTGCATTGCACTTGAATATCATATTTTGTTCCTTAATAATCCATCCTCGTCTTTGTTAATAACTAACAGATACCATTCCTCCAGGATGAATAACTTGAGAAAAAAAAAATCATTAAATAAAAGTCGGTTAATTGCATTTCTTAAGAAATCCAACTTTTTAATGTTTCTTCTGAGAGCAGAACAGCGGTATAGTCAAAGATCAATTATCTTTTTTTTCTTTTTCTGAAAAAAAAAATTGCAGAATACAACACTTGATTTTCTTAAAGGGCTGCAGACACATTCCCATTTCTTTCCGTAAGAATAACTTGAAAAGGATGCAAAGTTATACAATCTACAGTTCACTGCACACAAGTGCTTTTGATTCTCTTGCCTCACAAACTAGATACTTTGCTGGGAAGCATAAAACTGTTTATCACTAAACATTTGAGATTCCACTCAGATAATTTACACATAATTAGACAGAAGCCCACACTTCCGAGTAGCAGTATTACCTCCTCTCTAACAGACTATTCTTAAGAACATTTTTGGTAGCATAATGAGTATTTTATGAGGATTTGTAATCAGTCTTAACGTAGGTGGGAACAAAGGTGAATTACTCCTCAACACGATCAAATCATTACATAACTCAGTACGGAATAATGATGAGCTGAGGTTGGCAGAGGTAACATGCCCAGGTATTTGGAAGAACTGGGAGATTCTGGTCTTTTCCACAGGCATAAAATGAATTAAGTGATCCCTTAGGAAGCAGAAAAATAAAAAAAGAAATCAGCCAAGAAGAGCAGTCTCCTACCCTTTGCTCACCATCGGGGAAGGAGATAAGAAGAGTATGGAGGAGGGGAGCAAAGCTAATGGTGTGTTCTGCCCACGCAGTCTCTTTAGTCCTCACGGGATGCTGAAGCTCTTTGGGGTCTAGTCTTGTCTTTTCCAGGTATCTTCAGTCCTAAGACACAAACAAATCCTTGGGAGGGAAAACCAAGCCAGTTGTCTCCAAACAGCCTGACCATCACTCAAATGCAGAGTCATCAGGGAGGAGAGGGACATTAGGGGGCACGGGGAAAAGTGTCACCATTCCGTGACACCAAGACTGCAGCCAGAAACAGCTCGTCTCTGGATACCGCATCACTCTGAAGCTTCACTCCAGACTTGGCATTGTGCCTCCAAGGGGTATTTCCAAATTGCCACCTTGCATGGTCCCTTTGAATCTACAAAGCTGAGTTGTCTGATTTCCATTTATGGACAAGGAATTGTGTTTTGGTTTCTCTTTATTGCCTTTTCAATCAGAGAGGGTCTGTATCATGCTTTTATGCATGGAACTTATGAGCACCTTATAATCTCAGCTATATTCAGTTTATATCGTGACACAATTATGATTTTTTCCCCCAGATTACTTAGAAGGGGAGTCACCAAGGCGAAGCCTTATTGCAATCCTTGGGGCTAGGGCTTATATTCTTGGCTCCTGGGCAGGTTGGACTAGATGTTTTCTGGGGCCTCACCCAGCTCAAAACTAGGCAACACGTAAAGCTACAGCTTCAAGATGATCCCTTTGAGGCTGCAGATCACAAAGTAGGTTTGGATGCTGGGGGCATATACAATCAAGACAATGTCTATTAATTTTATAACGATGATCTTGGGAGACAGCGAGTCCAGAACTCCAGTCGCGTTCCCTCTGTGTGCTAAGCTCAACGTTTGTACAGATTTCATCTCAACATTTCATCCAAATCCAGCAGGCTTTCTAGAACAGGTTTTTCTTCACTACAGAAAGCCAACAATTAAAAACAAAACCAAAAATAATAATCTCCATATAATTATGGAATCAAATATATGTATGTCAAAAACTTGTGTATAAGAACATTTGTTCTATACTTAGAACTGGCAAATAGTAGTTCCCAGTAAATATTTGCTAAATGAATGAATGATGAGGAATTATAAGCAACCTACATGTCTAAAATAGGGGCATGGTTAAGTAAAGGGTGATCTATTCATATACTTGAATATATATAGCCTTTTGAAATCAAGTTTTCAAGGAATATTCAATGGTGTACATGAAAAATAATCATGGCACAATGTTATTTTGGAATGATTTAATAATGTATGAGTTCAAGTGTGTGTCTGTTTCCTTTTTTCCATCCATTCTTCCAACTATCCATTCATCCATCCATCCATCCATCCCAGACATAAGCAGAAGTGCACTAAGTAATGAAGGAGGGGGCTCCAGAGTCCTACTTGCTCAACATTGCCTTCCCTAACCCTACCACTCCTTCTGGACCACCCACTCAGGTGTTTGAACTTCATGAAGCAGATAAAAATAAATGATCTCATCCAAGCCTCCAAACCTGTCCCATAAGGAAACCTGGTCACAGAGAGAATTGATTAGCTTAACATCAGTGGCAGAAACAAGTTCACAACAGAAAGGTCCCAAACTCTCAGGCATTCAGCATGTGGATAAGTTTCCTAAGCCTACAGAGCAGTGTGTGTGTGTGCGTGTGCGTGTGCGTGTGCGTGTGCGTGTGTGCGCGCTCTTTGCAGTTGCATTACTTCCTTATTATGTGTCCTTGGGCAAGGCAGTTAAACTTCTGAATTTCAGTTCCCTCAACCATAAAATGGGAATAAAAAACAGACCTTTTTATGAGGTTATTGTGTAGATTAAATGACTTAATGCAAGCAGAATGTATAATAGCACCTGGAACATAGTAAGCACTCAATAAGCATTAGCTAATTTCATATTATTTATTAATGCTGTTATTACTATCTGAATGGCAGCATAAATCTCTTGGATAGACAAAGGTGCTATAAACAAATACCTCAATTGGTTTCCTGGATTTCATAAAGCCAGTGGGAAATTCCACACTTAGGTTTTTTCTACTGCTTTGTGTCATTTCAAGTATTTAAGTGCTGAGTTTTAGTTAGTGGACAGGACTATCCTTCAACCACTCTTCAGTAAAATTCCTTGGGGATTTAATAAAAAGTATTATGGACTTAAGTAATACCACAGAAAAACAGAAACAATCGATGACATATTGAGGGAATTACATAATACATTTATGTACGGCAGATAATGAAATTATGCAGTAGCAGAGAGAGAGCCCGCACACCAATGCGGCATTGGGAAAATAAACGGCTTTATGAACAACCCAATGAAATGGATGTGGCAAAAGCCTTCTGAATTGTGTCCCCAGTGATGGGAGACTTAGATAAGACTAGTGAACATCCTGTGTTTCAAAATCATGTCCACCTTTCATCAGGACCAAGCTTCACATTTTGGAAAAGCAGTTCCTCATTCATTCTCATAAAAACCCTGAAAAGCAGGTGTCTCCTTTTCAACTTGTCCACTGAGGAAACCCAGGGAGAAGGAGGTGAGACAACATACTCCAGGTCACCAAGCCTCAGTGAGGCAGAGCTGGGATGGGTGCATCAGCCGAGTCACCCATTCGGCACCGGAGAGAACCCCAGACGGACCCGTTCTTGTTTACAATGTATTAGAATAAAATGCTTACAGATCAGAAACCACAGAGCCATCACCCAGAACATCAGTCCCAGCCGAGGTCTGGTCAGGGGTGTGGAACCAGTAACACAAAAACATGGCAAAGATTGGGGTTCCCATCAGCAAGCACGCAACCAGCCTGGGGTCCCTGATATGGACAAGGATGAGTCAAAGGGATGGAGGAAGGGAAGTCAGCAAGAGGCATGCCTCTTGTGAGAGGAATAGAAAGCAAAAGAATGCTCCTGAGAGGTCTCAGGGAGCACCTGGAGAGCTTACAAACCCCAAACATGGGGGAATACATAGGCTTGGGACTACAGCCCCCAGCACCCTCTCTGCAGAGCGGCCTTCTCTGTTCGCAGAAGAGGATGAAGACTTGAAGGAGGTTAAAGCAGCAAGAGAAGGAGCCTTCCGGGGGCGGGGGGGGCGATGCCCCCCGGGGATGTCAAGTAGGCTAACATGCACAGGAGACCAGGGAGAAGAAGAGATTCCAGGAGCAGGTTTGAAATTTTTCCTGAATGAAACCACCTAGACATTTCCAACAAGATCTGAGGAGATGGTCACCTGTGGGCAACTACTCCGGTTCTCTGGATATGGCTACTCTCCTCCACCTTATGAAACACTTTCTTGTAAATAAGTGTTTCCCAACATCTGGTATTGAAGACATATAGGTGGCCCATGGCATGGTCTTAGCCGGTAGCCACGTATTTATTTTTAATACCAAGTTCCTTGTGTAGTTCTGCTTCAGCTTATAACATTTACTGTTGTAACATAAATACATTTGAATAAAAGCAAATTGTTATTTAGTAAATAATAAAACAAATGGAATTAAGAAAATGAGAAACAGTCTAACAGCGGGATGTGCACGGCTGAGGGGTCACTAGCCTGCTTTAAAGAACGTTTCAAATGGGAAAGAAAGGCACTCGGTGCATCTGGGTGTGGGGGGCAGTGTCTGCCGTTGGCTCGTCCTATCCACTGAAGCTCCGGCTGATTCCAAGGCAAGCCCCGGCCCTTTGAAGCTAAGGTGTCTGTGAATGTTCTCACGTACAAAAAGGATGCAAATCAAACATTAAGAACCATGTGTAGATCAGAAAGGCAAGCATGGGACAGAACGTTCAAGTGCATCCCTTCTCCATTTAGGGGAGAAGCACTCAGAATACGGACTTGAATCTTATATTTAGCCTCCACTCATGATCCTTCAAAAATGTGCACAATGCGATATGCTCTATTTCAGGTCTCCTTTAGAGAGCTATGATGCAATGCAGCAAAATGAAAGGAGCTTACATTACCATGTGATTGAAGCAGGGCTAATAAAGACACGGGCCCCGACTTGCAAACAGCTGTGTCTTCCAAATGGCTCAGCGCATCGCCCCACTGTGACCCTTCAGCTTCTTCTACCTAACAGGGTAGGAAGGGGGTTCCCAGTTGTAGGAGGACCTCCAGTTAAAATAAAAACAATAATGGTGTCGAAAGAAAGGTTTTAGAGTGTTGGTTCAGAAAGAGAAAGTAGGGAAGTTGACAAGGAAGGAGGGAGAGAGCTAGCAGGCTACCAATAGACATGCACTTAGCACCCATCCTGATCAATCAGACACTGTAAATGATTGAAGTGAACAGTAGTGAATGTTTCCAGATCTTCCATTTTTAAAGACAAGGTGGAACTTAGGTTTTTGTGTGATGACGATGAATTCAGTATTTTAAGCACAGTACATGTGAAATAAAATAAAATACGGCTTTGGGCTGATTCCTGTCTGTGGGGCAGCAGTGAGCAACCACTGAACTAGAGGGAGATGTCGCTTTGCCCACGTCTATCGTTCCTTATCATTCCCGGATGTTCTCACTTCTATTAAATTTCTGATAATTTTTTCCACAAGGAAGCGATTTATTTAGAACAACTAGCAGTTTGTTTCTTAATTAAAAACCCGGAAGATGCTCCTGTTGGTCATTCACACATTAGTGTGAATTACTTCAGTCAGATTGCTTTCCTGATTCACACCCAGCTGAGAGGGCCCTTTGGTGCTCACACCTGGAGGCGGAAGAGAGCTGGAGTTAATGCTCAGACCTGGGGACATACAGCCTGGGCTGGATTCCAGTAACAGGTCCCCCACCTACCAGGTAGCATTAGTTTCTCAGTTTGCAAAAAGAAATGAACAGTACCTACTTTCTACAATATTTGGCGTGCACTGTCAGGGCTTCATATATGTTTGCTACTTGCCTTACTAAACAGAGAAGTGTAAAAGGGGGAGCTTGAAGGGCACCCGGCTGGCTCAGTCAGGAGAGCATGCAACTCTTGATCTTGGGGTTGTGAGTTCGAGCTCCATGTTGGGTGGAGAGATTACTTAAAAATAAAATCTTTAAAAAAAAATAAAAGGGAAAGCTTTAAACAATGAGGTCATTTTTGCCTACAAGTTGATAAAACTGTATAATAATACCAAATTATAATGCCAATCATATTGGCAATGGTGAAACATGAAATGACATTGTAATAGAATGCCATTATGGGATGTAGATGGGCACAATTGGTGTAATGAGCAATTGGATAAAATCTAATTGACAGGTATTAGTATGCTTGTATCTTTTTTTTTTTTTTAAGATTTATTTATTTATAGGGCGCCTGGATGGCTCAGTTGGTTAAGTGTCTGCCTTCAGCTCAGGTCGTGATCCCAGGGTCCTGGGATTGAGCCCTGCATCAGGCTCCCAGCTTAGTGGGGAGACTGCTTCTCCCTCTGCCTCTGCCTGCCGCTCCCCCTGCTTGTGCGCGCGCGCTCTCTCTCTGTCAAATAAATAAATAAAATGTTAAAAAATATTTATTTATTTATTTGAGAGAGAGGGAGAGAGAGAGTATGAGCAGGAGGGGCAGCGGGAGAGGAAGAAAGAATCTCAAACAGACTCCCCACTGAGCACAGAGCCCGATGTGGGGTTCAATCTCACAACCCTGAGATCATGACCTGAGCTGAAACCATGAGTCAGCGGCTTAACCAACTGTGCCACCCAGGTGCCCCAGTATGCTTGTATCTTTTGACCCTGATGTAACACATTTTAGAATTTAGTCTAAGGAAGCACTCAAGAAAGTGAATAAAGACTTACATATAAGAATGTTTTCTATGGCATTATTCATAACAATAGTAAGGAGGAAAGACAAAAAAATTCTTAAATGTCAACAGTGGTGATAAATTTTGGTATAGTGGAAAGTTATGGAATCATTAAATGTAATTTTGAAAGATGATTAATGGCATAGTAAAATGTTCATGTTTTCATACCAAGTTAAAAAAAGTAGGATAAATTCTGAAAATACTCTGAGAGTATAATATTGTAAATATATACAACAAATTCACACACACACTCAAGAGACCAACAAGAGAAATGTTAAAATGTTAAGAGTGTCACTCCAACTCTATGACATTCTGGAAAAAGCAAAACTATGGAGACAGTAAAAATATCAGTGGTTGCCAGGGGTTGGGGGGAGGGATGAAAAGGTTGAACACAGAGGACTTGTAGGGCAGGGAAATACTCTGTATGATACTATAACGGTGGATACATATACATATTATTACACGTGTCCAACCTAGAGAATGTATAACATCAACAGTGAACCCTAATGTAAACTATAGACTCTGAGTGATGATGATGTATCCACGTAGGTTCATCGATTGTAACAAATATCCCCCTTTGGTAGGGATGTTGATAGCCGGGAAGGTTAATAGGTGGGGACAGGGGCTATATAGGAAATCTCTGTACCTTCTGTTCAATTGTGTTATAAACCCAAAACCGCTCTAAGAAAATAAAGTCTTAATTTTAAAAAATATTAAGAGTGGTTATTTGGGGGGCAGGTAATAGGCAGCCAATAAGTAGTTTTTGTTTTTGCATGTGTTTCCAAATATTTTTCAAATGATCAGATGTTGCTTTTTGAAACAGAACATTATTAAAAATGTGTTTAAAAGGTGTATGTGTGCATAGTGGGAAGCACTGAGAAGCGGCAGAAGAAAACGTGGAATAAAGAACCAAAATGCTGTATATTCTGAAATAACTTTGGTGAAAAAAAAGCCTGGGCTCAAGTTTGGGGTATTAACTCCCAAGTAAAACACAGGCAGAATTGAATTATAGTTAAACAAGCTCAAGTAAAAGAACTTACTATAGCACAAGATGACTCCAAAGCATTGAGACCATAATCTATTCTTTATTAGCTGCAAAGCACCAAGCAATTGCCAATTCAGACTCCTCATTAGAACGCATTACCTCTGAGGATCTTTGGGAGGGGATGTGAGACACTCCTGAGAAGGGGCAATTTGGGCTTGCAGAAGAGCTGCGCCCCCACCCCCCCTCCTGCAAATAACTCCTGGGCCCATGTTGCCCAGAGGAGAGCCATCAGTCAGGGGAGAGCTCCAGAGAAAGACAGCGGCCCCTAACGTCCATTCCCCACACAGCATCCAAAATATTTTCAAAGTGCAAAAGACTCCAGTGTTTCTGACTCACCATCTTCCCATTGCATTTAGGACAAAATCCAAACTCCTTAGCGTGGGCCACCACTCTGTACTTTGCTCACGCCTTTCCAGGCACACTGTCCTCCTATCTGCTTCCCTGGTTCACCATTCTTTTCATCTTGGCCCTTTTAAACTTGTTCTCTCTCCCTGGCACTTGTCCCACCCCTCCACACACCCGCCGCCCCCCCCCCCCCGCCGCCCCGCCTTCCCGGGACAGGCTCAATGCTCACAGCTCAGTCCAGAGTCCCCTGTTCAAAATGTCTTCCTTTGAAAATAGTTTCCAGAGTTACAGTCCCTCTTCCAGTTGATCCCTACACTCTATTCACGTTTTGCTTTATTTTTTTGTCTTTGAAGCACATCTGAACTTATCTGAAATGATTATTATTTTAACTTGTTTGCTGATATACAAGTAGAGAATGTAAGCTCCATGAACACAGGGACCTCATTTTTCTTGTGCACCACTGTTACAGACCAAATTGTATCACCGCCGCCCCCCCCCAACCGCGGCCAATTGCTATGTGGAACCGCTAATCCCCAATGTGACTATATTTGGAGATGGGGTCTTTGGTAGATAATTAGGTTTATGAGGCCATGACAATAGGGACCTCATCCTGGGATTAGTGGACTTTATAAAAGAGACACCAGAGCGGCTCACCACCCCCCCACCACGTGAGCACACAACCAGAAATCACAGTCTGCAACGCAGAAGAGGGCCCTCACCAGAACTCGACTACTGACGCCCCGATCTCAGGCTTCCAGCCTCCAGAAATGTGAGAACATAAATGTCTGTTGTGTAAGCCACCCAGTCTATGGTATGTTACAGCAGCCCAAGATGACTGATTCAACCAGTATACCCTTGGTACCTAGAACAAAGCCTGGAATCTATTCGGTATGCAATAATTATTGATGGAAGAAAAGGTTTTGGAGTTTATCATGCTCTTGTCAAGCTGAAAGAATGGGCATGGTGCACTTCAAAGTCCAGGGGTCCCAGACTGAACAGCACAGATGCATTTTGCAAATAATTGCTTGCAGCAGTTGATTTGAGGAAGACAGAAAGTTTGAGCTCTTCTTGGCCTGATGGATCTTCCCATGCAAAGGTGAATTGAGGACATAGGTCTCAAATGGACATATATTAATTTTGTTCTATGCTTTCTCAATAACTTTTTACCCTCTGTGTGCTTTAGAATTTGGACTAGGGTTGGCAATTTATGGCACATAGACCAAATCTGTTCTACTGTCTGTTTTTACATAGTGGATGAACTAAGAATGGGTTTTACATTTTTCTTTTTAAGATTTTATTTATTTATTTGACAGAGAGAGACACAGCGAGGGAGGGAACACAAGCAGGGGGAGTGGGAAAGGGAGAAGCAGGCTTCCCGCGGAGCAGGGAGCCCAATGCGGGGCTTGATCCCAGAACCCTGGGATCATGACATGAGCCGAAGGCAGATGCTTAACGACTGAGCCACCCAGGCGCCCCGGGTTTTACATTTTTAAGTAGTTGAGAAAAATCAAAAGAAAAATAATAGTTCATGTCACATAAAAAATCTATGCAATGCAAATTTCGGTGGCCATAAATCAAGTTTTATTGGAACACAACCATGTTTATTTGGCTATCTACAGTGTTCTCTATGGCTATGTTTGTGTTGCAATTGTACATCTGAATAATTGTGGCAGGGAATGCATGGTTGGCAACACCTAAAATATTTATTCTTTGGCCTTTTGTTAAAAAAAAAAAAAAGAAGAAGAAGAAGAAAAGCTCAGCCTAGACACATAAAAGCTGTGTGAGTTTGGGCAAGACATTCAACTACTCTGAGCCTTGGATCCCCTGACATAAGCTAGGACCAATGGGTTTGTTGCCTACAGCTATTGCGAGTTTATCACAATGCCTCAGTGACCCTGAAGAAATATGAATTCTGCTTCTTTTTTGCTGTGTCATTTGTTTTTATGTTAATGCCCACTAGCTCTCCTTGGGTTTATCAATCTTGTTTTTCTCCTGCCTAGGCCACTCCCATCTTCCTTACATTTACCTTGTCCTTTTGAAGAAACACAACTCAGTGCTTGGGGTCTGAAGTCCAGCAGCCTAACCCTTCAGTTTATAATCTTTCTTTCCTTGGCTGGGAAGGGGTACCAATTTTGTTTAGGGTTGCCGTGTGGAAGGAGACAAGAGGCACAAACAGCCGAGCCCAGTGTCTGGCTCAGTGGGTGCTACCTTTGATCGTGAGGAGGATCAGCTGGATCCCCAAGTGCCCTCTTTTCTCAGGGTCTCTTTTCTCCTTCTGGTTTTATCATTCCTTCACCTACCTTCTCATAACTGCTTCTAGCTCGGCTAGCCTCTGCAGTTTTGGGGCAGTGGTCCTCAGTCCTACCTGGATTACCTAAGGAACTGTAACACGTGGTGTCACCCCAGATATGCTAATTTAAACCAGTCTGTTCCAGAGGCAAGACATTAATGGTGGTTAAAAACTCAAATTGTCCTTATACCCAGCTCGGGTTAATTAAGAATCAATGTCTTCCCGTTTCTTGGTGCACCATTCCTGGAAGCATCAAAATTCTGGATGATTTCAGGGCCCATGCATGCCTAATAAGAGGGCCAAAGTGTCTTCTACTCTCATATGTTCACTGGGTACGAAGGATGGGTGCCAGATTCTGGTACTAGATATACCAAGCAAAGTGATTCATGGCTCCTGCCTCAAGTGGCTCAGACTCGGAGAAGAAAGACACATGTAATGAAGCTTGCACAACACTATTCAATTTTTCATTTACTCAGTGCCTAACAAAGACATGAGGGCCGTTTGGACGCTGAGGATGGATTTCACAAGAGCCCAGAGGAGAAAACCATCATTTCACTTACAAAGGCTGTGGAAGGCTTCACGGGCTCATTTCTCATTGCATATCATCCTCCTACCCTACCACCGGGGTAAACTGAGCCCCAGGGTCTTGGTGTCTTATACGATGACACCACCAAATTGTAGGTCCCTCCAGGCAGGCTCTGACTTTCAAATAAGAGCACAGTTTCCCTCCCTTGCCCCATCTCTGACACTGAATATCCCTTCATTCTAGTTTTCAGCCCCAATCTAGAGAAAGAATTGGATTCCCGAGCCTACAACTGCTTTTGCAACAAAGCTTCTGCCCTCAGTGTTGCCCTAAAGTCCGGGTATCATGATGGTAGTAGTGATGAGGACGGTACAAGCACAAGCCAACATTTATGGAGGGCCAACCATGTATCAGTTCCACTTTATACATCATATCCTGGCTCCTTAAATACTTAGAACTATTCTAAAAAAAGAAAGCTAAAGCTCAGAGAAGCTAAGTGACTCACCTGCCTGAATTCAAAACATGCCAGAACTGGAACTAGAACCCTAACAGGCTGACTCTGTTGGAAATGTGTCATAGAACAGGGGAAGCCACAGGATGCCACTCCCCCTCAGTTTCTCTATTTCCAGTTTAGGCCATGTCTCAGGTTGAATAGTATGAGCCCATCTGGTGTTGGGGAGAGATTTTCTCCATTCCCCCAAAGAGACTCAAATCCTTGGCCATGAACTTTCCTGACCCTTGAAGGAACAGTGAGACACTTAACCAGAGCCTAGCACTTACCCTAATCATGGGGCTAAGCACAACCACTGCATCAGAATTCCCCCTGGGCCTTAATTAGATAGGGGTTCCATAACTCTTGCACGTGGGGTCGATAGAAAAGCAATTTTTCCATTTGGTCTCTCTGAGGACCCTGTTTTTCGCCAGCCTAGGGAGGTAGCCCATGTGTGTGGTACACCCCAAGGTCAATAAAAAGCTTTAGAATCCTTAAGGATTGAGTGGAAAATATTCTCATTATAACATTAGAGAAACTTAAAAAAAAAAAATCAATGAAGTAATGGGATATAATACCGAATGCACCCTTTAGCCAGACTCAATTGTTTTACCCACATAAAGCCTCTGGATAACGCATAATGGAGATGCAATGAGTTATTCCCTGAAGATGCAGCCCTCAAGATTCAAGGACAAGAGAAACAGTTAAAGAGGGAGGGGAAATACCAACATACACACACACACACACACACCAAAGATTATCTTGTCCCCAAAGCCAAAACTATCTAGGAGCTTTATGGGTGATTTTGGGGTGGTTGATTTTGTTTGTTTCCTTCTCTTATTTTGTTGTTGTTCTTGTTGTTTAGTGCAATAGTTAATGGAATTTTGAAAAAATACACACTGCATGACTTCGCCCGTTAATTAAGATCAAGGGTGATGCGTGTCTGGATTACTGAGAAGTCTGAATTAGCTGCTAGAGAAATGCAGTTTGATTTCTTCCAAATACAACAACTTTGGTGAGACTGACAGCATGTCGTTCCATAATAACCTCAAAAGGGTCTTGGTTTGATATCTGGATAAGGATATTCATCGTCTCCCAACTAGTTGAGAACCAAAAATTCCTGAACAGGACAGCGAATGGGTACTGCCAATGTAAACTGACAGGGATTCATTTATCCTAGAATTGTTGACCAAGTGTTGAGTATGTATTAGGCACTTAATATACTAGGTATACTAGATTCTTCTTTTTTTATTAAGATTTTATTTATTTATTTGAGGGGAGGAGAGTGCCCGAGTGGGGGTAGGGGCAAAGGGAGAGGGACAAGCAGACTCCCTACTGAGCGGGGAGCCCGATGCAGGGCTCGATCCCAGGACCCCAAGATCATGACCTGCGCTGAAGTCAGAAGCTTAACCAACTGAGCCGCCCCGATGCCCCTACTAGATACTTATTACAGTTATCCTTCCTCAGTAAAGATTACTTTTCAGAAATGCCCCTCCCTCCCCATTCACTCGCCAGCTATTGACAAAGCATGTGGCATTGTCACCACAAGCTGGCCCTATGGCTACGTGAGTGCTCAATAAGCATCAAGAAATGGTCACTCCTCGAATAAGTGATAACATTTCAGAAGCTATGGGCTTATTTATTAGGGAAAAAAAAGAGAGAGAGAGAGAAATTGTCGGAATTTAAATTGCTTTTTACCTTTGCTTTTTCCCCATATCATGGATTTTTACTGACCACTCCCTGTTTCTCTCCGTAAATGATGTTCCCGGCATTCAAAGCAGTGCTGCATAGCAATTACATTCAAATGCTTGTAGGATTTTGTGCAATGGTATGCACCCTACAAGGGTTGGACTCATTTAAGAAACAGAACAAAACCAAACCCTGCACTAGGACATGTTATGTTTGATTTGTAGTATGAACAGCTGAAACCCATGCCCTTCCGGGTAAAGATCGTTTGCATGTGTGTGTCTGCAACACGGAGGTGTTTTTGTTGTGCTTACTCGTCTCTTTGCAGTTGGTTTCCTTCTAGGACAAGGCTTCCACCCTTCAGTTTAATTGCAAAGCATCAAAGAGAAAGCTCTTTATCTCATCAAAGAGATAACTCCATAGTGTGATGGTAGGAGAAAGGTCACCTGGTGTCAACAGCTTCTCTCCAGGTGACAGATTGATGGATATGGTCAACCAGGTTAAATTGCTTCTCAGGGACTTTTCATAAAGTAGGGTTTCTTCATTTTAGCTACTAGTTTTCTCAAAGGTGGAGGTGATCACTAGTTTAAAGAGGGGCAAGAGGTGAGGGAATACACATACTTGGAAAGGTATGCAATATGTCACCGGGGAAAGAGGACCCATTTTTCTTCCATCTAAAAACTGCACCTTAGGGGGGAACTGGAACACAGTCGCAAACTTGTGACATTCTCCTTTTGCAGGGGACTGACGAATTTTCAGCCAGGTTCCCTTACTTGTACATGTGAGGGCTGCAATGACATGTTGGAAGAACCTTTCCTGGTTCAAAATCAGTGGTAGTTGCAGCAACTAATAAAGCTGAGGTCAGTAAGGGAAAGACAAATGAGATTAAATGGCCCTAATAGAATAGCAACCATGACCTTTGCATTTCATTTGAAATTCAGCCATCATGTTAGTAAAATAATAGAATACGGGACGGATACTATTTTGCTAATATGATATATAGACCTCTAATATGAATCTCGTACTTAGGAGTAAATTACAAATGTGCCAGCTCTGATATATTTTTACTTACATGTACTACAATATTTCATAATCTCCTTGCAGTAATTTCCCCCCCTTGACAGAGAGAGAGAACACAGAGGAGGATGAAAAAGGCAAATGATGTGCACAAGCGAACAGCATGTCAAATCTCCCCAAGTGGAGTGTATTTGGACATGAATCTCAAAGGTCCAGTCAATAATTTTAGCCAGCAACATTTCTTCTTATCCCACTTTTGCTCATTTTAATGTCTAAAATATGGAGACTCTATAAATTAAAGTGACTAGAATAATTAATAAGAAATATACTGGAATGGAAATGTAATTAAGATCTCCATGGTCTGGATACACACACTTCTGTTTGCTGCACATTTTGAATGACACACGTGGAAAGCCCTCCAGAAGAAAACAGTTTAAGAAATTACGGCTGGTACCTATGAAAGCTGTGAATTATAAAAGGACATTTTCATGAACAAAATATGGCCAACTGAATTTTATTTTTCAGCGCAGTGATCTTTGCCTAAAGCTACCAGTTCTGCTGATTACATTGAACATTTCAAATGTCAGGGTTTTGCCGATACAGAATTCCTTCATTAGGTGCTGCTCAGCTTGCTCTCCTCCTCAGCTCCCTTGAAAGTGGGAGGTACCGAGATGGAATCTCCTCATAACCAAATCATTCCCAGCCCAGAGAGTCACAGAATCCAGCTGGAATGCAGGTCTTCAAATTTAATTTCCTTAGCTAAATGCTTGCTATCAGCAGGAATAGCCCTGGAAGCTCTCAAATCTCTCATTCAGATCTGCAGAGTTCTGTTGAAATTTGGACAGAGACTCCATCTGCGCTTAACAGAGCAAAGGGAGGTTTCCTGACTATAGAGTAAAAATGGGGTTCCCACATAATCAAAGGACAGGTGCGTGATGATGAGTATTTGCAGTGAACTCTCACGTTGGAAGGGAAGTGGTTCTTAAGAGGGGTATCACCGTGGGTGTGAATGGACAAGGTGGGCAAGTGTGGACCACAGCGTGGGTAGAGGTTGAGAGGTTTCTAGTGGAATAAACACAGAGAACTGTCTGATTAAGCAGATGAAAACCAGGGGACATGGTTTTCTGAGAGTCACACAAATCCAGCTCCTGGTGGCTGTTATTTCACAGTTTCCAATCAGTGGATTTTCAATCCAGCGATTTAAGAAATAAAAGGGAGAGGTAGAGGGCCAGCAAGTTTCACGTGGTTGCCAAGTAATTTCACCCCCAGGTGGTGACCTTCCGGTGGTGTGAAATATACAGGAAATGTGTGGGTCTTGGGAATGTAAAGGGATGCTTTCACTTCCTCTCGGTTGGGGACTGCAGCATGACCCCTGGGATGGGAAGATGTTACCGATTAAGCCTTAATGAGATTTTCTGATAGAGAAACAGTTGGACTGAAAAGGTTTTCTGAAGGCAATTTTGTTCAGTTCCACAACTGTCTACTGAGGGACTATGGCAGGCAAAGCCGGAGCCATACAAAGCTCTGGACATCACGGGAACAAAATTAGGAAGAACAGCCTGTCCTCAAGGAGGGTCAGATCATAGGGGAGAGGAGACAGGACCAGAATGAGTAATAGGACAAGGCTGGCTGCGTAAGTGCCCCAAGAGAGGCATAAAGGAAGCTCCCTAGGTGGTCAGGGGGAAGGAGAAGGGGGAGACATGGGGACAAATTTCCTGATGGACCAACTTGCCCTGGTGGGGATACAGAAGCCAAAGGACAAAGCTTTGTGGGTAGGAAGTTTAGAGAGGTGGGTGACCTTGGCCCAAGATGCTAAGTTAAACATAAATCACAGAGCGACCCCTGTCACTAACATTTACTATGAATGTGCATAGCCATGTATTTTTTTTTTTTTAAACATTTTATTTATTTGACAGAGAGAGAGACACAGCGAGAGAGGGAACACAAGCAGGGGGAGTGGGAGAGGGAGAAGCAGGCTTCCTGCTGAGCAGGGAGCCCGATGCGGGGCTCGATCCCAGGACCCTGGGATCATGACCTGAGCCGAAGGCAGATGCTTAACGACTGAGCCACCCAGGCGCCCCAGCCATGTATTCTTAATGAGGGGGGCATGATATTGCCTTTCAAGGGGGTAAAGATTGGTTCTAGGTGTGGGGGGAGAGACATTGCAATGGTTTGTGACTCTCCAGAGAGCCACTTACATAACAGGTATACAGTATTTATCTGTGGTCTTAAAATTTAATGGGGGTTGGGGGGAGTGGGTAGGTGACCAGGAAAAAGAAAATGGTCTAAAACAGCTCCTTGGTGAAGGGGTAACAAGAATGACATAAAAAGATCGAGAAACACTGACAGAGCCTTTTCCAGACAGCTGCTTGTGTCTCTCAAAGTGCCTGAAAATGCATCTGGGGCAAAACCTCAACCCTCTAGCAGGCACGGTAGCTTCTCCAGAGCCTTGCTTCCTGACTGTGGGGAGAGAGGGTTTAACCCCTCTCCTCTCCTCGGCTCAGGGGCCAGACATGTGGGAGAAGGGGTGACGGAGGAGGAAGGCAAGGGAGTAGAGAGGGAAGGCAAGGGAGTAGAGAGGGAAGCCAAGATCACATCATTCCCGCTTCTCTTCCTCCAATGAAAATAGGTCACAGATTTACATTTCATGTATTTATTTTTAAAAGTGGATTTTGGAAGCTCCCCACTCCCTATTAAAAATGAATGATGTCTTTAATAGTTTATTTTAATTCCAAATTACAAAGGCTGTATATAGTCATTATGGAAATTTGGAAAAGGCAGATAAGGCAAAAAGGACAATAAACTAACACCAACACACATAAACCCACCATCCCGAAGTGAACACCTTATGCTATTATTAGATTTCCACCAGACCCGCGCTACCTAATAGGGGAACTGTGAACCACATGTCTCCATTGTACACTTGAAATGTAGTTGGTCCAAATTGAGATGTACTGTCCATGTAAAATGCAATGGATTTGGAAGACTTAGGGGGAAAAAAAACCCTGTAAAATATGTCATCGATATTTTCTATATTGATGACATGTTGAAATATATTGGAAATGCTGTTTTAAGACAATAGATAATGCAGTGCAAATTCTTTTGCAGTATCTCTTCCACTAAATGTAAGCGGGACATCTGTCATGGCAATACATGTTCACTTATGTTTAAAGTGAGCATTTGGGGGGTGCCTGGGTGGCTCAGTTGTTAAGAGTCTGCCTTCGGCTCATGTCATGATCCCAGGGTCCTGGGATCAAATCCCACATCGGGCTCCCTGCTCAGCAGAAGCCTGCTTCTCCCTCACCCACTCTGCCTGCTTGTGTTCCCTCTCTCGCTGTGTCTCTCTCTGTCAAATGAATAAATAAATAAAATCTTAAAAAATAAAAATAAAAATAAAAATAAAGTGAGCATTTGGATGCCAGATAATATTGCATCGTATGGATGTCGCTAAATGTATGAAGCCAATCCCCATCAGCGGCTACTTAGCTTGTTACCAATGGTTCACTATTATTACAGCTCTGTGATGCACAGCCTTTTAAGAGTATCATTGCACACACAACTTCCCCAGCAGTGTGGGAGGGTAGAAACAGAGCTGAAGGCCAGACGACTCTGGCTTCAAATCGAGTCTCAGCCTTTAACTGGCTGTTTAACATTAGGCAAACTGTATCTCCACCCTCAGGCTCATTGTCTAAAATGGGAGAAGTCCTGTCAGAAGGATCAGAGATGGTATTATTTTGGGCACACTTGAGACATTCAGTAAATAATAGCTAACATGTTTAACAATGTAAATAAAACGTTAACAGCACTATTGTTAGAAAGTTCCAGAACTGTGGACACTCACAAGACCACCACAAGTAAAACTATAGAAACCATAAAAAAATGACTTTTTTAATTTAAGGCTGAACTGTACATGAGTATCTGAGTTGAAATTTGAAATGTCTAGAAAGATTGTACAATATCCACTGACCATGTTCTTATTGGGAAATTTTCACCTATTTTAGACCAAAGTCACTCACTCCAGATATCCAGCCCTTTCCTTCTTGTCCAGCTCTGAGTGAAATACAACATAAGGTACCATTATAGGTAGGAATAATAATGCTTCAGAGACATAATGCTGGTAATTTAGTTTGGGGATAAAAATAATCTCAAAACAGGCCTGTCAATGTCTTTCTAACTTAGATTTGAATGGCTATCACTGTCTTCTATCACTGAAGACGGTGTTGAGTGGAAACATCCCTCCTCTTTTAAGACTCAGCATAAAGGATTATGACCTGGGAGGTATACAATGACATCCTGGCACAGTTAGATAAATAACAAGATGGCACCTGGAATGAGTATATATTGATAACAAAAAAGGGAACAGAATGCGCGGGGGGCTGGAGGGCTTAATCAGGCCATTGATACCTTGCCAATGGTGACTGGCTTGGGCAATCAAAGAAATGTGATAGATAATCCAATAAACCCAGTGAACCTAAGGATGCCCAGAGTTGGTCTTGCTGCCAGATGAACCATCCAAGAAACAGTCAAGTGGCTAAAGGCACATAAGAACTTATTTACACAGTGATTAACCCTCTGAGCCCCAGTGGCTGTGCGGTTTCTATGGGATCATTGTTCTTCCAGTGGTTAATTGTGTGACTTTAGGCAGACCGTTTATCCTCTTTGCTCCTGAGTCTCCTCATTGCCAAACAAAGGGGTCACAGGGTTGGTGTGAGGATTAAAATAACTACTGGAAGTCAAGGGCTTGCTGTGCACAGTAACACAACACCCAAGGTAGAATAAGCTTTCAAAAATGTTAGGAGGTTTGGGAGCTTCCACTGCTTCTGAGTCTTGTGACATCTTTTAAAGAAAACTCTCTATTTGCTGTCTCAAATTCTGATATGCCCCTCTCCTGATACAATAGAGCTCTTATATAGAGAGCTTCCAGAATTAGGTACCGAACATAGAAAATATTAAATCCTCTGACAATCATTTCTCAAGAGCTCTCATGCACAGAGCTTGGGCTCAGTGTTGGAGACACAACACAGGATCTCTGCTCCCCCAGGAGCTCACAGCCGTAAGTAAGCAGCAAGATTACTCCTAAGAGCGTCGGCACGGATTTACTATGTGCTGATGGAGAAAGGCATTCAAGCTGCCTGAGGAGCAGGTCAGGAAGGGCTGAGGTTGAACTTAGGCAAGATGGGCAAGTATGAATCGGCTGGGCAGAAAAGAAGGAGGAAGGATATAAGAGTACTTGGAAAGAAAAAAAACCCTGCCAGAAAAGGCCTGGCGGTTGAAGGTACATGTACAGTTCTGCAGGTGGTTAGAAGGAATATAGTTATGAGAGTCAAAGCTGCAGAGGTAGGAGGCAGAGGCACAATTCTGAAGGCTTTCTGGGAGCTCCAACTTTACCCTGAGGGCAGTGAAGAGTCTTGCTAGCTTGTTAAGCCAGAGAGCACCATGCAAAGCAGTTTGAAGAAAAGAATGAACCAGAAGCCAGAGTCTGGCATTTCCTACTTTCAGCCTTGATGCCACCGACACCAACATGGATTTCTGGACAGCTCCACGTAACAGGACTGACTGAATGATTTGTCCACTGCCAGTGATATACTTAGAAGCGGTGAAACACCTGTAAGCCGCACCCTCTCTGTGGTCTGGGCCCTTGCTGCTTCCAAAGAAATAAGACAGGCTGGGAACAGACTTTTCCCAAAAGAGCTGTCACAATGCAAACAGATTGACCTGGATGTGTTTGCTGAGTCTAGCAACACTGTGTTTAAGAAGTAATTATAAGACAGTAAACAAAGAAGAGGGGGAAGGTGCAGAACACTTATTTACCCAGAGGGCTTATTATCAGAGGTTAAGATGCTGAATTTCCTTTAAAATGAGTGCATGCGTATTTATGAAATGGGCAGAATGTATACACACACACACACACACACACACACCGGGAAGCTCTAAGATTATGGTTCTGCAAATATGGGAATTAAGTTACAGCAGTGGAAAGCACACCTGCTCTAAAGTCAGAGGCCTGGGTTCACCTCCCAGATCTGATACTTCCTATTACATAACTTTAGCACAAAATTACTTAATTTCATCTAAAATGAAAATAATAATAGCTAGCCCCAATACTTGGGTTAGCGGTGTGACCCAAATTCAAGATAGGATTTGAGTGCGCGTCTGCCTTCGGCTCAGATCATGATCCCAGTGTCCTGGGATCAAGCCCCGCATTGGGCTCTCTGCTCACGGGGAGTCTGCTTCTCCCTCTCCCTCTGCCTGCCTCTCTGCTTACTTGTGTTCTTTTTCTCTGTCAAATAAATAAATAAAATCTTCAAAAAAAAAAAAAAGAAAGGGAACTTCTCAGATCTGGCCTTCACCTGCTATTCTGAGCTGGAAAATAAATCCCTTCCCTTCCTGTTCTGAATTCCAAATTCAGTCACCATGTCTGCAGTATCCTAGAACTCATTATCCTTCTCCACTTCCCTTGGGGACGCCAACTAATATAGGGGTTTTGTACTTTCCTTCGAGAGTCTCTGTAAGAATCCCTCAACACCAGAAGAACTGCAGCCTTTTGAAGCCTGGTTCTTTGGCAGAATGACATAAAAGATAACACCCACGGTGACCCTTCCTGGTAAATGTGTTCATATACAAATGCCCTGGGTACATGAAAATTCCGAGAACCATGGTATGATATTCTTCAACATTCTAACGGTAAGACATATTCATCTAAATGTACTTGGAGTCTGCTGGTTTATGACCTGGGTGCCTGGGGTATAGAATCTGAGTCTTTACCTTCAGGCAGTTTATTTTTTGTGGAGGGAGGAGGTGAAAATGTTTTAAACAGAAGAAAATATAAGTATAATCACAGTGGTTGGGTAGGAGCTTAGGTGATAAAGCAGCTAGCTAACTTGAGTGGCTCAGGATTTTACAGAGTAGATGCACAAAGAAATGGTTTTATACCATCAAGTTGACTCCAGAACTTTTAATCATCAGGTTGACATTCATGGCCATCAGCACATGGTTAATATAAGTATCCTGTTCTCCCAGGTACAACAGATGATTTGTCCTTTGTTTACTCTCCATAGGGATCCATCCTTTTTATCCTCCATGGATTTACTCTCCATTTGGAGCTAATCTACAAATGTCTGCTGAGAGAAATCATGCTTTTGCTTACCATTCAGAAACATTGTATTCGATTTTTAAAAATCAAAAATAAAAACACAACTCTCAACAAATCGATAAAAGACAGGAAAGACAGGAAGAGGGTTTTACCCTGAGAACATACTAGGCAAAGAAGGGGTAAACTTTAATAGTTACCAAATAAGCTATATTTTTCCACCCAACTGGCAATTGGGAATGATTTTTATAAAGCTAACTCTTTTTTTTTTTTAAGATTTTATTTATTTATTTGACAGAGAGCAAGAACACAAGTAGGCAGAGCAGCAGGCAGAGAGAGAGGGAGAAGCAGGCTCCCTGCTGAGCAGGGAGCCCGACACGGGGCTCGATCTCAGGACCCTGGGATCATGACCTGAGCCAAAGGCAGATGCTTAACCGACTGAGCCACCCAGGCGCCCCTAAAGCTAACTCTTAATTATTAAAAGAGATTTGGGGAGTCTCTCTGAAACACTAAAGTTGAGAGTGTAAGTTGATTTAACCTGTCTGAAAAGACAATTTAAGAATGTGTATCAGAAGGCTTAAACATTTGCATAGCCTTTATTCAAGTATTTCTACTTGTAGGGATTGATTCCTGGGAAAGTCCTTGGTGTACTTAAGATACAGACACAACTTTGCCCATCACTGTCTGTTTGTTATGATGGAAAACCAGAGACAACGCAAAGCACAAAAGCTCAGAAATTGAATGCTATGAAAGAAAAAAAAAAAAAACAGTCTGGTACCCATTTAATGGTTTACTCTTCAGCTTTATGTTACTCTTACAGCCCTATTCTTGTAGAAAGAAGCTTTATAAAGAAGGAAAATTTCCACAATATATACTGTAGTTATACTTAAAAAAATTGCAAATATACAATGTACAGTTGATATAGGATGTGTTGAGCCAATCAGGGAGAGAAAGAGGGAGAAGGAGGGAGACAGCAAGGGAGAGACTCAGATGTCAGTTGGAGAAATACTTTCTCCTTGGGGATGTAGGTAAAATTGACACAGAGCTCCCATTTCTATGGCCGTTGGGAGTCTCAAGACTCTCCAGTTTTTGGTAAATCCCCAAGCAGCTTTTGTTCTTACTGCCTTCTTTGCCCTCCAGCCTCCTCCCATCATATTTATTACCTCCTTACTGCACCATTTTCTTTTTCAGGGTCCATCGAAAAACAAAGAAAGGAAGCAAAAGAAAAAGAAGTGAAAGAAAGAAAGAAAGAAAGAAAGAAAGAAAGAAAGAAAGAAAAGCAGATCCATGCCTACAAAACATCTGGGAGTGTGGTAAACTTTCCTGAAGGGTTGGAGTCACAGAAGAAGGGTCACACCAAGTAACCCTTTGCTGTGTGCCTATCCTCCTCAGCTTAGATTCCTTTCTTCCCTCCCCTCCTGTGACTCTCCCCCTCTCCTGTCAGCCCTGTTCCTGGAACTCCACATTTCTCTCCTATTATGCACAGCACTGTTCTCCCTGGCTCCCACTCCTAAACCTGCAAAATCAAACCTATCCAGGATTCCACAGACAAAGGGCCTTTCATTGAACAGGATGGAGGTATTTCTCCTCTTCTGGGGGCAGGCTATACATAGCAACATTTGCCTTGTTCCATACAGGTAAGATGAGACATACATATTATAAATAGATGACAGCTGAGCTGTTCCTCACAAAGACCATTGTCACAAATAGCATTTTTCCTGGAACATCTTTATCTAGATATATAGGAAAATAAATGAACTATAATGTTGTCTCACATTATCTCTGGATGATGAATGCCAAGTGATTCTAATGTTCTTCTCTGTGCTTATCTGCAATATCCAAATTTTCATAATACACTGTATCGCTTTTGTAATAAGGGGATCAAAAACAAGTTAACTCTCCACAGACAAGAAATGCCCGGTTGAAGGGAAGGTTGGCTTGCGGCTGAGATAACAAGACCTTCAAAATCAACTAACACTTCCCAACTCTGGCCAACAAAGCCAACAAGTCTAGGCATGAAAATCTTGGTTGAACCAGACTGCTTTTCCCCCTGAGGGCTAAGAAATCATAAAGACGCCCACACAGGGCTCCTACTAAGACGTGTCAACAGCTGAGGAGTGCCAACCGTGGTATCCTTTGTGAGAAGGGAAGGGGGGTGGTGGTGGGTAAGAAAGCAAGCATGAATTCGGGGAACCACTATGTGCCAGATGCCGTGTTAATGTGTTATAAATCTTACCTCTGATCTTCACAAGGACTCTGTGACATAACTAGTATCATGTCCAAATGATGGATGAAGAAACCAAGGCTCAAAACCAACAGCTCATCTCTCTCTGATATTTACCTTTAGGCAGACCTCTTTCCTAACTCAGGAGTTGTTCTTCCTTCTACAAGCACATTGTAAAATACCTAGACAGACTGCCCCAAGCTTACTCTGTGTGATGAAAATGTACAATAACATGAATTTAAAGAAGCTGTGTTTACCATGACAACTGAATCGAGAGATGTGTAACAATAAGCACTCACTAGTGTGTTCTTAAAATCATACAACTGCTGTGACAGGATATAAATTCATGTGAGTATGACTTGTGAGATTTTAGTTGTTTTTAAGATAAAACCATTCATTAGGCCCATATATTATTAAAAGTGTCATGCATTTGATCCTAGAGAAAAATAGTAAGCTATTATTGTTCTTTTTTAAAGATTTTAGTTATTTATTATTTGAGAGAGAGAGAATGAGTGGGAGGGAAAGGGAGAGAGAATCTGAAGCAGACTCCACACTTAGTGCAGAACCCAATATGACCTGAGAGGAAACCAAGAGTTGGACGCTTAACTGACTGAGCCACCCCGGGCACCCCAGTAAGCTATTATTATTGATAATAATTTCAACTAACAATTATTGAGCAGCTGTTATGTACCTGGCACTCAAAACTCATTACATTATTTAATTCTTAGAGTGTGGGGGTGCCTGAGTGGCTCAGTTGGTTAAGTGGCTGCCTTGGCTCAGGTCATGATCCCAGGGATCGAGCCCCATGTCGGGCTCCCTGCTCAGTGGGGAATATGCTTTTCCCTCTCCCTCTGCTGCTCCCCCTGCTTGTGCTCTCTCTCTCACTGAGCCCATGGGCTACAACAAGGAGTCGTGATTGAAATCTGGTTATAACTGGAAGCCCCCAGAAAGTTATAGGTACAGGAGAAAAATGTTCTGGTTATCTACTTCAGAAAAAAATCCAATGGCTGCTTGGCTGTGGGCAGATTCCAGGGAGCAAGGCTAGAGACTGGGAGACCAGAGATGGGGCTCTTGGAACTGTCCAGGTGGGAGATGGTTGCACTGGATTAGGGTGGTGGCTGTGGAGAGGCTGAGGATTGTTTCCAAACTGATTCTGAAATTCAAAAACAGTCCTTACTTCCCTAATTCTAAAATAGACTTGGCTTCAGCATGCCTGGGCAAAACATTTACCAATTTAAGGGCCAAACTAAATTGTGAAAAATCTCTCAAAATATTTGCTTAGTAAAAAGTAAAAACACACTTAGCAGTTGTGAATTAGTCATTCGCCTAAGGTGGGTGATAATTTATGCCACACTTGTAGTTGAGTAAAATTTACATTTACACTGAAATCTATACCTTTTTTTTTTTTTTCAGCAATGGGCTAATTGTGTTTGTTGAATTGTTTCAAGTTGGTATGGATTGGGGGAATTGAGTATCTATTTGCAAAACTATAGGGATTAAATTAGATAAGCCCAAAGGGAAAGTAATTGGTAAACTGGGAAGTGCTATGAGTGTGTGAAGTATTGTTTAAGGCACTATGAAAGATTAATGGACAGAGGGTCAACTTAAAGTTTTAAAAATTAAAAAAAAAACAAAACAAAAAAAAAACTTAACTTTGATCCTGAGTACCTGTGAGCCAACAAAAAAACACCTTTCAAAAAACAAAAATAGAAACAAAAACATTATATACTTGTTCATCTGCTTCAGTTTTGCTATAGATCACCAAGAGATTAATGTGCCACCATTCAGAAGTTATAAAGATTAGATTTTTTCCTGGGGCGCCTGGGTGGCTCAGTCGTTGAGCGTCTGCCTTCGGCTCCAGTCATGATCACAGGGTCCTGGGATCGAGCCCCGCATCGGGCTCCCTGCTCCGCGGGAGGCCTGCTTCTCCCTCTCCCACTCCCCCTGCTTGTGTTCCCTCTCTCGCTGTGTCTCTCTCTGTCAAATAAATAAATAAAATCTTTAAAAAAAAAACATTAAAAAAAAAAGATTAGATTTTTTCCTATTCTTTTTTTTTTTTTTGAGTATTTTGTTTTGCAAATCATAATGTTCCTTATTGGTCTTAAACCAATGACCCAAATTGCAGAACGACCCCACAGGTGTGTTTTGTTTGGTCCAGGTAAGGTATTAAGGATTTCATTAGAAGTCTAATTTTTAAATGGAAAGATTTCATCACAAAAACAGATTTTCAGACTCTCTTTAAAAAGGGAATCAGATTGAGGAAGACACAAAGAAATGGAAAAACGTTCCATGCTCATGGATTGGAAGAACAAATATTGTGAAGATGTCAATGCTACCTAGAGCAATCTACACATTCAATGCAATCCCTATCAAAATACCATCAACTTTTTTCAAAGAAATGGAACAAAT
>NC_138373.1:30322932-30373818 GCF_054177405.1 Leptonychotes weddellii
AGGGGGGTGGGAGGATGGGTTAGCCTGGTGATGGGTATCAAAGAGGGCACGTATTGAATGGAGCACTGGGTGTTATACGCAAACAATGAATTACGGAACACTACATCAAACACTAATGATGTGATGTATGGTGATTAACATAACATAATAAAATAAAATAAAATAAAAGGAATCAGGAAATCTGGTGTATTCCTATGTTGAAAAAATGTTCCAGGGCTAAGTAGCAGTGGCCACTGTTAGACTGAGCTTGAGCTCTTCCGTCTTGCTCCCTACATCTCCCTGCTGGTCCCCTAACATGAAGGGCATGTTGCCAATTAGCTTCACACACGAAGCTTTTTTCCACCCATCATGTCAGAAGTGGGAACATGAGTACTAACCCATGTTGGCCATCGATGTTTTACGGCCCAGCCCAACTCCTTCAAGTATTATTACCTTCCAACTCCCAGGTCAATGCCTCTGATCTTTTCACAATACACAATATTAGAGGAAGGTGCGTGAGAAGTGGAAGGAACCCATGGACAGCGAGCCACAGATTTATAGGTTTAAGCAGAGACATCAGTTGGATATTCACTATAACTTGAGCCACACTGTGACCCGAATAAAGTGCCCATGCTCCAATAACATCACAACTGAAAGAAACTGCTGGCTCTGATTCCAATGGCAGGTTGCCAAAAATACACTCCCACTTAAGAAAATTGAATATGGTTTTGCAAAGGGGATGGCCAAATTTGATCTCAATATGACAAAGATGTGTGCTCAAATGGCTCGCTCAGGGAAAATGTCCAGTGTGGCCTACGAGGGCACATCTTCAGGGTTTGAAGGAGTTGCTCAAGTGCCAGCAACTTTCAAAACCAAGATGATCATAAAGACTACATTGTGGTTAATACAAAATGCTAGGGTTTTTCTTTCTTGTCGGATAATCTGGCATTTTCCTGGAACACATCCTGAGAAGGAGATGAAAGATCCATCCCCATGAATGTTTCTTTACATTTTTACTTTTTATTTATGAAGACACCCCTCAATGACAATGTTGCCATTTAAAATTAAGCCAGAGAATCACCTAAGAGACAGAAAAAAAGTTTGAATATATACGATTATTTTTAATCTTGCTGAGGACACAAAGACCACTTTGAGATGCTGCTTTAAAAGCTATGAACATTTTATACAGGAAAAAATAAATAAAAAGCGAGTTAGACACAGATAGAATTTTCCGTGTGGCTTCACAGGTTAAATGGATCTCCTGAATCCAACATTAGAAATTACCACCTGTGATCACGTGAAATCCAGTAATGCAACGTCAGTTGCTAAGGATAAGGAGTATGTGGTCAGCTTTCTGGGGTTGCCTCTGGCTCAGCCACGGCTGTATGAACATTTGAGCCTTAATTTTTCTCATCTACCAAACAAGAATAATGCCAATCCATAACTCATGAGCTTGTTTGGAGGATAAGTGAGCTGAATTCATACCAAGTGCTGGAATAGTTGCTGGCACATGGTAAGAGATCGATAAATGTTTGCTGAACATTCACTTTCTGATTTAATACTGGTTGTGTTACAATTTTAATGAAAACCTTCAAATGTATTTTTTATTGGCATTCGTAACATTTTAAGTTAATGACAAAGAATACATTTCTCCTTTTTCTTTCTTTCTTTCTTTCTTTCTTTCTTTCTTTCTTTCTTTCTTTCTCTCTTTCTTCCTTCCTTCCTCCTTTCCTTTCCTTCCCTTTCCTTTCCTTCCTCCCTCCCTTCTTTGTATCTATGTATCTGAGTATCTATGTATGTATCTGAGTATATATCTATGTATGTATGTATGTATGTATGTATGTATCTATCTATCTATCTAAATAAAGCCAGAGCTTGACATTCTGAAAATCAAGTCACAAAAGCAAGAGGTGAAGAGACAGAAGAAGTAACAAGGTAAAGATGATAGAAAGGTAGGGCAGATCTAGCTCTACATATGAGGCAAGAATAGAAAGATGTATCCCTTGCACCTGACCACAGACTCAACTCTCTCACTGGCACAGTCTGCCTCTGGCCAAGACAGTCAGGGCTGAAACAACAGATCGACCATTTGGCCGAGCTGTTCAGTCAGTTCTCCCAGGCAATTAGTCAGGCAACCCTATCAGTCATATGTGATATATGGCCAAAGTCTCAATCATAAACCCAGTCCAACTGGCTAGTGGAGGCACACCCAGCAGTGTTAACATTAGACTGAACTGCCTTAGTGCCGAGCACCGAGCAGCTATTACGTCTGATGGTTTGTTCAGCTCATTCTCAGCCAACAGCCAGGGGACCTCCATGTGCCCAAGCTGTGTTGCAATTCAGCGCATCCTGTTTCTTTCTTTTTTTTTTTTTTTAAAGATTTTTTATTTATTTATCTGAGAGAGAGAGAGAATGGGAGACAGAGAGCATGAGAGGGGGAGGATCAGAGGGAGAAGCAGACTCCCCGCCGAGCAGGGAGCCCGATGCGGGACTCGATCCGGGGACTCCAGGATCATGACCTGAGCCGAAGGCAGTCGCTTAACCAACTGAGCCACCCAGGCACCCCAGCGCATCCTGTTTCTTTAGTGGAGGTGTGACTCAGGCTGCTGGCCAAGGTTGGCTTTAGCCATGAATTCAGTGAATGTTAAGATTAAAGGACCAACCCTTCCTGTGCCAAGAAAGCCTTCAACCTCTACAGATAGCCTCTCCTTTCATGGACAGTGGGTTCTAGAGCCTCCCATGGCCAGATAACCCCTGAAGAAATGCAATAGGATTTGACCTTTGGGGGACTAGCGTACAGTCAGGAAAAGAGCAACCGAGGGTCCTTCTAGCCTGCCAGTAATTCCTCTCATGCTCAGACACTGGGACACGTCTCCTTGTCTACATCTTAACCCACCTCTTTGCCACTTTCTGCCTTCTTCTGAGCCATTTTAAAAAATTAATTTTGCCAGATAACCATGATGTCTCCCATTTCATAGATGAGGGAACTCAGGCTTGGAGAGGTCTGGTTACCTGCCTAAGGCCACACAGCTGTCATGTGGCACAGCCCAATGTGGGCATCAAAGGTACCCGCTTTCCCCATGATGATACACCATTCCTATGACTCGGTATTTATTTTTTGTTTTATCCAGACATTTATGTGCAATCATGTCCCTGAATTTGGGGTGAGTGCCTTTGTCAGTCTGTTGATAAACTACTCATGAAACAACGATTTCCAGGCGTTAGAGTGTATATGTGATATACATATATGAATGTGTGTGTACATGTGTGTGTGTGTATGCATGTAGAGCAATGGGCAGTGGTTCCCAGAAGCGGGGAGGCAATCCATCCCACACCCCCAACATTTGGCAGTGCCTGGGAGAATATTTTTTTATGGTTATGACTGAGGTGTCTGTGCTAATGGTATCTATTTGCAGTATTTTATACTGCACAAGACAGACCCTCCCACAATAAAGAATTCTCAATCCAAAATATCAGTAATGCTGAGGTTGAGGAACTCTGTCTACATACACACATACATAGAAACACTCATGTATTCATTTATATACATATCATAAATAAACCTGTTACACATACACATAATCTATATACCTGTGTGTGTATATATATTACATACACACATATGTGCATATACATATATGTGTGCATATATCTATTAATATATCTCTATCTATACCAAGGTGAGGGAATGTGGAGATGGATTTGTGTGAATGTGTTTGTGCATATGCATATATGTAACTGTATCTACCCATTTGTATCATATTTGTCTTCCAGGTATGGATTTTTCATAATGCACTATTACTGGAAACATGATAGAGGTAAAGAAGACTATTTTTTCTTGACTATAATGTACAGATACACAAAAACATTTTAAGTAACTCCCTCACAATGCCCCAACCAAAACCAAGTCCAAAAAGGCTCATGCCATACAGGTTTTTGCTGTGAAATTTTAATAACTTTAAAAATGTCCTGCTCAGAAACATGCTAGTCATCTTGAATGAACCAAAGGGTTTAATTAAACAACCACGCTTAGATGTTGGAGTGCATAATTTACCCAGTGAACTGCAAATCCTCTAATACCACAGGGAATCACATACTTTTTTCAAGACAGTTCAAGGGGCCAGGAGGTGACTTGCTCTCTGCTTGGGCCACATCCATTACTCAAGCTGAGAGGAATTAAAATAAATACCAGCACTGAAACGGAGGTGCCAGAATTCAGCTAATGAGTACGAAAACACTCTGGTGATTTATGTTCCAGGTGGGGCAATATGTTTCAGGATTCTGAATAATCAGTCCTCTGGTGGGCTTCTCATTTTACACACATAAGAGATACTTCTTTCTTGGTCCTCCTAGTCAGAAATGGCAATCTGATATAAATACTGAAGCTCTACTTCATAATAAAATATCGCTTCCCCACCTAAACCCCATGGACTTAATTTTCATCATAGCCACAACTGATGTTGGCTGCACTTAAGGCAACTGCCTGGTAAGGTGTAGGAAAAAGTAAAATGCCTCATCGAAGTAAGGAAATTTTTGAGCTGTTGTTTTGAAAAGCTAACATAATATCAAAGCTGCAAGAAAAAGTTTAATGGAAATCAATATAATAAATTGACATACTTGTCTTTTGTCTTAAACATGTATCTTTAGCACATACTATATGTGCCAATTGGGGATTTTCAAAAAAGATTTATTTATTTACTTATTTGAGAGAGAGAGAAAGCATGCATGAGCGGGGGGAGGGAAAGAGGGACAGAGAGAATCTCAAGTAGACTCCGCACTGAGTGCAGAGCTTGACGTGGGGCTTAGTCTCACGACCCTGGGATTATAACCTGAGCCAAAACCAAGAGTCAGATGCTTAACCAACTGAGTCATCCAGGTGCCCCCCAACTGGGGATTTTTTTAAACTGTCAGAGTTTTAGTTTCCTCATCTACAAAATATGGATGAGGATATATAAGTATAATCTAATTGTCTCATGAAGAACAATGAACAAATACATATAAAATACTTAGAACAATGTCTGATACATAATATTCCATAAATGTTTTTTCTACTTCTTCTTATTTTTATATCTTATAATTTCAACAAGTATCTTATTTTGGGAGTTCCATGATATTTGAAGTATTAGTCAACATTAAGAAATATTCTCTTTGAACACATTGAGCTATATGGACTCAATCCAAGTGGTAGTTTCAAGTAGTCATATGAATACAAACAATATTAATTTTCTTTCTACAAGCCACATGCCCCATTTTCATTCTTAAATGAATTATTGTTGATTCAAAGGAACACACTCAAAACCTCAGCAAATTCCAATAAGCTGTCTATAACAAGACTCCAGAATAGCAAAAAATACTCAATATAAAACAAATGTGTTGTCAGTCTTAAAAGGTTGGCAATAGTAACTCAAAAGATCCTAGTGTTTTCTGATTTCATCTTACTCTTTCACAAACACAAAAACAATGTAAAAAAAAAAATGTACGTTTTGTGGCTTCACCCCAGCTGATTCTATCTTTCTCTGAGAACATGCCAGTATCCAGAGACTCTCCATAAACAGAGAAGCCCATGGTGGCATCCAACTGTTTCAGGAATGGTGAGGAAGAAAAAGTAATGGAAGGAAATGCATATGCATCTTATTACGACTTTCGAATATGGACGATTCAGAAGGCAGGGAGAAGACGGAAATGGGGTTTCCTAATGATGCAACACTTGGGCCAGGATCAGAAGGACATGGAGGGCTTATCAGAAAAAAAAAGCCAGGTAAAGGTTCTAGGCAGAAGAAAGAGCCCATGCAAAGACCCTGCGGAGGCAAGGAGAGGATCTGTTTCAAGAACTTCGAGAAGGGTAGTAAGCTCTGGCACAGAGAGCAGAATTTATTTTCCAAAGTCATACATACGGAAAGAAGGAGAGGTGGACTTTATTAAGCCGGTCTGTCCAACTCCGGAGTCTGAATTATCTCCTTTTTTACTTTGCACATTCCATTCTGCTTTAGGCTAATGAGACTCGTAGATGGATAACAAATATGTAAATGAGGCACAATCTGTGCGGCATCTAGAGTAGTGCCTGGTCCATAGACAGAGCTGTGTAAGGATCCGTTTGTTATTATTAATTATCATTATGTACAGAACACTCAAATAAGGGCACAACCAAAGTCCATTCTACACTCCCTAGTGATCCATCCAAATGCTAAATGGACATGGAAGAAGAAAGGGCAGAGGGGCTCACGGTCCAGCATGTGGTCTTCTGGATGACAAGGCCAGTACCCAGATGCCAGGCAGGGGAAGTTATTTTCTATGATGGCATCTGACATGCTGGCCGGACACTGACATTTGTGTTGGTTGCTGCATTGCTGTCCCTGGAAAGTTTGGGAAGCAGCTGGATGCCCCCAAACCCCACACTGCTTTCCACCTCTCCTGAGTCAGGCTGACAGGTAATGCAATAACCTCTTGTAGCGAAAGAATCGCTCTCCTCTTCCCAAGCCAGCCTATCCTGGATCCACCTAGTAGCCAAACCACTACCCAGAGGCAGTCTGCTCATGCACAGTGATGTCGTTTGGGGTCCTACAAGCGTTCCAGAGGAAGAAGACTACTCACCACCACTCACACCCCTGTGCCTGTTTCCAATGAACCTACTGTTTGCTGAGAAAGAGAAATGTTGACAAACCCAGGTATGATGACTAGACTCTTCCTTAGCACTGATTGCATTTTCAATGACTGCTGAATAATTCAGGGCACTAAACCCCACTGCATTCTTGCAGTGGCTGAGGAATTAAAAAAAAAAAAAAAGTAAGGTTTCTAAATTACTTCTAAAAATAACTACCAAAAGCCTCATAGATATATCACTGTTTGGGAAGTTGACTATAATATGCTACCTTACAAAGGGTAAGCTATTCCTGGTTTAGAGATACCAGCTCACATGATAGTAATTGCCCACACAGATGGACAAAAAGCCAAAAGCAGGATCCCAATGGCAATGGGATGGGTGCACCTGGGAGCCATGGAACAGAAAGATATCCTGCCAGATTTTACAACAGGTGAGAGGAGAAGCGGTGTCTGTCTATACTCCGGATACAATGGCAAGGGGGGAAACTGCTATACTTTTGCATATGTGACATTCTTCTTTCCCTAAAATTGAGTTAAAGCAATATGGTGTTAAATAGATCCTGTTAACCCTGGTTCACCCTGAAACTATGGGCTGTTTGGGCTTCCTTTCAGAGATCTAAAATGCACCGGTTGAATACTTGCTTTGATTTTTGAGCTATTAAACATGAGAAAATCAATGCTTAATAGTAGCATTATTTAGGTGTCCAATACAAAACACAAATAAGAAAATGCTGGAATTTCTGAGATCCTAAAGAGTTGAACTAAGTCCAGATAGACCATAGTCAGGATCTTTGTGATCTGAGGGGTTATTTAAACAAGATGCCCACAGTTTAGCTAAATCCCTCTGTCACAAATCCAGCTATGGTGCAATCCAGAAAATGCACCTTTCCTAATGAATATTGAAACTGGTTGTCATTAAGAGAGAACACTCACACAGGAGGGCAACAAGACAGTGATCAATATTCATATGGATCCACACAGCCTCATTGATTAATAGCTTTCAACTGCAAAAACTGGAATGGTGATAATAAAGCATTATTTTTAGTGAAGGCTGACACAGGATGTTACTTAGATTTAAACTTTTTTTTTTTTTAATTTTGAGCAAGTCTTAATAAATAAATTGCCAGTAAGAAAAAAAAAAGGGACGGCTTTCCTGCATCCCTCAACAGGATGTTCTTAATGTCACACGAGGGGGTAGTATAATATTCATCTCAAAAAGGATTGTTCATCCCTAGTCATGGCTGCCTATCAACTCAAAGTGAGAAAAACAGCCCCCTTACTCCCATTACATCTGTGCCCATTCACTGAATATAAGTGAGAAACCTAGGGAGGCTCATGGTGTCGCAAATTACTAGCTTCTCTTTATTACTTTATGATGTCACCATTTAAGAAATAAAGATCTGCAGTCAAAATGGTTTGCTATATATGTATCTCTATCTGTTCTTTTCAGCTCAGTCAGCCAGATACTGTTCCTTCTGCCCCCTCCCCCCCAGATACACATCCTACTCTAAGCCAAGACACAGAAATGCCACTAAGGATGGACAGGCTGGCTCCTCCACCTTGCCGATCTTGGACAAGTTGCTCACTCTCTGTAAGACCTGTCCCTTAAATGTAAAGTGAAAATTCTTATCCCAGAAGTCTTCTCTCCTTTCTGAGGAACGCCAATACTTTAAAACACTTTGAAAATATATGATGCCAAATGAATGTTTATTATTAGTGTGACTACTACTGATGTGTAGATTTATATGCTTCTTAAAGAACCTTTGCTGTTTTACATTCTTCCTTCCAGTGAAGCATGTCTTGCAGAGAAGAATTCCACCATGACACTTTGACTTGCCTAGCAAAAACTCATTAGACATCCTCTTTTTCAGACTGCAGTGGTAGAAATAAATTTCTTGGATCCAAGCTATAAAGGCAAGTCTACAATAGGTCTCTGAAAACGGAATTGGGAGATGTTCGTGAATAATTCTTATGGGATATATAAAATTTCTATCCATTAAGTGCTAAAAAATCCATGTACCAAAAATGGGGTGCCCTGATTTTTTTTTTTTTTTTTTTGGAAATTGAAAATGATTTTGAATGTAGTCTATTACTGGCTTATGATTTCTCCATTCAGGACAAGGTGTTTGGAAGGATTTGGTGAAACAGCAAGTTTGCTTTTTTTGTTGTTGTTGTTTGAATCTAGAAAAGTCCATTTTTATGTGCTTAATACGACCCAGGATGCAGTGTTTATATTTCAGGCTGAAGGCAAAAGCTTGGGGATAGCCTCCCTTCTTTGTTGGGGATGAGGCTTAGTTCAAAGATGGCATCTTTCCCTCTAACCTTTCACTATCCAAGGAGAGCTCTTCTCCCCCTTGTGATTATGCTGGCAAATGGATAGAATGCAAACCAAATCGATTTCTTGTCCTCGCTCACTCTCACACCCCCATATTATATGCAACATGAACTTGCTGGAAGACAAACCACTGAGGAGCTAGTTCTTGTGTGTGTGTGTGTGTGTGTGTGTGTTTTCTCAGAAGGGTTACCCTTTATTGGGCCTGAGAAACCCTTGCCTTCAACACAGGAGGCTTACAGTTCCTTTGCAGGGTACCCTAACTCAATGGCCGTGACCCACAAATCTGAGGAGTGCCGGACAACATAATACACTTTTGTGAACAGAGCTGAATGCAATGGAAATAAAATAAGCATTCTCATGAAATAATTTCCAGGCTGCCTTTTCATGGGAATATCATTCCTTGGGGTTGTCTCAGTTTTGCTGAAAATGAAAAGTATCAAAATAGAATTAAGCACCTTTATATCTATTCTCTTAGGACAAGCAAAGCTAGTCAAGATGGAAATTTGTCCATTGGCTAAACAGTCAGAATAGCTCCCGCCAAGCAGTGATTGACTTTTTGGCTAAGCTCAGCAGAAACGAAGCTTGTGGTCAATTAGCTTTTCCCTTAATAGGATTGTGTTGGGCAAAATAAAATAGAGAACGAAGTTGAAGAGAAAACTGTCATTTAATGAATTCCCAGATGTTGTCATGTTTCCCTGAGACATATATCATAAATAAAAGAAGGGTTCAAAGTTCAACGGGCTGCCACCTTGTGCTAAAGTCACATTCCCTGTTGAAGCGGCACATCCAGAAGGCAAACTATAAGTGTATCCCTTTAATTGCTCGACCAATTTGTACTTTAGGGGAAAGCAGGCTTTGTGGATTTTTAGGATGGTGATGATAATAATAATTATTATTATTTCCACACCTTGACCTCATTTAATAAGCACTGATTGAGGGCCGCTCAATGTGCCAAGCATTGCATTAGTCAGCAGTCTTGCATTCACGAATGAGATGGACAAAGGGGAAAAAACAAGTTAATTTTTAAAAATTACAAACGACAATAATAAGAGCTTGAAGCAAGTGGGCAGGGTGCCACGACAAAGAATAAAGAAGGGTCACTGGTTTACAAAGGCTGGCTGGAAAAGGTCTTTGAGGTGACTTTTCAGCTGGGATGGAGCCCGTTCGAGGCGAGTCAGAGTCAACGGGATCAGAATGAGAACAGACGGGTGAACTCAGTGAGGTTGGCAAGAGCCAGACCTGGAGTATCAGATGAAGGGGCTTGGAATGAATTCTAAGTGCAGTGGGGTTTTCTGCTGGGGCAGGAAATGATCTTATGTGCATTCTGACATGGGCTCTTTGGCTGTTGGGAGAAGAATCTGGTGGAAGCAAAGGGAACAGAGCAGGGAATGAAGCCCATTGCAGTGGCCCAGAAAGGGGGAAGCAGCCTCGACTGATGTGGAAGGTTTTGCCTTTTTTTTTTTTTAATTAACTATTTTACAATGAACAAATCAGTATCAGTTAATACATTCACAATGTTGTAGAATCACCACCACTGTCTAGTTCCACAGTATTTCACCATTCCCAAAGAAAATGTCATCTCCGTTAAGCAGCTACTCCTCACCATTCCCATTGTGTCCCTGTCGACCACTTATCTGCTTTCAGTTTCTGTGGATTTACCTATGCTGGATATTTCCTATAAATGGAATCCTGCAATGTGTAACCTTTTGTGTCTGGCTTCCTCCGCTCGGCATGTTTTTGAAGTTCATCCACATTCCAGCAGGTGTCAGTAGTCTGTTCCTTTTTTATGGCTGAACAATATTCTGGTGCGTCGATTCACTGCATTTTGTGTATCTATTCATCCACTGATGGACATTTGGGCTGTGTCCCCATTTTAGCCACAGTGAATAGTTCCGCTACGAGCATTCATGTACAAGCCTTTGTTTGAGTTCTTGTTTTCAGCTCTTCTGAGTATCAGTAGAGGAGAAGAATGGCTGAGTCATGTGGTGATTCTATAATTCTATATTTAACTTTTTCAGGAACCACTCCTTGCCTTTTACAAGTCTGGCGAGGACGATGTGTGTTCTGGGTAAACCGCTTGTTCATGGAAGCCATGGAGTGGTAAACACAGATATTTTCCTCCATCATTACAATGACTAATTCTCTAATACTCCAGACACACTGACCACAGCAGCCCATTCCTGACTTACTCTGGTTGCTTTCAGGGACGGACACAAGGCCCAGGGAAAACCAACCCTAGTCCTCCTTTCTTGCTTTGCTCAGGTATAAAACAAACAAACAAACATGTCCTAACTTTCTGGGTTGTTCTCTTGGAAGGATGGGAGTTTTGAGCCATAGTGGTCTCTTTGGTACCATGTAGAGAAAACCCACAGATAACCATGTGTCTTCCACACTGAATCCTGGAGAGGTAGAGCGTGCAGAATACTTTCCACTTAATAGGAAAGACCCCTGATGCTCAGGGAGCCAGAGTGCTACCTCCAGTTTCCCAGCTGGTAAATGCAGATGTTGGGACTTGGACCAGGTCATGTGGACCCCGCAGCTCCAAAGACCAGTGACTGGTTGTCTGATATTAGAGGGTAAAATTATAGTCAGCAACTTTGGGGAGAACAAACTTGTTTCTCTAAAATGAGAAACTGTCAGTTGTCTAGGAATAAAATGACCTGGTCATAAAATGACCAGTAGCAGTTCTGTTGGGCAAAAACAAACTGATCAAAAGTGTGGAGAAAGTTTAAGTCCAAAGAACAAAAACCCAAAAGCGTAAACTCACGCTGGCTGGCATGGGTGACCTTGGGGTCACTTTTAGCTCCAAGTGGCTCTCTGTTTTATGTTTAATGCCTCCACTGATTTTTCAGGAAAAAGTTCGAGGATGAACACATTGGAAGCCAGGGGTAGAACGCAACTCCACCACTTGGTGGGAGAAATAAAACCAACCCAGCTTTTCTCTCCTTCACTGATTGGGGGGTGAACCTGTCAAGCAGTGTTTCACTATGGCCTGATGGTGCCGATCCAGTGCCCCAAATACGTGGGGTCTGAGAGCCAGGCTGGTAAATTAGTTAACTGTTTCAGCTGCCATGTTGAGCCAGAAATGAGGGGTGAAGGTGAAAAGATAGACCCTGCCCCAACACATGTAGCAGTGATTATTGGATTCTTTTTGTTTGTTTGTTTTTGCCTTTCCTACTATACCATGTACCCCATGAGCACTGGTACTGTGTTTGGTTTTGCTTACCATTGTCTTCCAAGTGGCTCACACAGTGACTGGCACATAGTAGATGCCCAATAAACACAACAGTGGAATGAGTAAACGAATGGAGGAGAAAAAGACGGTGAAAAGAGGTATTTCTTTTCATTTCCCTCCCTCCCTCCCCCCTTCCTTCTTTCCTTTCTTCCTCCTTCCTTCCCATCCCATGACACTGATATTTTCATCTATCAATTGCTGAATAATGGAGTTACCACACAGGGAAATGTAACCAGGCTACCTCCATATGTCATTTATAGGACAAGGTCCAATACATCATTATCTTTAAGGTTAATGTGAAGAAAACCTAGTAGTTTCATTTCATTTTTTTAAGGAAATTTGGACCATCTCAGGGACTCACCAGCTTAGGGGGAAAAGGTACATCTTTGTGAAATACTTTAGTGTCTTGCAGAGGATTGCAGAGTGAATTATTGGGACATTGCAAGGTTTAAGACTGATGCTTTCTGAAGCATGAAAGAAGTATCTGTAGCTTTTCCTTTTTATGTTTAAATTACTTTGCTTCTTACTTGACTACTTTTTCTGACCTTTTAGAGTGTTGCCTTCTTTATATTTCTCCTTGAGTTCCTTAACCATTTTTAAAAGTAGTTTAGATACATCTCTTATGAGTTCTTCTTTCTTAGCCTGCTGGTCCTCAGCCTTTCGGCTCATCCTCTCCTCACTTGACCCTCCCATAAAAAAAGCCTTGCAATATTATTATGCTCTTTGCCCCACTCCATCCATCTTCTTCTTTTTCTCACAATGCAATAGATAATGTGAAGCTATGGATCTATAAAACACTCACTTCTCATTTTCACGTGAACATGAAGTTATGACCAAGGGGTTCTGTTTGTAATCCATTTTCCCCCAAAATGAAGGTAATGGGAAACTTGGTCAAATCCACTTAACCTTTTGCACATTTCACCTTGGGATTAATGTTCTTCATGTTGTCCTGCATTGAGTTTTGACAGGATAGAGTGAGCCAATAAGGTACAGAGAGAAAAGAAAAAATTGATCTGAATCAAGTCTCTAGTACTTTACAGCTGTGTGGCCACAGGCAAATTACTCGACTTCTCTGGTTTCCACACTCCCAATCTGTAAAATTTGGTTGATATTACCTATCTCAATGAGTCACTGAGGAAATTAAATTAAATGATAACACCTATTTAGAACTACCACGTAATGGATACTCAAGTTATGAAAGCCATAATGATGATTTAGGCTTTTAATCAGCAAACATTTATTGAACTTGTTTGATAATGGCAGAGGGAGGAGGAAATGAAAAAGAGCCCTTGATTTCCTTTCTCATATGTGAGTTACAATCACTACAGTTTTTGCATTTTATCTTGGGGATAAATATACTCTTCAGCTCTGACCAACAGTAAAGTCTTTTATCCATTCAAAGAATATTGGGAATTCACTGTGTGTTCACAAAACAATAAGCGAAATCAGACACGATACCTGATCTCCCGGAGCTCATCTGTGCTAGGTTCCTAGAAAGCAGTGGTTCTCAACCAGGCAAATTTTCCCATTGGTCAATGTCAGGGGAAAGGTTAGTTGTCACAACTGGATGCTATTGGTATCTAATGGGTTGAGGCCATTGTACTGTTAAGCATCCACAGTGCCCACAACAAAGAATAGTCTGAATGTGGAGAAATCCTGATACAAGGGAAGGGATAAGGATGAGATAATCCATCATTAAAGCAAGGAGTTAAAAACAGCCAAGACAGACTTCATCATTGCTTTGGGCTCTCCTAAACCCCAAGCTGCAATCGTGAGATTAGGATTTCCTGCAACTGCCATAGGAAGGAAAGGGTTCCTGGTTGCTGAGGCTACCTGGTACAGCTCAGCCCAGAGGCAGGGGGATGGACAAAATGCCCACTTCAGTGCCTGTGTTTGCCTCCTGCTGCAAAGGCTGGCCTGGGGACGCTTGCGTGTGTGGGTGGCATCCTTGGCTTAGCACTGCAGTCCATGCTTTCGGACTCCAAAGGCTGCCTCTAGGGAGACCACTGCATATGAGGAGCTTTAGAAGCAGGACTTCAGTAGAGATAGTTAGATAAACAATCCTGAAGAAAACTGCATATTTTTAAGTGCTTTATTAATACGGTTGGGTAGAGAGCATGCTAAATTCCTACATTGTGGAGGTGAAGGCTACAAGAAGAGGATTATGCGGAGAGCTAAATGAGAGGGGGCAGGGGAAGGAAAGGACAAGGCAAAGGCAAATTGCTCCCCTGTGTGTGTGTGTGTGTGTGTGTGTGTGACACACAGTGAGAAAAGATATAGATACATGGATACAGAACACTCGATACGCTTTGTGGCATTTCAGAGGAATGGAGGACGCACTGTGGAGGCCACCATGTACATGAGTGAAGTCACATGATACTATTACACCAGGATTTGCAAACTCAAGCGTCTCCAGTGCTGAATAGATCCCATAAATGACTGAAGCTGGCCAGGTGGGAACTTTGGAGGGAATGCAGAAAAAATGCATTGCCAGAGGGGACACAATATCTCAACTCCAGTCATTTATTTGTAGCAAGTGGGAGAAGCCAGAAATTCATATTTTCACATGAAATATTATTTGCTCATACACACACAATCTCACACACACAAACGACGTGAGAAAAAAAAAAGGACCATATCTGCAAGTTGTAAAGTCTTCCTGCCTTGTGAGCCTCGAGTTTAGAATCTCCAGCTTGAATTTTGTTTTAATGACATAATGTGTTCACTTATTCATTTTTGGAGGCTTCCTATACACAGGAACATAGGTTTTGAAGTGAGCTGGGAGTTCACGTAGTCTTCCTGGTTAGCTAAGACCTTAGACCCATTGCTGAGTTCCTCCACGCCGCCTTTTCTGGCTTGGAAGTTTGACTCTGGACGATCTACTTGACAGAGTCCTTGTGAACAGAAAATAAGCTAACTGTGTAAGCACTTAGCATTGTTACAGTACCAGACAGAGCTACCAGATGTTGGCTCCTTTCTCCCTAAGGAGATGTAGTTGAAAGCAGTTGTTATGGCAGGCAAGAGAAAAATCCAGAATTTTGTCCTCAGAATGTACATGCAGGCAGGTGGAAGGTCAATGCAGACTGACTCCCTACGATTCTTTCTACCTGATTCCCTTAACTGAAGCCCTATAGCGGACTCATGTCCCCCTATATCTGCCAATAATTCCCTTCCCCTTCTGATAAGAATAACATCTTATTTTTTTTTGAAGAAAAGCTCCTTCTCTAGCCTTAGTCTTATAAACTATAGTACAGACTTATTATTCATATGGGGTCATACTCATCCTTGGAGCCAAACCTGTATAATCAGAATATCCCATGTTTCAGACCAGAGTAACTGGTTCAAGGAGGATATGGGATACATGAGAGTTATCTCCACGATGATGCCTTGTATGATTCAGAAAGACGTACTCCTTTACACTGGTCTTGATAAACTGATAAGGTCTCAGTCCAGAGTTGCAGGTGAACATTTTGCCACCATTTAGGGAGAAGGTGCCATGGAATGAAGTCAGCATCAAGAGAAGAAGAGCCTAGAGATACTTCAAGGCACATTCCTAAGGAGGTCATCATTTGGTCACCTTGATCCAGCCATACCTGAAACCCATTTTGGACCATGAAATTCAGAGTTTTAGAAGTACAACATGTTGCACTTTTGACTAAAGGCAGTTCTATTTGGATTTCTGTCACTCATAAACTAAAGAGTTTGGGGAACAAAGCACCACTCCCCTACCCCAGCATAGTTATCTTTTAATGCAAGTCCCAATCCCATTGTTTCATGTGGTTTGTGGAAGGGAGACAATCTGCAAACTTCCATCTAGATTCATACTTCCTACTCTTTTACAGTATGACAAATAAGCTACGTGTGTGGCTTTGGAGAAAGATAGTTGGCAATCTAGCTCTTTCCTCTACTACCTAGGGACTTTGAACAAGTTACTTACAATTTCCTTATCTGTATAAAAGCTACAAGATCACCTTCTTTATAGGGTCATTGTGAGTACTAAACAAGATAATAAAAACCCAGTTTTTGGAACTCTGTTTGGGATATCAGACACTAGGCTTACTGCTCTTTATGCCTCACTATTTCTAGAACAGCTTAAAGATTTTATTTATTTATTTGAGAGAGAGAGAGTGCATGTGCACACATGCACGAGTTGGGAGAGGGGCAGAGGGGGAGGGAGAGGAAAAGGGAGAAGGAGAGAAGCTCAAGCAGTTTCCCCGCTGAGTGTGGAGCTGGACACGGGGCTTGATCTCACATCCCTGAGATCAAGACCTGAGCCAAAAACCAAGAGTCGGATACTTAACCAACTGAGCCACCCAGGCACCCCTATTTCTAGAACAATTTAAAGAGAAGTGTATCCCACAATGTCCTGACCTAGTGCCTGACGTATAGCAGGTGCTCAACAAAACAGACTGTCATCATTATCACTCTTCTCACCACTGACCTCTAGTGTGCTGCTTCTCTAACTCAAAGTGCACTAAATTACCTAGGGGTCATGTTAAATTTCAGATTCTGATTCAGTGTGGGGGGGAGGGGTCCTGAAATTCTGCATTGCCAGCCAGTCCCCAAGTGATGCTGATGGTGCTGGGCTTTGGACTGTACCTTGAATAACAAGGACATAGGACACACACAAAGCCAGGGTAACCCCAAAATGAGAATCCTAAGTGACTGTACAATGTTCATGGCTCTTCCAAAACACAGCTTATTTGATCCTCCTATTTAGTTTTAACCAAATAAACATCTCTATTTGGAGACATGATCTCCTCCACATCCCAACACATGCTCAACTAAAAATCTAAAAGCTCAAACATCTGCATGCCCAGACTTCTCCTATACCAGTTACATGAGAAGCTCTGAGGGTGGGGCCCAGGTAGCAGCACCTTTGCATCTCTACAATGTGAAGGCGAGACTGAGACCCGCGGGACTAGAGAGTCCTTGGAGAGGGCTATCACAGGTCCAGGGTGATAACAACTCCAACAAATCCCCTGGGCAGAATTCAAATGGCACCAGGGCTGCTGATGACTTTCAATAGAGTGAATATACTGACATGAAACAGCTAAACTTTACTACTAACATTTAGAGAAACACATTTCATAACTTTTGCTTATACTAAGACTAATGTAAGTCACTTTATAATTGGAATATTAGCATTGTGGACCTGCCCATGCATTAAGCCACTTCTTCAACTGAGACTTTTTTTTAGAAAAGGAGGGAGTCAGGGGAGAAAATGTTATTTGAAAATCTACTTTCTGTAAAACCTAGAACAATCAGCTTAAGAAATCAGTGATTCATTCCAATAGTCATAAATTTTAAAAATATATATTAATAATATATATTTTTCTTATGTACTTATAATTCATATTATTTCAGAAAGTGCATAAGGCATATAAGAAGTAATTACATGTCCCTATCCTGATATATGTCCACTTCAACTCAGTACATTTAAACTACAAGGTGTGCGAACCAACCAGCCATGAGAGATATATGGATTTTAATAAAGAAATTGCTACTTCTAGAAAAAAAAAAAGTGCTCATTTGGTTTAGGAAGTATCCCCATTTCTATTAGACAAAAACAAAAAATTACCAGGGACCAGTTATCTGCTTCTATGGACCTTGCTCATTTCCTTCCACACTGAAGGCTCCACTGAAGGCAGAATTTGTATATTCTGCACTTTTGTACGTCCCATAACATCCAGCACTGTTTGCCCATAGTGGGGATTCAATATTTCTGTAGCTCCTCGGCATGAGACACAGAAATGAATAATGAAACCTGGAAGATCACAGTTTGGGAGTTAAGCTGACCTGGATGGACACTTGACCTCCTGCACAATTCTTGGCTAAGTGAACTCACCTATAAAATGGGACTTCCGCTAAGTACCTCCCAAAGGTAAAGCTCTTAAAAGCATAACCTATCATATTATCATATTAACATTACCAATGCTAATTTATCATGAGTGAATGAAAAAGACACTTGGTCTTGGTTTCTCTTTCCACCTCTATCAATGGAACCCACCATAGACACCCATCAGATCCTGGAGCCTTCTCTGCTACTGACTGTCAAATTCCAGGCTCACAGAAAAATCCTTCTCCATGTTCTGAGAATGGGAAGCACACGTGGTTTCACCTGGCCCTGTGGAGACTCCCCTGGAGGTCTTCCCTCCTCATTACTCTAATCTCAAACTTGTATTCTTAGGCTGACCCACCCAGTAACGATAACCTTCCTGGTCCTGCCCAGTACATCCTGTGCTCCAGCCTCTAACCCATGTAGATGCAAGTGACCCTGCCTCGTCCAGTTCGGTAGCTAACCTCCCAGGCTGCTGCTGACATCGGAACAGAAATCTGTCCTTCAATCAGGCTTTAGCGCACAAGTATGGGAGGAGGAAGAAGAATGGAGTGTGAGCCGGACTAGCACAGACATACTGCAAAGAAGTCTACACTGAGTAAGGTGGGACCCTCCTGGAAAGAAATTTACCATGAATGAGAAGTCTGGTTGGGCACAGCTAAGTGAGTGAGGATCCTGGACAAAGACCCTTTTCTGTAAACCACCGAATAATGCCTCTACACGGAACACGCGATCTTTCACGGTGGATGCCCTGGATAGCTGCTTGGAGCTGCACTGGTCTCTGCTTCTGATTTGAATCCTAGCTGCTCTAGAGCACGAATTGTGTGTCAGGTATTGGGCTAAACCTGACACATTATCTCATTTAATCTGCACAACAACCCCACGAGGAAGAAAGGCTGACAAGTGCTAAGAAACGTGTAAACAGCACACAGTTCCCAAGCAGCGGCGGGTAGATTTGAACTCAGGCAGGAGAACATGGAATGCCGGCACCCAGATGCATAACCCCTATGGGTGCTGCCTCCTGGCCTCTCCTGGGTCCCGTTATCGAGAGAGCTTTAGCATGCATTAGGTTGTCGCTTCCCTGCCCTGCCAACGTTTCAAGGGGGACAACTCATTCTGACAGAGCTCTGGGACGCCACATGCCCTAAACAGTTCTGTAAGAATGAACGAGAAAACCCTCACTGCTGAGGAATGTATTAATAATTGGGACTGACACAGAAACTACCTATACAGCCAGCCTGAGACTTTGCACATTAGGGCTGTTTGAGTGTCAAACGCAGCGTTATAACTTCAATTGCTGAAACTCACTGCATTCATGGAAAATAAACAAGAGCAAAGAGCAATGTGCGCTCCTCTGTGGGCCACCTCCCCTCTGCTCCGGTCATTCCTGTGGCCCTCTCTTGCCTCCAGCTGAGCTTTTGAAACGAGGAATCTTTTTTTAGCTGGAATATTCACTGCCGCCTTTCATAACATCAGCTGGAAGGAGTGACACGCAGTATTCAAAACTTGGCTTTGTGTCTTCATGAGGAAATTTTAACTGACTGACAGGCTGGCTAATAATGGTAAAAAATAAAATGCAGTCTCTCCACTTCTCCAGCAGAGAAGAAAACCAAGACTTAGATACCTCTTCTGAACTGTATTGCTCTCTACCCATTTTGTGGTTGGACATGCTGAGACATTGGTCCTTGTGCATTATGAAAATAAATCAGGAACTCCTCTGAGAAAAGAAATCAATTTTTTAGTGTGTTTGCTTTCTTGGGTCTCACTTCTGAGAGATGTGACCATTCTAGGACAGTAACAAACTTCAATGAGCAGTGAATAACCATGCTGAAATTTTAAAGTGTATACGTGGGGTGAAGGCTAATGTAGAAAGAAAAGAGAAGTTAGGATTCCCCTTTTATAATTTGGCCACCTTGCCTTCTGAGACCTGCCTGGTGGCTGTGAGGCCCTTATTCCGACAATTTCCAAACTATTTCTTGGATTCTTATAATGAGCAAAGCAGCTGTTTGGGGTCACAGTCTCTGAAAAAGCAAACGTAGTTCTTATACAGACATCTAAATAGGAGCCACAGTATGAAATGCAGCAATCAAATCAAAACTCAGCAGTCACAACTATTCTGGCCTCATCTTTCAGGACAGATTGAATACATACCTAATAGTCTGACAACAAACCCAAGAAACCAAACTCTTCACTGTTGAGGTTGTAGAACAATGGGTTGTTTTCTTAGCTGGATAGGTGTCTCTTTCTCATCAGTCTCCGATATGCAAATTCATTTAGATTTCCTGAGCACACATCCAAGAGAACAGTCCCAGAAGTATAGTGCGTCATGACAGACAGAAAGCAGAATGGGATCTCAATGTTTTTACAGATCAGAAGAGCATGGGGATATTGGGATGCCCATTAGGCATGTTGATTCTAGGAATACTACTGATATAATAGAATCAAAGTGGGTTTGGGAATTCCACTTAACACCAGCATCCAAGATGATTATGAGGCAGGTCCAGAGACAACAATCTGAAAAATACTACCAACAAGTCATTTACAGAGCAGATAACTGAAAAGCACAGGGAATAATTCTCAACCGGAAGAAAGATGAAGCAATCATACCTGAAGATATGTAACTGAAAATGGTGTGGCTTCCAAGAGACACATCAACATTAGGGTCACATCCACAGTGGGCCCATAAAACAGAACACACATGTGGCGAAATCTTAGAAAATTGCTTAGCAAGATACCATGCTGGTACCAAGACACCGTCCTTCAAGACTTGTGATGGCGGTGTCTTCTCTAGGGTTCTCATGCACTGCTCTTTCTTTGAGCAACAACAGATAGAGCTGTTGGCCTCTGCTGCATGAATGATATGCAATTTGACAACGGCACCACACTCGGTGTGGTGAGATGCCAGAGCCAGGAGAGATGAAAAGGAGCTGAAGTCATCTCTCTTGCTCACTTCGCAGCATGCTCTCCACTAACGCCAACAATTTCCCTCCTGCACTTTTGCTGTTATGGTTGTTGGGAGCAGGGAGTTGCGGGCTATGCAGAATTGTTGAGTTTTATTGGCCTGGCATACATAATTGAGTTCTCTCGGGTTAAATACATGAATGATGTGACTCCACTGTAGGCACTTTGATTGTAAAATGGAGCTTAATTGGACCAGATACACCACATTAACAAAAACTAACCAAACTCAGAATTTTAAAAATTCCTAAGATAGGGGCATCTGGGTGGCTCAGTCGGTTAAGTGTCTACCTTTGGCTCAGGTCATGATCCCAGGTTCTGGGATCAAGGCCCATGTCGGGCTCATTGCTCGGTGGGGAGTCTGCTTCTCCCTCTCCCTCTGCCCCTCCCCTTGCTTGTGCTGTCTCTCAAATAAATAATAAAATCTTTAAAAAAAAAAAAAGGAAAAAAGAAAAAGAGAAAAATTCCTAAAATAGCTAATGAAATCTATTGTGTTTCTATTTTTTGATCAAATGGATTTCGCTTTGGTCAGAAAAACCTCTTGGTACAAATGCACTCACTCTTTCAGAAACAATAAGAAACCTTTCGGTGGAAGGTCATGTTTTAATCTTATGAGCACAGAAAAATAATTAAATTATCCATCTGGCTTTCTGAAAGGGATGGAATAGTTCCAACACCACTTCTAAAAATTCCCTTCCTTCCCCTTCCAGGGTGTACACAGACCTGGGATCCACAGCTGAGGAGCCCGTTTTTGCTCTGAGTTTGACAAAGACAATCCCATCAAGTGTGAAAAATCCACCACAGTAATTGTTCTGGAACGGCGAAGTCTCCTATTTTCCAGGCCCTACAAAATGCCCAGTCTATCATATTTGTTTCCGACTGCACATTACATCCTTTAACATATCTAACAGTTACTTTCAGGGGAAAATACATTTATAAATGAGCATGGTGGCAGCACCCGACAGTCCCTTTTACCCTGCAAACTTTTAACTATGCTCATCAATTACTCTTAACGGTGCAAAGAGTTGGCAGTGTTTACCCACCATCCTTTCTGAGTTATTCAGCTCGATCTTGTGGCTCATTAAAAGCATCTCTATTTATTTGCTGTGTGTTACAGTCCTTAACTTTGGCACAACACGCCAAAAGAAAGCCCATTTTACTTTTCCCTGTGGTGTTAATTGGTAGAGCATGCTGCCTGCCTCTTCATTAATTATGTCAATGCCTATGAAACTTCCATTTTCATGGGGGTGAATTAACAAGGCTTCTCTGAACAAGGCTGACAAAAAGCCAGCCCGACTGCCTGTGACGATGGGGATAATGAAGGCTGCTGGTGGTCAATGCCATGTTCGGTTGCAAAAGCTCGCTTTGTCTGGCCCCAGAGCCCTCTCACCCTCTCCTTCTCTTGTGACCACCAGGAGGAAATAGGCCCTTTTGTGAAGCCAGGGATAGCAGCTCTGCTAGGGACAGCCCAGACACATGCCCAGACCCCAGAGATGGGATTGTGCCACACACACTCCCTGCATGGGGCTGAAGGAGGCAGGGAGGTGGGCCAGTTCAAGCCCACCCAATGCAGCCGTGCCTTCTGATGCTTCCAGACACGTTCCTGATTACCTCACTGCAGGGGAAGCGAGAAAATAAAAGGCAATCCCTGCTGAAACCCACCCCCCTTTTTTTTTAATCACTCTGAGAGAGAGATGACTTGTGAAAGGCTCGCAGCTAGGTAGGAGCAAAAGAAACACACACATGCACTGCGTAACCCTAAAAACCTTGAGCCAAATCATATCCTCTGGTTAACAAAACCGTTCTTTTATTTTTGCCTACTTCTCTGCTCAATTACTGCGAAGGTTGGTAAAAGAGTGACACCTAGTTACTGTTTTACTATTTTCTCTCTCAAACATGCATCCTCCTCCTGAAGCTCCCTGAGTGGGATCAGATACAGAATTCAGTCTCTCGGGCTCTCTCTCTCTCTCTCTCCCTGGCTTCCTCGCTCTCCGACTATGTCATTTTCATCCCTCTTTCCATCTCCCTCCATGTGTCTTGCATGACACACATATTGAAGGGGAGTGAGAGAAAGAAACGTACATGGATGAAGGCCTCGGTTGACTGTACGTTTTAATTGCTACCCCCAAACACATCTTCAGAAGGTAAAGGATAGTGATTTGCAGAGGATTTAGCTATAATCATGAAGAAAAAGAACATGTAAGGCTTAAGCTCATTTCCCAACTCCCTGGGTAAAAAAAAAAAAAAAAAATCATAGGGTTAGAAAAATCAGCAAGATGGAATGATACATCCTGGCCTCCTAAGAGGGGAGCTGTGGTCAGGTGCATGTGCACCCCAGGACCCCCTCAGCAATGTACACATGCAGACCAGTGCCAACATATACACAAAACACATATACGCATATATGTACGCAAACACTCGTACATACATAAAGACACACAAACACACATACATACACAGTCAGTGGAGATAGTGATACAGACTAGAGACTGTAGAAGAGCTATCCAAGATTCCCAGACCTTGACTATTAGGGAGTTCTTTCTGATGTTTCATTGCAGTCTTTCCCACTGTATATCAGCCTTTTTCTCAGAAGGAAGTGATCAGCTACTATCCACCAAACACTGCTTCCCACGGCTAAGGAACATGTCTACATTTTCTCTTTGAAGCTAAGTCCTTGATTATACTCCTAGAATGAGCTGCCTCACCCTTCGTACACCAAGGGGGGCAGATGCGGGATTGGGAGTCAAGTGGAGAACAGGTTCCAAACACCAGAAAATGCAGGTTGCAAATACTCATCGTTTGGTTTTGGCCAGAAATCCGGCTGTACTTTCATTCACCGAGGACACATTCCTGAATCCTCTCAGACTTAGTTTCCTCAAATATAAGAAAATAATGACTCCATCACAGGTTTACTGAAAAGAATGAATAAATGACTAGGGCACAGTAAAAATTAAATAAGTATTTGTGAAAAACTAATAGTCTTCAGCAACCGCTCCCCTAAGGATTCTGGCCCGACAAAAAAGGGAATCGTTAGAAGAACAGTGCAGGTTTATGGAATGCTAATTATGTACCAGATGCTAGACTCAACTCTTTACTCACATCGTTACAATTGATGATCACAGGACCCATGAGGTAGATGCTGTTGTGCTTCCCATTTTATAGAGAAGAAAACTGAGGCTTAGATGAGTTGCATGGCTGGCTGCGTTTCTGTTGGTAGTACATGGCAGAACCTGGATTTAGTGATGCTCCTAAATGACATGCAGGGAATGGCATGATTCACACTGCCAAAGAGTGGAAATAACCCAAATGTGCACCAAGTGGTACCTAGATAAATAAAATATGCTATATCCATACAACAGAATGTTCTCTGGCAATACCTGCCCCAGCATGGACGAGCCTGGCAAATGTGATGCTAACTGAAAGCAACCAGACACGAAAAGCCACCTACTGTATGATTCCATTTACATGAAACACCCAGAACAGGGGGACCTATAGACACTAAAAGTAGGTTAGTGGTTGTCGACGGTTGAGGGGAGGGGTAAATGAAGGCTGATATGTTCGAGGATCTTCGGGGATGGTGAAAATATTCTCCCCACCCCCCGCCCCCAGCTTTAATGAGGTGTAATTGACAAAAATTGTATGCAGTATATTTAAAGTATACAAAGTGATGATTATGTATGTATACATTGTGAAATCAAAATGTTCTGAAATTAGTTGTGGGGATGGCTGTGCATCTCTGCAATATATACTAAAAGAAACAAAACAAAACACTGAACTGGTGAATTTTATGGTAAGTGAATTATATCTCAATAAAGCCATTTCACGAACAAACAAAAGTCCTCTTTCACCATAAGTAACAAGCTACCCAGACCACCTTACTTATAATCTCATGTGTGCAGGCAGGAAATGGAAGGAACATTTACCCACTTAATTTTGCAGAAGTAGGAACCAACGAGCAAAGGAAATACTGGAGAACAGAAGGATAAGACCATGCTGCATGGAGTTGGTTGCATGAAGAATTCTGGACTTTACTTTCAGGGCTCAGAGAAGGGTGTTTTTGTGTGCGTGTGTGTGTTCATATGTGCATATGTCTGTGTGTACAGCTGACCCTTGAACAACATGGGTTTGAAGTGTGCAGGTCCACTTCTATGTGGATTTTTTTCAATAAATGCGGTACAGTACTGTGAGTGTATTTTCCTCTTCCTTACGATATTCTTAATAACATTTTTTTCTCTAGCTTATTTTATTGTTAAGAATACAGTATATAATACATACAACATACAACATATGTGTTAATTGACTGTTTATGTTATCGAGAAATCTTCCAGTCAACAGACTATGGTAGTTAAGTTCTTGGGGACTCAAAAGTTACATGTAGATTTTTGACTACATGTAGGGTTGGCATCCCCAACTCTGGGTTATTCAAGAGCCACCTGTATGTGTATGTGTATGTGTGCATTTTCAGCACTCGGAGAAGAGTCTGAAGTATGGTATGAAAGAGTGTGACTCCAGTTGCATGGGAGGGGAGGGAGCTGGGGGCTGAGCAAGCAGGAGCCACAGTGGTTTCCTGTCTGAGAGAGACATGAGGTCTGGAACGGAGATGTACATGGTAGACAGGGAGAGAACAGTGGCCCTGAGAGGCTTGTTAGGACACAGTGACTGGCTGAAGAGAGAGGACAGCAGGTAGCACAAGAGGAAGGGATGAAGGAGGGTGCTGAGGTGTTCAGCTTGAACAACTAGGTCATGCCATTTGCTAGCACAGGGATCTGTGTAGGAAAATGTATTTGCTGGGTAAGATCATTGTGTCATTGTGAAGGACATCCTCCTCCCACATGCATGAAATTAAACTTCTGAAGTCCTTTGGGGAAGAGAGATTAGAAGAAAACAGGATGAAAGACATGCTCGGGATTAAATGAAGGGTCTACATCTGCTTCACTAGAAAACTTCCTTGTTTGAGATACATGGTCAGAGACTAGGAAAATAAGGTGGCAGGGAAAAGAAGCAAAATAATAATAATAATAAAAGATTCCCCATAAAGAAGTGCAGAAGTTTCCAGAAAGGATCATGTTCTAGGCAAGAGGGAAATGTCAAATTCTTTCTCTGTTGCTCCTCAGGACAGTGGAGATTAATCCTGAGCTATACAGTGCAAACTTGGAATATTTTACTTCCTTAACAATGCACCACTTTAGAGTTCCTGCATGCCCTCTGGCTGGCAAAGCCCTCTAGCTGTCTTTGAATCCATTCCCCTATTTCTGGGCAAGACTTTTTCAACCCTTATCCATCAGGGAAGTCTATTAGGAAGAACTGGCTTTGGCATTAAATAGACTTGAGTTGGTTTATGGCTCAATCCTTTATTCATGGTGACATTCTGGGCATGTTCCCTGGCCCTTTGGAACCTCAGCTTCCTCATATATAAAATAGGACAATGCCAGAGCTGTTAGAATGATTAAATGAGGTAACCTGTCCCAAGAGCCCATTCTAGAGCCTGGCACACAGTAGGCTCTCAACTGAAGGTAGTGATGGTTACCATCATTCTCCAAGGCAATGATTTCCCATCTTTTTTTGGCTTGTTTGTCAGCATTAGGGGATACCTTTGAGAATCAGGAAAAGCTATGCCTCCATCCTCAATAAATGTTCATGCACGAAAACTTCGAACAGACCTATTGAAGTCTGGCCCATGGACCACATTTTAAGAATCTTTGATCTCAGGAAGTCGTTCTCAACTCTGGCTGCCCATTAAAATTAGCGGGGGAACTTAAACAAATACTGATAATTAAGGTCTTCTTCCCTAAAATTATCTTTGACTTGTCTGCAGGTGGACACAGGCAACACTATTTCTTGAGGTATCCCAAGAGACCACTGATGAAGGGGGAAAATACAGGCGCCTCCTCCCCTCTGCTCACAATATTCCAAGTGCCGTGCACTTCCCCTGATTCTGGCAATGTTTCAAGGTGGTTAGGAGCTCAGCCTCCAGGCTCCAGATGACCCACAAACCAACCACTCGACCCCCATTAGCAGCATAATCTTGGCAAGCTATTCAACAATTTGGCTCTCATTTATTTCTTCTCATCTGTAAAAGCAGGAATGGGACAATCATACTGTCTTCCAGGATTTGGGGGAAGAGCAAATGACGTGTTCTATGGCACGGTTCTCAAAATATGCCTGGCAAAGCAATAGCTCAGTAACAGATCATATGTAACCGTTACTGCTTCGGTGAATAATAAGGCCACCATCATCTTCACCATCTTAGCATAGTATCCCTTTATCATCAATAAAGTCTTCAAATATTGATGCTGTTCTCCTCTGCTTTCTTAAAAAACGCAGCTGGTGAGAATGCCTTATGACAGAGTCCTCAGCCTCCCAGGGGCATGAGGCTCCTCTGCTTGGAAAAAGGTCAGTGCCCAGGCCCTAGGGATCCTAACAATGTTGAGAAACCCTGTTCTGGAGTATACCGCGATTTTGAATTCCCTACACCCTAAAGTAGCTTCCGCATAGATTCAAGTATAGCCATACATTTAAAATAGTGTGTTCGTGGGGAAGTGGCTAATAAAACGTGTTCCTCAGTCATCAAACACTGAGCTGTTGATGGTACAGCCAACAGATTATTCTCCCTGAGAGTAAAGGATTGTGCCAACACTGAAAAAGCAGAAACAAAGGAATCATGTACAAAGGTGGCTGATGTGATGACAAAATCTAGCAGCTTGTGCTTCTCTCTTCCTCTTGACCCTAAATGACAGATGTCACTCAAGCTGTCGGCTCCAAGCAGCCCTTCTAGACCCGCCACCCACACAGGTTAATCACATCACCTTTCTTCTGGTACATTCACTCTTCACTGCTGATCCTCAGCTAATCATCATTCCCTTGACTTGTCTGGAACCTCCCTGGCCCTGCTTTTCCAGAAACAGTGACTCAGCCAGGCAAGGCAGGTTATTCGGGGTGGCTTGATGGGGGTGAGAGGGGGTAGGCAGAAGGGAGGAGGGGTAAGAGGGAAAGGCAATTTACGGCTCCTGTGGGTAGCTGGCTTCCCCCACTGGCACATTTCTAATTTTATTTCGCTTGCATTTATATTAGGAAATGCTGCAACCACAGCGTGCTAAGGGCGGGGGATGGACTGGAGGAAGATGTGAAGGCTTACGGCCGCTTAGAGACAAGGGCCCAGGGAACGCCCTCTGAGGCTTCCTTGTTCAGGCTCCTTCCTGCCCACCTGGCCTGGGAGCTGAAGAGGAAACGTCCCCCAGGCCCCCAGTGTAGGAATTACGGTAACTTAGGTTCTTGCTCATTTCCCCCTGGAAACGAAAGGAGTTAGCTTTGCTTACCAGGTGCGGCTCTAGATCCCAACAACAAGCTCTTTCTCCCTCATTTCAGATTCATGGGATGCTTTTTACATGGAAGATGCTCCCTGGGGTTTCTACCATTTCCTGTATTTATTAATGATGGAGCCCTAGAGCCCAGGACTTCTGTCTCTCTGACAGTTACCAGCCCAGGGGTTAAAAACTTGGATTTGGAGATCACACAGACCTACTTTTTAATCCAGTGCGACTTGGGACATATCATTTAACCTCCCTGAACCTCCTTATAGATAATAGGAGGATAATAATTGGGATAAAAATGTAAATACTGCATGTAAGAATCTTAGTGGCATGGCTGACGCCTATGGAGAGTACAATACAGAAGAGCAGTTACCACTGCTGTCATTATAATGGTCAATTTTATGTGTCAACCGGGTTAGGCACCTAGTGATTTGATCAAACACTAATTTCGGTGTTGCTGTTGAAGGTATTTTGTTGATGGGATTAATGTCAGCTATCAGGTGTCTTTAAGTAAAGGAGATTATCCTGGAAATTTTGGTGGGCCTGATCGAATCTGTGAAAAGCCTCAAGAGTGGAACTGAAGCTTCCTTAAGGAAGAAGAAATTTCACCTGTGTACTGCCGTCCCTGCTCCCACCTGAGAGCTCAGACTGCTCCTGCTGACAGCCTGCCCTATGGGTTTCAGACCTCCAGGCCTGTCTGGCCAGCCCCCCACCATCCTGTCAGCAAGTCCTTGCGATAAGTCATATACACACACACACACATCGGCAGAACAGCTGTGTTTTCATGTTGTGGGGTCAGCTTTTCCACATGTTCCACGGAAACACATTTGTGGGGGGGTGGTATATGACTTTGCCAGAGCTGCCATAACAAAGTAGCACAGATTGGGGGGTGTAAACAACAGAAATGTGTGTTGTCATGATTCTGGAGCCTGGAAATCTGAGATCAAGGTGTCGAAAGGGTTGGTTTCTGTTGAAGACTCCCCTTGGCTTGCAGGCAGACATCCTTCTCCCCATGGCCTCCCACGGTCTTCCCTCTGTGCCTGTCCGTGTCCTCATGTCCTCTTCTCATGAGGGCCCCAGTCCTATACCGATCACCTCATTTAGCCTTAATTCTTTAAAGCCCCTTTCTCCAAATATGGTTTCATTCTGAGCTGCTGAGATTTTGGACTTCAACATACGAATTGTGGGGGGACACAATTCAACCCATAAGAGATGGCGAGAGAATTGGTGGCAATTTCATACCTCAGCTCCAGTAAGATCCCTGCCTCCAAAAGCCAAATTCCAGAGAGAAGTAACAATCCTTGGTTTTCCTGTAGCCATACCAGTCTCTCTTGGTTATTCGCTGCAGGATTCCTGATGCCTGAAGTTCCAGCTTGCTAGAAAGGATGGCATGCACTAAGTTCCCTGGGTGATGGGCAAAATAGATTCCACTTACAAGAGGCCCCCAGTGGAGGGAACTGATGTGCTTCCCTAAGACAGACAGATAGATGGGGAGGGAAGGGAACAGAAGACTCCTTGGAGTTGACCTTCCCAGTAGCAGCACATCTTCTCTATGGCTCTGTCCCTTGAATAAAGATGTTCTCTGGTGACAGATGGTGCCTGGCAACAGATGGTGGCCAACTGCCTCAGTGGAGGCTCTAGCATAATGCCATCCGAACTGGATCCATCGGACAAATTAGCCCTGGATGGGCCGGAAGCAAGTGCCATACAGAGAACTCTGGGTCACTACTCAGCTGTTGGGTTCTATTAAAAAGAGGTAAGAACTTTCTTCACTACCGTCCATCTTGAGGTTACAGAAGCAATTCCTAGTGCTGAGCACGGTTTTGCTGGAAGACTCTGTAGTGAGGTTGTTGTACCTTCTACTGGTACAGATTACCCATCTGGCCCCAAACTTGAATGGCCCTATTTCCATTTCATTACTTTTGGTAGCAAGATCAGTAATTAATTCAACCATTTCATCATTCAAGCAATATTCGCTGGATCATCTATCGTGTACCAGGTACTGTCAGGGGCTAATCTAGCATATGTTGGATGTCTAATTCTCTTTTAATAAAGTTTCTGTTAGGGCTTTTATATATATAGATAGATATAGATATAGATATAGATATAGATATAGATATAGATATAGATATAGATATAGATATAGATAGTAGCCTCCACACCCAGCATGGAGCCTAACTCAGGGCTTGAACTCATGACCCTGAGATCAAGACCTGAGCTGAGATCAAGAGTTGGATGCTTCACCAACTGAACCACCCAGGAGCCCCTGTTAAGGCTTTTTTATGCTGTGGAGTTCCTCTCTCTACCATTCATGTGAATCTAATGGAAAGAGGAGTAAAGATTCTTGGAAGGGACAGTGAGGAAATAATGACAAGCATGTTCCGTCTGCTCAGAAACATGCATGGCTGATCAACCTGAAGCTAGCAGAACAAAGGGCCAGAGCATGACCAGAGGAACCAGCATAAAGCCTGGCTGATGATGCAGAACACTTGGAAGTGGGCAGCTCTGTAAGAGACAAAGGTAATGAAGATGCTGTAAAAGAAAATACAATGTAAACCTCTGGCTGACCAGTGAAGAAATGCCATTAAGATGGATGGGGTTATTTGAAGGCTCTACAGAAGCATGTACACATTTGTCTGGTTTCCATAAAGCCCTTGAAGTTGCTGTCCTCTGAGATCATGATGAGCTACAAAGGGCTAAATTGGCTGCAAAAGGCCATGGAACCCTGAGCACCATAAGCGAGCCGAACACAGAGAGGGAACCGACCATGGCAACAGAAAGAAAGAAACCAGCGTTCCAAGTCAAGATGATTGCTCCTGCCTCCCCAGTTTTTTTTTCAGATAAGGGTATTGTTTGATTGTTTAGAAATCCCCACTTAAACACAAAAAAGGAACTGCCTGTCTTCTAAAATGTGTCCATACTAACATGCTCCCTTTCAAACTCTTCCATTGCATATTTCTTCTTGGCCAGGGGCTGGGAATTCAGTTATGGGAAATCTCATAGTAAATGTCGTGGTCATGTGTTTGTCACTTCGTAAATCCTCACTCTGTGTGCTTGACAGAACTCCAAGATCACCTTTTAAAGCTAATCCAGCTGAGGGATAAGACAGCATTCTTAGCACTTCAACTGGAGTACAATATGACTGGCAATAAAATCTGCCTTAACCCAGATGATTGGCAGAGGGTTATGGTATGGTGGCCAACTCGCTTTGGACTACTTGCAAGTTTCTTTCTTACCAAAAAAAAAAAAAATGTATATATATGTATATATATATATACCAGTAGGCAAATATCCTAATTGCTAAAAATGCATGTAATGCATTTGAAAAGGGTCTTTTACATGTATTGAGCAATGGAAAGTCAGACCCATTACACAGCATACGATCTCAAGACTCCTACTTACTCCCCATCTTTAATTTAGCCAGATCCTTGCAGTGCAAACACCAAATATTAAGATGTTACTCCCTACTAAATCTATTTTACCCACTCAGTTTGCCTAGAAAGATAATCAGTCTGTATCACCTGGCTTACTCTGACAATAAATATTACTATACAGAAGGGACTATTTTTCCAAATTAGACTGTAAGTAAGCATTTACCTAAATCTGCTAAACATTTTATTGAGTTCCTGATGTTGGTTCAACTAAAACAAAACATTCTACTATGATCTGGGTGGCCAAGCCACACCTGTGTTCAAAGAACACCATCTGCTCTAGACGCATCATGCTGTCACAGAATCATATGAAAAGCCAGATAATCTTCCTGTATTCCACGACAAAAGCTGAGGAGTAGGCAGTAATGACTGTCTTGCTTTTGGATATGTAAGCAGAACATTGTTGGCTCCTCAGTAATTGCTACACACAGTTCCCGTGTGGTGAGGTGCCAATTCACCCCCCCGAGATAATCACTAGGGTCCCTGTACTCACCTCTGCCCTTTTCGAAGACTCAGGGACCTCCTTTTCTTCCTGGTCATTCTGCCTATCACCAAAGATTGCAGGTTGAATGACCAGGTTTATATCAACACTATTAATGACCAGAAAGGCATGAAAATCCAGTTTATAAGATGTGTCATATGTTGTCAACACATTTGGCAGAAATATAAACATGGTGGGCAGAGACATACCATCAGAGGTTTTCTATTTATCTCCATATGTTTGTATTCAGTTGGAATTTTCCAAAATATTCACCTGGACAACATTCATCTCTTAGCATTTTCTCCACCTCTCGTCCTCTGTCTTAATATCACTGATGGTGGCAGGGGCAGGGGGTGGTGCAGAGAGGAAGCAAACAGAAGGGAAATTAAATATTCCACATATAGTTTCTACCTCTACCTCATGGGGGGGTGGCATAATGCCTCACACCTCTCTCTCTCTCACACACACACACACACGCATACACACGAGCTTGAAGATAAAGCTGCATTATTCTTCATAAGAGGAGCCTGGAGTCCTGGTCAACTGAGTCCCTGAGAAACCATGAGCACAGGAAAATGGAGAAAAATAGGGAAAATACGAGAGGGGAAGTAGCTTTCCATTGAGCCATCAGAGTGATATGCTTTTAATATGCATGATGTCATGTTAACCCCCTAACGGAAACAGACCGACAGTGAAATCCACATCTGATGGGGCATCAGAAGCCCTACAAGGTACATCTCTGTCTGCCTCTTCCGTCCAGCCCCTGTCTCTTTTTGCCCTCATGTCACCCTGACCCCCACCCGTACTGGCCTCCTTTGTCTTTCTGGAGCATGCTGAGACCCTCCAGCTTTAGGGCTTTGTCCTTTTGTCCTTCCATGTAGGCCTTCCCTCACCCTGACCTTCACATGGACACATCTTCCCATCCCTCCACTTCAGCTGATGACCCTTCATACTTCCTGGAATATGTACCATTATCTCTCACTGCAGCAAAAACAATTTATTCACTGATTTTATTTATTGACTTTTGGGGGATATCTCTGTCAACACAACACTAAACTTCAGGAGGGTAGGGACTCGTATGTCTTATTTACTAGCTCATTAGGCACCATATGCGTGTCTGTGGGACCACATGAGTGCTCACCCGTGGTCCACTGAGAGAGAAGAGAAAAGAGAAGAGAGGGATGGAGAGGAGGAGGGAGGAGGAGAGGAAAGGGGAGGGGAGAAGAAAAAGGATAGAGGTCACCATGTAAGGAGGAAACTTCCAGTGAACACTCCCTGAGAAGACTGAGGAACTCTGAAAAACAAGGATGCTAACATTGACTTCTAAATTGCTTCCTCCACCATCTCCAACTCAGTATTAAGAGTTGCTACTCACAACGGCCTGGCTGGTGCTGTGTGCTTGGGGTTGGCCTGAGAAAGGGGTGATTGGCTAGAGGTGGGAATGGAAAAATAGAGTGAGTGGTAACTCTGAGGAAGGATGGAGCCCCTCCAGGCATCCGAAGCTACATGGGAGGGGCCCTGGACTTCCCACCACCCATGGATAAAGGATGAAGCTGGTTTAAACATAGAAGGCTGGAGAAGTTCAAGGCACCCGGGCTGCAGATCTAAATGTTAATCAGAGATTGCGACAGTCTTAAAATACAACGTGAGTGATGTTTGAGAATACAGCACAGCTTGTGCAGCCCTATGTAAAGCAGATGCAAATCATATGTAAATGTGCATGTGTCCTCCTTGACTACTTCTGACTTCGGCCCCTTCTGAGGATTAGCTCTCTGGACATCCTTAGATTTCTAGTGAAATCAGTGGATGGGGAGTCACTCTCTCACTTTTCAAGGCAGAAGGCTGCCTTTGCTGGGTTTGGAGGGGCTTTTGAGAAGGAGTCACTAATGAGCTGATATTTGCAAAGGGAAATGGGAAACTCAGAGATACCATTTGCCAGTGAAATGCTAGACTGGGTCTCACAGATAAAGGGACCCGCTTCTGAGCTGTGAGAAGGATAGGCAAGGTTGTGCTGGCTGAGAACTAATTGCAATCCCAGGGGCAAGCAACCTATATTGATTTTTTTTTTCCTTTTTTAAAAATTGTGATAAAATATACAGGATATAAAATTTCCTATTTAAGCTAGTTTTAAGTGTACAGTTCAGTGGTATTAAGTACATTCAGATTGTACAACTATCCTCTCCAGAACTCCGTTCACATGCAAATGTGAGACTCTGTACTCATTAAACGCTAACTCCTCATTCCCCTTCAGCCCCTGGCAACCTCCACTCTACTTTGTCTGTGATTCTGACTTTTCTAGATGCCTCATGTAAATGTAACATTGCAGTATTTGCCATTTTGTGACTGGCTTCTTTCACTTAGCATAATGTCTTTAAGGTTAATTCATGTTGCAGAATATATCAGAATTTCCTTCCTTTTTAAGGCTGAGTAATATTCCATTGTATGAATATACTACATTTTGCTTGTCCATTCATCTGTCAGTGGATACTGGGTTGCTTCCACATTTTATCTATTGTGAATAATGCTGCTATGAACATGGGCATACAAATACCTCTTCAAGACCCTACTTCAATTCTTTCAAGTACTCACAAGTTGAACTGGTAAATCATATGGTCACTCTATTTTTTTTTTTTTTTTTTGAGAAACCACCATACTGTTTTCCATAGTGGTTGCACATTTTATTTTTATTTTTTTATTTTATTTTATTATGTTATGTTAATCACCATATATCATTAGTTTTTGATGTAATGTTCCATGATTGCATATAATACCCAGTGCTCCATTCAATACGTGCCCTATTTAATACCCATCACCAGGCTAACCCATCCCCCCACCCTCCCTCCCCTCTAGAACCCTCAGTTTGTTTCTCAGAGTCCACAGTCTCTCATGGGTCATCTCCCCCTCCGATTCCTTCCCCCCAATTGTTTTTCATTTTTTAAAAGATTTTATTTATTTATTTTAGAGAGAGACAGCGGGGGAGAGAGAGGGAGAGAGAATCTCAAGCAGACTCTATGCTGAGCACGGATCCTGACACAGACTTGATCCCAGGACCTTGAGATCATGACCTGAGCCAAAACCAAGAATCATACGTTTAACCGACTGCACCACCCAGGGGCACCGTAGTGGCACATTTTACATTCCCACCAACAGGGCACAAGTGTTCCAATTTTTCCACATCCTCACCAGTATTTGCCATTTTCTGTTTTTCTTTTCTTCCCTCCCTCCCTTTTCTTTTCTTTCTTTTTCTTTCTTTCTTTCTTTCTTTCTTTCTTTCTTTCTTTCTTTCTTTCTTTCTTTCTTTCTTTCTTTTTCTTTCTTTCTTTCTCTCCCTCTCTCTTTCTTTCTTTATTCAGCAACCATTCTAATGGATGTGAGGTGGTATGTCACTGTGGTTTTGATTGCTATTTCCCTAGTAATTAGTGATATGGAGCACCTTTTCATGTTCATACTGGCCATTTGTATATCTTCCCTGGAGAAGTGTCTATTCAAGTTCTTTGCCCATTTTTTATTCAAGTTTTCTGTTGCTGTTGTTGAGTAATCCAACAGTGTTGGTTTTTTTGGGCGGGTGGGGGGGTTGGGGTTTTTTTTGTTTGTTTGTTTTTTGCACACAGTCAAGTGGCTCTAGTAGGAAGACTGTTAGAAATTCTTCCAGAGGCAATATAGACACTACATCTATGCTAATTCTTTTAATATCAGCTGTTTAGGTTTTAACTGGCTTTGCAAATTCCTCTAAATTCCATTAGTGCTCCCTCCATCATCAGTCCCACAATTGACTCTGACCTGGAGGTCTACAGTCACCACCTAAAAGATCGTCCTGACTCCATGCTTGCTCTGACCATTTTCTACATGGCAGCTGGGGTGAGCTTTGTAAAGACATATCAGATCATCGTTATCCTGCCTACATCCAGCTAAGAACTTCCTCATCTGGTGACATTCTCTACATCTTCTACCACAGTCCGACCATTCTGACTGCCTTTCATTTCTCAGTTATTGATCACTTCGGTATGTGGCTTCCCATTCTGGAGTAGCCTCACCCTTTGGCCAGTCCAACTCTCTTCAATCTCTCTGTTTTGTTGCCTACAGAGGAGCTTTTTCTTTCCTTTGTTTTTTCTTAATATTTTATTTATTTATTTGAGAGGGGGAGAGAGAGAGAGCACAAGAGGAGGGGATGGGAGAAGTAGATTCCCCGCTGAGCAGGGAGCTCGACAAGGGGCTCGATCCCAGGATCCCAGGATCATGACCTGAGCCAAAGGCAGACACTTAACTGACTGAGCTACCCAGGTGCCCTGAGGTTTGGCTTTCCGGAAATGATTTTATGGTTGTCTTTTCTGCCTCAATCTCACAAAATTGGGTTTGGTTGCTATTTACAGAGTCCTGAAATCACTGTGGCTTAAACAAAACGTAAGTTTATTTTTTCTCTCCCATAAAAGAAGGCTGGGGCTAGGCAGTTCATCAGAAATCTCGTTGCTCCTTCCCTTTTTTTGTTCCACCTTTCTTAATCCTCAAAGTAGCCTCAACATCACATGGTTTCATATAGCAGGAGAGAGAAAGGGGGAGAACACATGGATGATGCTGGCATTGTGAGTCAGCCCCTATTAAAGGGTTTTCCCAGAAACCACACCTAATAATTTTCATTGCCATCTTGTTGGTGATCCCTCTCTGCTAGGAAAGCTGGAGATCACAGTATTATTTTCCTTTAATTTGGACATCTTGGCGATGACTAAGGGGCCCGTTACCAAGGGGTCAATTATTAAGAAAGAAGGGATAAATGGCTATTGGAAAGGTAGCTGGAAGTTTCTGTCACAATTTCTTCTTGAATGTTTTTCCTCTACCAGAAAATATGAGCTCCATGCAAGCAGTGATCTAGTCCATGTGGTGTAATGCAGGATCCCCAGCCCCTGTTTCAGTGTCTGACGGGTGCCTCATACACACTTGCTGATTAAAAATGAAGCACAGTGGTGGCTTTTATTTTCCAACATGACGTTTCAGAACATACATGGATCCTTTCTGCCTTTCAGATTCTAACATAAAACAGGCTAATTAAGTATTGCCAGAGACCCATCCTTTTCCCCATTCCCTTTCCTGGGAAAATCCACCTGTCTTAAATCTGAGAGTCATAGGATCATTCTTATTATCTGCAAGAAGAGTGGGCTTCCTTTCTAAAAATTACTGCTGCCTAGAATTTAGCATTATGGTCCACATGGAGCCAATTTGCAGGCCAGAACAAGTCAAACCCCTTCTCATTGACACCATGTGTTCAAGTCCCCAACAATAAAATGTTGCTATGGCCTGGCTTTTAGGTTTTTCTCTGGAATTTTCCAGAAATCTGGCTCTCTGACTGTTGCTGTCTACATTCTGAGCACATTTAGGACCAGCTGATTGCAAAAGTGGTCCCACAATGTTCTTTTAGTCTAAATTTGTTCCAACACACTCAGACTTTTGGCCGATGCCACGTGTGGATGTGGCTGCCATCTCTCCCCATAAAAGCACACAAAGGCGTGACGAGTGTGTGGTTGCACTGAAACTTCCAAACCTTCAGGCACCGGTTACCTAGAACACGCAGACATCCATTTCCAAAGACATTTTCAAGTGCACGATTCAGGGCCCATCTCAAAACATTTCTCATTTATTACTTTTTAACCAATTACCATTCGATTTTTCAAATGATAAAACAGAAAAACCTTTAAACACTCAGTGGATCCTGAAATATTAAACATAAAGGGGCACTTTGGTGTATTTATTATCACACGGGAGGAAATCTTATCTGGTTTAAGCTCTTAGCTCCTTAAAATGTCCCCTCTATGCCAAAGTGCAGTTAAAAATGCATTGCTGTAAAACTCCATCCAGTTCCAATTTTCTCATCATCGGTTTCTGACATTATGAGCTGCCACTTTCCCAGGCTGCAAATTCCCTGGGGAGGAGGATGGCCATGTGATGTTGGTGGTCATACTTCACCGACCTCTTGGAACTGGAAATGAGCCCTGGTTCTCAGAGCTGCCTCCTTTTCCACTCTCCAGATGGACTTAGCTTCTCCAAGAAACAACTTCTGGGGGCTTCTCAAAAGCACGGTTTCTACTGTACAAACTGTGTGCAGTGCAAAAACTCATTTCCTGGGGACCTGTGCTGAGTTTTGCTGGTGCTTTTTTTTTTTTTTTTTAATGGAGGTGATATTCACATTATGTGAAATTCACCATTTTACACTGTGCAATTTCGTGGCATTTAGCACATACAATTATGATACAACCACCGCCTGTATTTAGTTTCAAAATATTTTCATCATCCCCGAAGAAAACCCCATGTCTATTAGAGTCCATCCCTATCTCCCCTCTCCCAAGAACCACCACTGTGCTTTCTGTCTCCATGGTTTTTTTTTTAATTCTGGACATTTCATATGAATACAATCACCCATTGTGTGACTGTCTGTGTCTGGTTTGTTTCACTGAGCATGATGGCTTCAGGTTTTGCCCATGTTATAGAATATATCAGTACTTCATTACTTTGTATAACTGAGTAATATTCCATTGTATGAATATACCACATTTTGTTTATCCATTCTCTCACTGGTGGGTATTAGGGTTGTTTCCAACTTTTGTCTATTGTGAACAATGTATGAACCCACGTGTACAAGTTTTTGTTTGAGGACCTGGTTGCAGTCTTCTTGGGTGTATGCCTGGGAGTGCAGGTGCTGGGTCAGATGGTAACTCTGTGCTTAACTTTTTGAGGAGCTGCCAACTATTTTCTCTACAGTGATAGTACTTTTCCTTCATAGGTTTTAACTCTCTCTCCTACTGATGCCATTTTTAAGTTTGTACTCAAGAAAAGATCACTCCAGAAACAGAAAGTAGCTCTGGAATTCCCAGAAGCAGGTGTTAAAATCAACAGCAAGCTCACCTCTCCCTGCTTCAATTACAACAGGAAGTATGAGATGCTCAGAGCCATATTTTTCCTTATTCCTTTTCTCTGTCCCATAGGAGAACAGTTGTGGGAGAGGCTTAAAGGAACCACATCTGTACTTAGTTCCAACAGCCTGGAAAAAGCAGAGATGCTGGGTAAAAGGCCTGTTGAAGGGAGGATGGAGGGAGTAGGGACAATTAGGTGAGACAGAGAAGGAACAATGCATGTGTTCAGGTGTTAGGAGACAGGGAGAAACAGCCTGGTTACTCAGTCTGGCTATGGTGTATACCTTTGAAATGGAGTCTTTTAAATCCTTTCTTTCTTCCTCCCTCCCTACCTCCCTACTTCTCTTCCTTCCCTCCTTCCTTTCTTTTTAGAGAGAGATAGAGCATGAATGGGGCGGGAGGGGCAGAAGGAGAGGGAAAGAGAGAATCCTAAGCAGGCTCCACGCTCAGTGTGGAGTCTGATGCGGGGCTCGTTCTCACAACCCTGAGATCATGACCTGAGCTGAAATCAAGAGTCGGACGCTTAACCTACTGAGCCACCCAGGAGCCCCTAAATCCTCTTTAAAATTACTCAGACTTGCATACAAAGATGATGCCACTTGGCTTTATATATTTCAGATAACCCAACTTCCCCTCTGCACACCACTCTAACTATATTTAGAGGTACACATTTATCTTTGCTCAGAATTCCACTTCCCTTTCCCTTTGCAAATGCTGTCCTCTTTGCCTGAAACATCCTTCCATAAATCATCTGTCTGAAAATGCCTACCTATCCTTAAAACCCTGTCCAGGAATCACCTGTCTCCTCCAACCTTCCAAGACACCCTTCTCAGCATAATTCTTGTCCCCATGTACGCAGACGTCATTCAGTTTCACTTTCCATTACCCATGCCTGACTCCTCTTCGTAACCAAGTGTTCTTTGAAGGGAGAGATACTGGCTTCCTCCCTTAAAAATGGGGATAAAAGTATTTACTTCCCAGAGCTGTTGTCAGGGTGAAGTGAGAGTACTACCTTGCACATCATAGTGACTTAATAAATGTTTGTGAAATGGGTGAGGCTTTGGGTTCCTGCTCTATCAAGGTTGGCAATGGTCTGAACAAAAGACTCTTGAGTGTGCACGGTTAAGCAAGTTGGGCAAATGGGGCTAGGAAGAGAGTAGAGGGTAACAGGGCACGTTGGAGAAATGATCTGCTGAGAGCTCTTTAGGACGGAAGGTGACAGTGAATGTAGCATGCCCAGCATCATGAAGCGGCATATTGACAACACATTACACATGCTCAGTATTGAGCGAGAGTAATCATTGCTATCACTATTGCCACTCTGACTACAGGACATACTGACTTAGAGTCACAATTACTGGACCAAGCCTGTCCTTTGCTTTCTTTGGATGAATAAAAGAGGGAGGAGGAGGACGACGATGGAGAGGAGGAGGAGGAAGCAAGGGAGGGAGGGTGAGGACCAAAACAAAACAAAACAGTAATCAATGAAGCTTCCAAACTCCCTCTGCAGGGCTGAGCAAGATGATGCTCACATTCTTCAGATGCTCCGAGCCCAGGAGAAAGTCCTTAGATCCTGCCACAAACAGCATCACAGCTAAGAATGAAAGGAGAAGCATGACCCATGTGCAAAGCTGCACTCAGTAATCCATTTATAAGAGATATAAGCCAAGCACTTCTCTTTAAACTGTGAGCATCTCTGGTACCCATTAACTCTTCCAAACTTGTGCTGTTGAGTCATGCCTTGTTCTACCCTATCAGATGTCAGATGTTGTGCCAGATGTCAGGTGCCTGCCCCTGCCCATGCAATAATGCTCCTCTCCTCTGACCTGGGTAATTTATATGGTGGACCACAAGTCTGCACATGAGTTCCTTGATAGAATTGGTTAGGGTTGATAGCACAACCAACATTCTCACAAGAAGCCATATCCTGCAAGTGTGTGAGATAAGAAGCAGTATCTTCTTATCTCACACAGGATAAGGCTCAGTAAGAGACATTCTTTCCTATCACCACATATAAGGCTCTCCTGGGAAAGCTGGACCAGTAGCAGAGGACAGGCTCGGCCCCTAACATGGCTAGTCCAACAACATACAAGGCACAAAACAAAGTGAGGTTAACAGATAGTACGGGGTTTTTAATAAAGGTCTTAAAGTACGGATTTCAGATATTTTGTTGCTAGAATTAGCAGAACAATGAACAGCAAATTAAGAACCAATGGACTTAGTTAATACCTGTCAAATTTTAATGTTGATAAGATGTTACTCGTTTGTCTTTGAAATCTCCACTTTCAAAAGTCAATGAAATTCTTTATTCTGGTGACAAGGTGGAAAACTGAACAGATTCGAAGACAGTTGCGGGCCTTGTAACTTAGTGATGAACTTTAGAAATTAGAGCCAGCACTTTGAAACCTTCAGCCCTGAAGAATCAGATATTCCCAAAGCTTAGCCATCCTTCTGCCACTATCACTGAATGGCCATCATGTGTCATAATGATAAACTATCAGCTTAGTATAACTTTACACTGATGTACTTTGCTTCCACCGAAACACATTATTTTTACAAGGCAACTTTATATCAATACTATAAATGGAAAAGAAAAAAAATAATACCACTTATTCCAAATAGAGAGTAACCATAAAACAAATACAACGCAATCACAGGTTATCAAAATCTTGCCACCATTACCTGTGGACGTTGAGCCTGAGACCTCTATTTTACTGTTAAAAATGGAGATCATCAGTATTAGAAAGATGTTTAAGACACCGTAGCACCAAACAAAGACTTTCTCAGTGACATAAGCAGGAAAATGGAAAGGCAATTCAGAACAGAATAACTCGGTCCCCAAATGATTGGTTTAATGTTATTTAGTAGCATCTCTGTATGTCACCTAAGTCCATAATAATCAGATGGGACTCACACTTTGGGAAAGGCAGTTTCCACCAATGCTTTTCTTTAAGAAAAAGATGGATACTACTATCTTTTCAACTTCTAATATAGTATCTTGTATTTCTAGTTACCGCTCCAAGAAAATTTCAGTCTCTCACTCTCTCCTTCCTGTGGCAACATTTCTTCCAGTTCTAAGTTAACTAAACATACAACCATGATCTCTGCTAAGCTTTGCTATGCCAGCATAAAGTGCTAATATACCAGATTGTAGTTTCAGAGCATGGACCCTGTATCTGTAATTCCCTGCCCTGGTACACATCAGCTGTGTGACACTGGGCAAGCTAACATCTCTCTGCAAAGTCTCCTCATCTATAAAGCAGGGTACCATGTGGTACCTAACTCATTGGATGGAGTCCATGTAAAGTGCTTATAACCATATCAGCATTTGCTATTATATTGATTTGCTATTATATTGATACCTGCCTGTATTTGCTTCCTGTTCCTGCTATCACTAACTAGCACAAACATAATGGCTTGAAACAACACAAATTTGTGATTTTACAGTTCTGTAGTTCAGAAATCTGATGCAGGTCTTACGGAGCTAAAATTAAAGTGTTAGTGGCACTGTGTTCCTCTCTGGAGCCTCTAGGGGAGAATCTGTGTTCTTGCTTTTTCTGGATTTTAGAGGCTGCCTGCATTTCTTGGTGCATGGCTCCCTTCTATGTTAAAGATGCCAATTGCCCGTCAAGCTTTTTTGTTTTTGTTTTGTTTTGTTTTGTTTTTTGCAGGGCACTTCCCTCTTCCACTTATGAGGACCTTTGGAATCATATTGAGCCCATCCAGATAATCCAGGAAAATTTCCCCATCTTAAAGCCAGCTGATGAGCAAGATCAATTCTATTTGCAGCCTTAATTCTCCCTTGTCACGTACTCTAACCTATCCACAGTTTCTAGGGATTAGGATGTGGACCTAGCTGGTGCGGAGGGCATTATTTTACCTACCACACTGCCAAACTGTGAAAAAGCTATCCACATAAAGAAGAACAGAAGACATGGTTTTTCTCTCTGCTCTTATGTTGTTCTGAGAGTGTGTGAGGCTGTCCCAGCAGGATGTCTCAAGCAGGTGACCCTTGAATGTAATCTCTTCCTACCAGTATGTTTGGCATGTCCCACACCTTGCTTTTATTGCTTATAAAAATATTTTTTAAGATTTTATTTATTTATTTTAGAGAGAGAGCACGCAAGCAGGGTGGAGGAACAGAGGGAGAGGAAGAGGGAGGGGAAAAGAATCTCAAGCTGACTCCACACTGAGCACAGAGCCCAATGCAGGGCTTGATCTCACCACTCTGAGATCATGACCTGAGCTGAAACCAAGAATCAGACACTTAACCGACTGAGCCACCCAGGCGCCCCTATTGTTTATAAAAATATTGTTAACTTGAGATAGTTTTAGATTTACAGAAAGACGGCAAAAATATCAGGAGAATTCCTGTGTATGTCTTAGGCAGCGTCCCCTAACACTAACACCTGACTTCATCACAGTACAGTGATCCAAGCCAGGAAATTCACGCTGGGACAATACTGGTAACTAAACTGCAGACCACAGTGGGAATTCATTTGTTTATTCCATATACCTCCCGTTTCTATGCCAGGATCCCATCCAGGGTCTCCCCTTGCATTTTGCTATATTTCTCTTTATTCTCCTCACAGTTGACATTCTAGCAAGTCAACATTTGGTTGAGCTGAATGCTGCCACCAAGTACCTTGTATAATAATCTCCATCCAGAGTATCTGCGGGCTCTGCAGGCCTTTGTTATCTGCAGCTTCTAGGTAAGCATTGCTAGGATTCTGAGAAGCCCCAGTCCAGCAACTTTCAGACCCCCGAGTCTCTTAGATGAACCCTCCCCGCCGAATACTGCATTTCCCCTAACTTCAGATTCACAAGCAAACTCTTTCCTTCCACAAACACCAACAAGTTCCCATGACACTCAAACAACAAAATGGCAGGAAAGCACAGGACGGTCTGAGATACTTGGGACCACAACTAGAACTGCTGGTCAGTGTTACTTCTCCTCACCCTCCTCCATTTCCGCCCTTCCTTCTGGTTTTGAAAAGAGCTCATGGAATTGTACAGAAAGGGCATCAATAGATTACAAACTGTTTCCCTCTAATAAAATGTTAAACGATGTTGAAAATTAATCACCAGGGCCGTCGTGCTGCCCTCCTCAGAGGGACCACGGCTCGGGAAATTTAATAAATTATTATCACAATGATGTTCCTATTATAGAATTTGCATTTCATTCCCAAGGCTTGCATTCAGTCTCAAAGTTGCCTGATGATGGTTAATAAAACCAAACGGACTCTTTTGCCTCGGTGACTGGAGAGCTATGCTTACAGTGGTCCATCAAAGGGTATTCTTTGGGCTTCATACTTAATTATTTCGGTTTCTGCTCTAACCCCCTTCTTTATAATTTTGGCTTCTTTAAGACAGCTAAAGACAGTACTGAATCGCGAGAGTGCCCTCCTGCCAGAAACATGCGCTGTAATGATATGCCTAGCTTAAAAGGAAATCTAATCTACTTGCTTATTAAATTTAAATGTGTTTAAGGCTGATATGGTTTGAAGATGATATGTAAAATAACAGCCTCCATGGTTATAAATGTCAACTCTAAAAATTATATGCAATATAACATACAAAATAAATGCTGCTTCATCTTTACATTCCACTGTGATCAATTCATTAAACAATGTATTACAAGCCATGAGGATGATCGTACAACGCAAGACGCCATTTGTCACAGCATATTCTAAAGCTGTAGAGATCGTTTTTGTCAGCAATGGATTATAGTCCTTATTAGAAAGAAGGGAAAAAACATCTTTCTGATGTACCATGACCAGAATTACTTCTCCAGTCAAATATTAAAGACTGAGGAAATCCATTCTTATGGCAAAGTTCCATATTAAAAAGTGGGAGTGGGATAACGGGGTTTCCTTAGGAAGACAGCACTGGCTATAAACAGTAAGTATGATGGTAAAGAATGAAGATGGATTTCCTTCTGGGTTATGAATCACAGTTTCATAATGTTCAAATCATACCCTGGAGTCCCTGAGCTGGACTGATCACAGCGGATCCTATGCGAGTGTGAGGAGGGGCATGTAATATACATCCTGGGCCCCTTCCTCGAGGTTCTAATTGAGAAGATTGGGGAGAAGCCTGGGAATACCCCTTCTTTCTTAAAAAAAGACCTTTCTTCGTAATCCTCTGAATTGTTAACATGCTCTGATGCATAACCGAGCCTTGCTTAGCACACATGTGCATGTTTTTGTATGTCTGTAGACAAATCTGTTCCAACTCTTAAAACAAATGAGTGATACAGTGAATATGGAGAAATCTGTCTGCCCCAACGAGCAACCTGCTCTACACAGTTAGAATCACAGAGGCCAGAGAATAACTCTGATCCGTTGATGGAATACTTCAAGTGCTGCTGACTTCTGGGCAACTGTATCCCTCTGTATGCCCAACCTCCTCAATTTTCCCTTCTGACTTAGGTCACTTCCCATTTCCCTTTAGTTCATCATCTAGAGATCAGAGTTTTATTCAGAAAAAAAAAAAGCATCTGGCTGAGAAGTCAAAATCTCTGTTGGGAATTCATTGAACAGTAAGAAGCATCAGTGATTATAAAAGCCTAACAAGAAATGAGAGCAGTTGACTCTGGCTGGACGGATTTTTATTTTAATTTTTTTTAAAAAATTATAAATGTATTTAAATTTAACTGTGCTAAGCACATGCTACTTTAGCAATAGTATTCTATTCCTTAGTGACCTTCTAAGAAGTCTTGAGATTTTTTTTTCTTTATCACTTAACAGAAACTCTGCGTTTGGGTCACTCATTGATGTCCTGCTCAATCCTATTTCAATTAGGATAATGATCCTTTTTCCTTCTGCATTTGGGTTGGGCCTGTGCAGACACACAGGTTCAGGATATAGATGGGCTAGGAAAGATTCTTCCAGAAAACTGGTAGAAAGAAATAAAACTTTACTCACCAGATGTAGTGGGAAAGTTATGCAGGAGATTGCCCGCAGGTGTCGGGAAGTCGTGAGGTTGGTGACCTAGACCTCCTTGGTGATTTATAACCTACAGCACCTTCCTCCCAGTGGTAGGTTAGTTTATAAATTAAGAGATTTAATTGAGAGATTTAATTAAGAGTTTGGTAATGGGATACAGATAATTATGTCTTACAGAGTGCCTTATGTCCTCTGGGGCGTGTGTGTGTGTGTGTGTGTGTTTGTGTTTGTGTGTGTGTGTGTGTGTGTGTGTGTTGGAAGGAGGTGTTTTGGACTGGGGGCAATACATTCCTGGAATTTGGGAAACTAACTGAATCAGTGTGAGTCTTTAGAGCACGATCACTATGGAAATGCCATCCTCCCAGACTTCATCAACTAAGGAATCACTCAGCCTTCCCTTTAAATGCCCTAAAGTCTTGACCTGCCTCTGACTAGAGTTTCGTGAACCAGACCTACACTGGATGGTGTATCCTTCCCAGGCTACAGTTACAGCCTCCAGAGTGTCGGAGAACTCCCTCTAATCCCTAGCTGCCTACTGCTCTCTATGCTGTTTCCATAACCGTTTCTTTGAAAGCTCCTCAAACTCTGAAACTTTCAACAGCACACTCAATGTCATTCCTTTGTTCCTTTGCAGAATGCCTTGTGCCATCTCTCATGGTCATACTTTCTGCAGTTGTGAGACAGATCTGCATCAGATCCCCAAATGACACGGGGACATATTCAGCTCAGGATGGCAATACGGAAAGTGGTATGCTGAGCCAACACTCATCAGACAAGTCTGCAGCGAGATCTGCTGTCGTCTGCTTAGAGTATAAAAGAACACTCAGGGAATGGAGTGGGAGAAAATTACACATGCATACACACACATGCACACACACACACACATACACACAGCAAAACATTTCCTTCCTGCATGACTTCAATCAGGATCCATATTAGACCTCTGTACCATACAGCTAAAAGCTTCCTCCAGATGGTATTTTAAAACTAACTGCAATGCAAATTTCAACTTTAGAGTTTTTAACAAAACCCTACTCAGACAATATCAGAGTGTTTCAACACATGACTTACAAAGCCAAGGGAAATACAGAAGGACACACTATGGCCTCTCTATTTTAGCCTAAAGCACTTGAGTTACCTTCTCCAGCTTTGCAGCCATGGTCCATTTCAAGGAACCTATGCTGAATACATGGCCATAAGGATGTTTCATTCCATCACATTTGCACCTCTGGTTTCCTTTCCATCTAGATAATAACACATCTCTAGCTGAGTCGGCTGATTCGTCAAAATTCTCTAATGCAATCAGCAAAATATTCCACACTTCATTCAGAAAATGCAAAAATTTAAAAAAAAATCATAAAATGAAATAAAATGACCTATAATCCCACTATCCAGAGATAACTATGGTTAAAACACCAAAAAAAAAATTCTTTTTTCGAGATTTCTGTTCTGTGCGTGAGCTAATTCTTAAAGTCCTGTGATTTTGCCCATGCCATACTGTGGAATGTGCTTTGTTCACTTGACAATACATTGTGAACACTGTCCAGTATGAGCACCATAAATTAGCCAATTCTGGGTGTCAGAAATTTAGGTTATTTCCAATTTTTCACCATTAGGAAAAATGCTGATAAATATTCTTTTATAGGGAGCCATATTTGTTTCCATGATGTTAAAAGGGTTTTTAACCCATAGTGCTAAATTATATGTAGACTCCTTTTTAAGACTTCACACTATTTTAAAAGTGATTCATAATCTCGAAGAAGCACCAAGGAAGGACAGGTGCACTATAAAGAAAAAAAATAAATATTTATATCCTATCTTATGCCACCCTTGCTCCTTACCTCTAATTTCAGTAGTTCAAAGTGCCTGGAGAACTATGTTTTTAAAAACAAGTTATAACAGATATCATTGAGACTACTGAGTATATTTGAATATAGATGATACTTGATGATAGGATCAATTTATTAATGATATTGTGGTTTTGTATAGTATCATATCTATTTTTTAGACATCTCTTTAGGTACTTAGAAGTAAGTTTCATGATGTCTGGAAACTTTCTTTATAGTACTGTGCATAACTTTGCAATTATTAAATCCCAATGTGAGTATATGATGATCATTGTATTACTCTCTCTCCTTTTCTATATGTACAATATTTTTCATAATAAAATAGCTTTTAAAGTGGGACCAGAACATTCTTCTCAGTGGGGGTGGAAGCACACAGTAGGGTCTAAGTGGAAGAGACTGATAGTAGATTGGCAATAAGATTAAGTCTCTATTGTCATCATGCCACGATGCTGTTCGGGAATATGACTGCTAACAGTGAGGACCATGAGTAGCCTTACAGGACATTCTGTGAAATAGTAGCATCTGTGTTTCCTGGGGGCATCAGAGTTCCCTGACCCTGACTCTCTGGCTCTCTGGATCTGTACTGAAGCACATCAACCAAGCATGGGGGCTAAAGGCTGGCAGCCACTTGAGAGGAGGAGGAGAAAGGGTCAGGACGTGAGTCTCCACTGGGCAATTGTATCTTTGTTGAGAATGTATTGGGATTGTTGGTACTTAGGGATGAAATGCCATAGAACCCCAATTGCCGTGGCTCACCAAGTACCTGCGAGGCTCCCTGATGCTCAGATCTTCACATGCCGGTGTAAGGCTTTACAACCTAAAAAGGAATCCAATATCTTGACATGTGTGCTCATCATCTAACACTTTCAGTCATAGTAGGAAAAAGAAAAAACAAGTGTGTCTGAAGATAAACTGCATAACTAGGCCTATCTCTGAGGACTAAATTGATTTATGATTCTGACACACAAATATCTGCCCAGATGTTTCTCAAGGTGTAATAAAAGTGGCAGGGTTTCTTGCAAATGGTATAGCCCATCTGCCCAAGAATGTGTGTGTCCACAAAGATGATCCATATTATCATGGGAATTATTAGAATGCAGTATCATCGGAGGCACTAGACCCAGATAGCTCTAATCTAGTCTTATCACTTGCAGACAAAAGCATGGGATCCAATGGTCTTCCATGCAATCCATCTCTGTCAAATGCATTAAGGAAATTACCTGTCAGAAACATCATGGCTGAGATTCTGTGATTAAACACAAACGTGGAAATGCTCAAGGGTACAGTGGAATCATTAAGAAAAAAAATTACACACAAACACCTCCTTCAATTTACTTTCCTTAGAATTAATTCTGTGGTCATAAATATTTGAAATCTGCAGAGTGATATATAACATGAAACTTATCAAGCACTCACTCTGGCTGAAGCTATGCCAAGTGTTTCCATACACTGTCCCATGAAATCCCATTGTTTGGTAGAAGGCACGAGATAAACCCTATGGATGCTCTTCTAGGTACTTACTGCACAATTTCAAATGTATTACTTATTACTTAATCTAAGGTTTAATTTCCTTATCTGCACTGTGGGGCATTAATGTGCATATCCTGTGGTCACCACGATGCTTCAAAGAGATCATATATATATATATATATATATATAAAGTTTCAGGCATACATTTGGCACAAAGTAAGCATTCTTATACTATTAATAAGTAACAATTATGAGAAAGCATTATTACCGTGTTTAATTAGTATCTCCTTAAACACAAACACATACTTAGAGTTTAAGAATCTTGTCTAAGGTTTTGAATTTGATAAACAGATGCACAGAAATTTCAAACAACGTTGTTCTGACTCTAAAATTCAAGCTCTGTCTGTAGGTCCCCATTACTCCAGGTCTTAAAAAAATAAAGTTTCACAAGAATTCACAAACATTTGTGGGGGTTCATATCTCTTTATGTACACCCATGTGATCAAGACCTGAATATTTTGACCCTTCTAGGATATTGTGTTACCACAATACTTGCTAACCTGGCAAGGACAGCCATAAAGGCATACTAGAGGAGTCACACTTAGATCATTTAGTTAATTTTTGACCATAAGATTAGGGTTATGGGTAACTATGGGGAAGTAAAAACCTACATGCAATGCAGATAAACGAATGCCCTATGTCGTGTGGTGAGTTCGTGGATGCATTGTCATCGCCATCATCTCTCCCCTGGTATTCTGCTAAAACCCGTTGGCTTATCCCCCTGCATCCACTATTCCCCTCTCCAGAGTCTACTCTCCACAAAATTCCTGTAAATTGTAAACTGGCTGATGACCCTTCTCTTAAGCCACGTCAATGGCGGGCCATTGCTCTGAGACTAAAATTTCATTTCCTCACCATGAGTGAAGAAGTTTCCTTGATCTGCTTTTCCTCCACTCTCTTCTATCTCCCTTATTCTTGGAGTTCATTCCAGACATGCACTGCTCTTTTTCTGCTGTTCAGACTCACCACACCCTTTCTTGCCAATGACCGTGTACATGCCTTCATGCTCTTGGGCTCCCCTCACAGATCCTGTCTTCCTCTCCCCCCACCCTTGTGTCTGCATCACCCCTAGTCATTTCAATTCAAGTCTTCCCATTTCACTGTCTTAATGATACCATCACAACCTGAAATTTTATCCTCTCTTCACTGGTTTACTTTATATCTTTTAAACTACTCCCTAAATTAGAATGGTTGTTCCATGAAGGCAGAGACCTGATAACCTTCAAACCTAAAACCATACCTGACAACAGGAGGTGCTAAGTACCTCTTTGCTGAACAGAAATTAGATGAAAAGTTCTCCATACATTTTATCAATTTTATTTGAACAGTAATGCTGAGACCTTGCTTACTTTCTGTGTGAGTCAACTATTCCATGACTCCTGCTTGGAGATGACCATTTGGCCCTGTATTCTTTTTTTTTTTTTTTTTTACAATTTTTTTTTATTCTTATGTTAATCCCCATACATTACATCATTAGTTCTAGATGAAGTGTTCC
>NC_138373.1:30374318-30451223 GCF_054177405.1 Leptonychotes weddellii
CCACTCCAACAACACTCAGTTTGTTTCCTGCAATTAAGAATTCCTCATATCAATGAGATCATATGATACATGTCTTTCTCTGTTTGACTTATTTCACTCAACATAATACCCTCCAGTTCCATCCACGTCGTTGCAAATTTGGCCCTGTATTCTGAGTACATCTTCCTGCATCAGGACCCTATGAGATCATTAATGCAGGCTTCTGGGAATCTTGGAAATAACATACATGCACACACACACACACACACACATTATTTTATTCAGAAGTATTGATGAAATAAAGGGGGAGAAAAAGCACAAAGCATCTATTGTAGTTAAAGTTTGGATTGACCTATGAAGGTTTCATTATTTAACAAGAGTAAATAAATAAAAGTCTTTGGGTTCAGGGGCGCCTGGTTGGCTTAGTCAGTGGAGCGTCCAACTCTTGATTTTGACTCAGGTTATGATCTCAGGGTCATGAGATGAAGCCCTGCATCAGGCTCCACACTCAGTGTGGAGTCTGCTTGTCCCTCTCCCTCTACTCCTCCCCCAGCTCGTGCTCTGGCTCTCTCTCTTTCAAATAGATGACTAAATAAAATCTTTAAAAAAATGTCTTTGGGTTCAGGATTCTTCCATGTTGGCCCGTGGGCCTCAGCTGCTGGCATGAAATTTCAAGCAGAAAAATTACCCCTGTTTTTTCTTCTTCCAATTTAAGCTCAACCCTTACCTTCACTATCCTTTGCAAACTCATAAACACAATACACTTGTAGTTCTTTGGGGATACATCTCCTTCATCCATCACGGCTCCCCAAAATCTAGTCAATCTCCTCTCAGACAGAGACACCCATAAGAAGTAGTTGTTTTATGTAATTCAACCCATTGTACTTTAATTAATATGTCCAGTGTTGAATACCAACCCCAGCTGGGTCAATTTAATTCTTTCTCCTAGAGAATTTAGAATTGAGGATGCTGTATCTCTTATTTATACTTTTATATAGTCAAAAACATTCCCAAGTGTCTAATATGTGTAAAGCATTGTTTGGAAGAAGTTTTTGCTCTCAAAAACTTAGGTTCTAGCAGGAGAGGCATACAGTAAATGAGTCAACAAAGAAAGTAAAATAATTTACGGCCACGGCATGTGATTGGTATGGCCAGGGAAGAGCTTTGAAAGAGGTAACATGAACTGAAATGCAATTAACATGAAGGAGCCAACAATGCAAGGATCTGGGGAGTGGATCCCAGAAGGATTTTGGGCAATGTGCAAGGTGGAGAGAAGGACAAATCTGATCAGTTTGCCATGAGCTGCAAAGAAAAGAGTGAGTAGTTTTGAGGGTTGAGGACTGATACCTTTCCTGGTCCTCATTTCATTCCACTAGGTCGTGCTGTTCTTTCTCCTCTTGGTATACTCTTGGCATCTATGGATTATTTTGAAACTGAATTCTCCCTTTTTACTTAAGTGAGTCTGAAGGGAGTTTCTGGGTTTTCTTTTTTTTCACCCAGAAGAATTAGAATTACCTCTTATCCCCACATTTCTAGAGCAACAGCTCATAACAGAATATCCAGAAAAGGGCAAAAATTTTTGTTCAAAACAAGGAGAGAGAATATTCAGCTGCTGCTCAGCCTTTCAGAACCAAGAAAAAGAGGGAGCTCAGGCAAATCTGAGCATGAGATCATTTCATGAAGAACTCAGGCTTGGGGGGGTAAGGAAGATACTTTTTACCTTTTGTTTTTATTTGTGGCTGCAGAATTCAAGCCAGGTTCCCTATAGAAGAGCATCACTGTTGACAAAGCAAGGAAAAAATGGCAACCTTTCAACAGCTTCATGGAGCTTACAATTTGGGAAAGTTTCAAACTCTCTGACCCCCAAAGCTAATTATCTAGGTCAAAGATACCTCAATAAGGCTCTTCTTACGAGGCAGCTACAAACCGCTGACAGTGACTAACGAATTGCCATGAACACACTATCTGGCTCATCAGCAAAGACAGTTGTGATCATCCAGTGGTGTGTGTCACGGATGTTGGGTTGCAGAAAAAGGTGGTGTGCTCTTCATTCGCTATTTCTGTTCCAGAGGAATTAACCCTTTTTCTCCCCTTACCTTTCATTTCCTAGCAATTTTTCAAAACCACTTCACATACAATTGTTCAGAAAGATCTCCTCTGGGGGTGCATCTCTAACACTGACAGAGCCCAAAATAAAAGCACTCTGAAACTCTCAGGCAACCATAACTTAACTGTGATCACTTATTAACTGGTGAGCAGACGGTCGGAAGAGGGAGCAGAGAAAAAGAGTCTGAAAGAGAGCAGAGAAGGATTAAGTCTGGTGCTTCACTCATTCAGTCGTGGTGCTCTCGCAACGCTCGTGCCCTTGCTAATGGGTGAGTAGCCATTTCACTATTTAGCAGCTGGGGAGAGTGGGGCTCAGAGAGGTTCAGGGACTTTGCCAGGGCCATTCAGCTGACAAAGGGGAGGCCAGCAGAGAAACCCAATTGCTAAAACTCCTGGCTACTCCCTTACCTCAGAGGGTCGGTAAACTGTGGCTTGTGGACCAAATCTGTCTCGCTGCCTGTTGTGAAAAACAAAGATTTATTGTTTACGTGTTGCCTATGACTGCTTTTGCTTCATACCTACACAGCTGAGTCCTTGTGATGAGACTGTATGGTCCACAAGCCTAAAATATTTACTGTCTTACCCTTTACAGAAAAAGTTTGCCAACCAAATGCTTTTATGGTGTTGTTATGAGCTTTAAGCATAAAATTCTCAACCTGATACATGCTTCTTTTTCACCACGATGCTGAAAATAAACTTTCCCTGTGGAAATATGGTGCCTAAATATTTTCACCTTGAAGAATGTGTTCTGGCTTTTCTTTTCTTTTTCTTTCTTTCTTTCTTTCTTTTTTTTTTTTTTTTTGTCATAATAACTCACAGTAGAAATGGAGCAGAGGAGTAGGAGAGATATTTCCCCAAGCAAATCTCTTGCAATCCTTTCTAACACCACAGGGAACCATCATACCTTTTACAGAAAAGGGAAGAAACAGTGTCCCTATACTTAGTGGCAACTCATCTATCAGCCTGTAAAGTACCATCCAATAAAATCAAAGGGCTCTACCAGATAAATCGATACCAGCGCATAAACATGTTTCTGTCTGCACTTTTTGCAAACATGCCTCCAGGATGGAGACACTTGCCCTGCTCTGTACCTGATGTGAAGAGTATCCCGTCAGGAGGAAACAAGCTTCCAGAAACTGCCCCTTTCTGGCTGTGTGGTAACAATCACTTACTTAACCAACCTGAGCCTATTTTCTATCTGGAAAAAAAAAAAAAGGAAATACTACTCATACCCTCCCTCCTTATAGAATTACATAATAATTTACATAATTAATACATGGAAACTGCATGAAAGGACTGGTATACAATAAGTGTTTGTGAACAATATTACTATTTGTTATAATAATAGTGCTATAAAGCAGAATTTGACGGGCACGCTTTTCACTGAGAAGACTGGGGCTATTGTGGACAAAACACAGAACTTCTTCTCTAAGAGAAATGGACCCTGGTGCCACATTTCTGAGAAAATTGTGAATCTGTTCCACAGATCCTGTATACAAATGAAGGACAGAGTGCACCTCCATGGAATAGTGTTGCTGTTGGTTGGAATCACCCCTGTATGGTCAGCTTGGGTACTTAGGAAAAACAAAAACAAAACATGTGTGCACGTTAAATTTAAAATGTATGACAAAAAGGAAATGCAAGCACCTAATAGATAGGCCCAACAGCAAACATAATTAATTAGTCTGCGGCTTGGCAAATTCTCCCACAGATTTTGGTGAATCGTAAATCAGTTCAAGAGGGAACCAGACAAATTGTGGAGACTGAACAAATCATTGAGGGAGATGAAAGGCAGAGAAAATTATTCTCCAAGGAGAAGATTTTTAGAACTGTGTTCTCTTAAGTAAGGGGGGGGGAAGTAAGGGGGGGGGGTTGACTTGAGAAAGTCTGAACCTAGAATTACTTTACATTTTCAATGGAAATGAACTCTAAAAGCAAAGGTAATTTAAGGATCTTCCTTTCAAAAAAAATTCCTGGTTGAGCATATTTCCATATAAAGAGCTGTATTGTTTTATCTCACTCTGCCACCCAGAAATGCATCAAGAAAATTAACACCTCAGAATGCATCAAATAAACTGGGATCTGACCAAGAAAAAGTTGAACCTTCCACATTAATTATGGATCAGATTAAAGAAACAGCCATAAAAAGAAAAGCAGACCTATCCTCCATGTGTCAGCTTTATTAGTTAGTTTATTGTCCACCATATGTGCTGCCATAGAAAATTATAACGGGCCAGTATTGTTAACCATAAACAAAGGAGACTGGATTATTATTTATGGTCTTGTTAACTAAATTAGTAAAGTCAACCAAACTGGATCAGTATACGAAATGAAGACGAGTGTTTGTTAGACAGGACTTCTAGAAGAACAGTTGAAACCCAATGTCAAGAGATTTGGTTAGCATGAATGTGCTTGACTTTCAGGCATGGGATTAATAACACTGACAATGGCTTTCAACATCAAGTACAAGAATGTAATATGGTAAGAAGTGTCTGACCCTAAGTCTAGACCGTTCTCCTTTTAGATTCCCCTCAATGTATAAGTGGTCAAATTCTGGTGATGCAAACAACATATCCCCATGAACATAACACAGACAGGTTCTTCACTGGTGGGCACATCAGATTGCTTAGTAGTGACTGCCAATCAATTATTCAATCCCCCAATTGATCAAAAAACAGAAAACTTTTCATGCTTACCCATATCTAGTTCCCCTTTCCTTTTGGACACATGGGAAGATTACATTTTCCATCTCCTTGCAGCTGGTTAGGACCATGTGATTAGCTATTGCCAAACTGTTAGTGACTTAGTCATGTAAATGCCATTGCAAGACCTCCTACTCTTGGTCTTTCTCAGCCACATCAACCAAGAAGGCCGTGTGTTCTCAAAAGTGAGGTACAGGAGTGCTTGGGTGGTACAGTCGGTTGGGCCTCCAACTCTTGGTTTCAGCTCAGGTCATGGTCTCGGGGTAATGGGATGGAGCCCTGCGTCAAGTTCTGCCCTCAGTGCAGAGTCTGCTTGGGATTCTATCGCCCTCTCCCTCTGTCCTTCCAGTTTGTGCTCTCTCTCTCTCTCTCTCAAATAAATAAATCTTAAAAAAAAAAGTGAAGCTACAGGTTGATGGTACTCCCATCAGATTGAATTGCCAGGTAGCCACCTGTCCGGGAGAGTCATCCAGACCCGTGGGAGACTTTACATGAGCAAGAAGCAAACTTTTGTTTTACTGTCACTGAGATTCCGGGGGTTGTTCATAGCTGCAGCATAATCTGGCATATCCCAACTATCTGTGAGAGCTTCCGCACAAGTGCACACGGCTGGCCTTTACTCCTAGACGTCAGAGTCAATAGGTCAGGAGGGAGGAGACAAAGCCTCTCTGTGGTGCACATGCTCCCAGTTAATCCTGTGAGCACCCCTGAGGAGGAAAAAGTACACTAGAACATGGGCTGGCAAACCATGACCCCAAGGCCAAATCCTCTCTGCTTTTGTAAATAAAGTTTTATTGGAACACAGCCATGCTCATCCATTTATGTATTGGCCAAGGCTGCTGTGTGCTACAGCAGATGAGAGGAGTAGTTGCAGCACAGACTCTAAGACCTGCAAAATCTAAAATATTTACAATCTGGCTCTTCACACAAAAGGTTTCCTGACCCTTGCACTAGAATTTTGTGGAAGCACCCTGCTTCCTGCTACCATCTTGTTAATAATGCAACTTGCTTGCATAGCAGCTGTAAGAGCAAGCCACCTGTTGTACAAAAGGTGACCACTGTGCAAACCCTACTGAAAATAAGGCACAGGGCAGAAAAGCTTCTGTAGCATCCCTGACCTACTTCTCATTCCTCTTATCATCAGCTCTCGAGGCCCTGAGGGCTTCTTTGTTTGTAGAATAGATACTTTTCAATTTAGTCTGCCCAGAGATGAGCAGCCTGGAAGAGGGAGCAAATGCCGTTCCTCTGTCACTGGAAGAAGGGATGTCCTCCCTGTTCTTCATGTGGGGAGACTTACTTAGGGGCAGAAGTATATGTCAGTCAGCAAAATGCCATGTGGCTGTTGCTCAGTTCCATCACACTGTATATGAGGTCTCTCCAAACAAGTTTTCCCGGTGGGCCGCATCTGGATTCACTGGCAGCCTGGGATGATTTCTTTTCTTTTAAAGATTTTATTTATTTATTTGACAGAGAGAGAGATAGCGAGAGCAGGAACACAAGCAGGGGGAGTGGGAGAGGGAGAAGCAGGCTTCCTGCCTAGCAGGGAGCCCGATGCGGGACTTGATCCCAGGACCCTGGGATCATGACCTGAGCCGAAGGCAGATGCTTAACGACTGAGCCACCCAGGCACCCCTGGGATGATTTCTGAATGTGCCCAGTGAGACTTCATGAGCAGTGAGTGTTTGTTTTGCTATCGATAAATCACCTTGTAAATAAATTACAAAAGAGAAACTTTGAACTTCAAATTTGAAATTAAAAATTTAAATAGAAAACGTTGTTTTTTCTTTTTAAAAATAATTCCTCCCATCCTTGTCCCTGACTCTTCTCTATTCTCTCTCTCTCTCTCTTTTTAAGATTTTATTTATTTATTTGTCAGAGAGGGAGAGAGAGAGAGTGCAGCAGGGGAAGTGGCAGGCAGAGGGAGAAGTAGGCTCCCCACTGAGCAGGGAGTCAGATGCGGGACTCAATCCAGGACCCTGGGATCATGACCTGAGCCAAAGGCAGATGCTTAACAAACTGAGCCACCCAGATGTCCCTCTTCTCTATTCTCTTATACTTTCTTTTTATTTATTTATTTAATTTGCATTGCACTTACCACCACAGAAATTTTATGTTTATATGTGTATGTAAATATGTATTTATTTTCTGTTTATTGTCTGTCTCATCCTGACTATGACGTGAATAAGAATATCACCTTATTATGTTCACTATTTTAGTCTCAGGATCTAAACCAAGAGTTGGAAAACTTTTCCTTAATGGGGACAAACAGTAAATATTTTAGACTTTGTGAGCCATACAATCTCTGTCATAGTTATTCAGAGCCATAGGCAGTATGCAGATGAGTGGGTGTGACTGTGTGCCAATTAAACTTTATTTACAAAAACAGGTGGAGGGCTGGATTTGTAAAGTTTCCTAACCCATGACCTAGAACACTGTCTGACACTTAGTAGGCACCTCATAAATACCTACTGTATCAATGAATAAGCAGAATGAACTCATCATAGTATTACTGAATGAATTAATGTATGAATGGGTGAATGAATGAATATCTCAACTGTGTGTGGTTACATAAAAGTCACCGAGTGCACCCTGTGTATCAGGCTTTCTTCCAACTTCTAATGATATAAAATCAAATATAACATAAAAATGATAACAGCTAAAGAAATTCAGAATGATGCTAAGCACTTTACATGCATTATCTCATTTAATCCTCTCAATGATTTTAAGAGCCAAGTATTATTATTAATCCCATTTTACAGCTGAGTTAACCCAAGCTTAACATGGTTAAGTAGCTTGCCCCCAAATCACACACACAGCATGTACTGCCAGGATTACAAGTGAAGAAATCTGATTTAAAGTACATGCTTTAAACCACACCAGTGGTCTGTCACTGGGGACTTCTGCTGACAGAGGTCCACCTCTGTTAAGTGTCAAAATGAGCTGGCTGCTATGCACTCACCTCCCAGGTACTTAGTCTTTTGTTTTCAGAGTAGTCAAGGTCTGAAAACCTATACAACAGAGGAATTGGTATCTTGGGCTCATGTGTGCTCAGGGGGCAATGTATGAAACTTGAGTCTTTTCAACCCTCTAAGAAGTGACCTTTTCCTAGAAAGCACAGATTACTGCATCCCAGCTGAGAAACATGTGCAGAGAACGTGCTTTCCCCTGATAGGGAGCAAGTCATTTTATCAAAAGATAAAAGAAATAACACCAACTACTGTGTGGCTGGAAGAGGTAACCTCAGAAAGCTTGTTCTAATAGGGTCATGCGTTGCTTTCAAACGCCACAGGAGGAAGCAGCAAGGGTGGGGTGATGAGCCCAGGTCCTACCCTCTCCAAAGCAGAGTTCTTGAACAAAGTGTGCCTTGTCCGCAAATGGGATCATCTGCATATGAGGTTCGTGTCCCCACCTACGCCTTGTTGCCACAGCTAGCAGTAAGCTATGATCGTAACAGGGCAGGGGAAGATTCAGTCCCCAGTCCTACCTTTCTGCCTAAAAGGGAGGGAATTATTTCCCCCACTTCAGCCACTCTACCCATGTCTTTGCTTCCTTATTTACAAGAGAAAAGGATGTAAGACTCCTCAAGATTCATTAAGTTCCATTTCACAGGTGAACAAGGTTATTTCGTGAAAAAGTAAGGAACATGAAAAGATACTCACCATTAAACATTAGGGAAACAGCAAGGTAAAGCCAGAGTGAGATACCACTACATATTCACTAGAATGGGTATAAATCACAAGACAGCTAATACCAACAGTAGATGAGGATGCAGTGCCACTAGGACCGTTGTTTGTTGCTGGTAGGAATATAAAATGGTGGAGGCACCTTGGAAAACAGTTTAGCGGTTTAAGTTCAACTTAAACTAATCATGCGACCCAGCAATTCCACTCCTAAGTGCCCATTCAAGAGAGGCAAAAGCATATGACCACACAAAAACATGGAAACCAATGTTCATAGCATCATTATACATAATAGCCAACATCTGGAAACAATCCAAGTATCCATCAGTTGGTGAATAGATCAACAAAATGTGGTATATCTATTACTCAACAATAGAGAGAAACTATTGATACATGTACCAACACAGATGAACCTTAAAAACATTCTGCTCTGGGGGGCGCCTGGGTGGCTGAGTCGGTTAAGCGTCTGCCTTCGGCTCAGGTCATGATCCCAGGGTCCTGGGATCGAGCCCCGCATCGGGCTCCCTGCTCAGCGGGGAGCCTGCTTCTCCCTCTCCCACTCCCCCTGCTTGTGCTCCCTCTCTCATTGTGTCTCTCTCTGTCAAATAAATAAATAAAATCTTTAAAAAAAAAACCAAAAACATTCTGCTCTGGGCGCCTGGGTGGCTCAGTTGGTTAAGCGACTGCCTTCGGCTCAGGTCATGATCCTGGAGTCCCGGGATGGAGTCCTGCATCAGGTTCCCTGCTCAGCAGGGAGTCTGCTTCTCCTTCTGACCCTCCCCCCTCTCATGCTCTCTCTCTCTATCTCTCAAATAAATAAATAAAATCTAAAAAAACAAAAACAAAACAAAAAAACATTCTGCTCAGCTGAATTAGAGTTAAGAAGACAGGCCCAGGGTAACTCATTAGGGTGATGGAACTATTCTAAATCAGGATTGTGAAGATGCTTGCATACCTTTAAGTTTGCTTAAAATTGAATTGTATATTTATAATGAATGAATTCTGTAAGATGAAATTATGCATCAATAAGCTACAAACAAATAGAAATTCCAAATACATGATTGCCCTTTCTTGGGTTCTATCCCCTCAACTGGGTTGTTATGTCTTGTGGCAAGATTCACTCCATGCATGGGTTTTTAGTGGAAGCTACAAATCACAGATACAGAGGTGGGTTTATATGACTCAAACCTAGAAAATATAATACTCTTATTTCCTTGCATAGGATATAAGCACAGCCAAACAATGTTTTTCTTCAGGATTTTTCTAAGTGGAGTCACCCAAGAAAAGCCCCGTGTGTTCTATTGTCTTGAGATGTTTATCAGTTAGACTGTTTTGGGTTGCAAATAACAAAAATCCATACTAAAACTAGCTTAAACCCTAAAGGAATTAAGTATTGCACACTGCAATAATTCAAGAGCTAAGATTAAACATACTTGCTTTCAATCTCATTGGGCCCTTTTTGGCCAAATGCCCAACTACCAACCAGCTGGGTTATCATCCAATGATAGCCAGGAAACTGGTTTCCAGAATGAAATGTTGACAAGGGTGGGGTTGGAGGGGGGTTATTATAACTGGCTTAGAGCAGTTAAGTCCGTCCCACTCCAACTCCAAATGGGGTTGTGGTCAGATTCTCCATTGTCACATGAACTTGATGGAGAGAGGTGGATATGTGAGTCTCCATGTGAATACATGAGCAATATCAGTCCTCTGCTAGGAAGGGGAAGAACGTTATGGAATCTAGATGAACAACCAATTGTATTCACAATAGAACTATGAGAATAAAATCCCAGAGCTGCCTATGTTTTGCCACCTGCCTGGTACAGAAAACCCATCTTCAGTGGAAGGGAATGAAGCCAAATACGGTGATACATGAGAGGTATAGAGTAACAGACCAATGACTATTGTCATTACTTGGTTCCAATGATCTCCTGTTCTTTTTGATCATAAGACCTAAGAAATGCACCTCCCTTCATTTAAAACTCAATGCAAGTGGAGTTTCGATTAATAAAAAAGCCAAGATTAATTCAGTTACAAAGAGAGTAAACTGACTTTGCATGGGGAAGGGACAGTAAACTCCTTACAGATAAGTGCCATATGCACTTTATTCACCGTCCAGCATATAACACAAAGCAGGTGCTCAATAAATACTTGTTGAATGAATAAACATCCACCAATCTGCTCACTATATTTGACTGAACTTTTTCTTGGGAGGAAACTGAATGATTTGTCTTTCATTTCGTTGCTCAGTGGGATCCAGGGTGGGGAATGTTTGTTTCTCGCCCTCAACTCTCAGAGAAGCAAATGGGAATCGTAAGTTATTGGAACTTGTATAATATAACAGTTACGACACTGTGCTAGAGAATATGACTTTATTCAGTTTTATGATGCTTTGTGCTGTAAGTGGGACTTCACTGTAGATGAGTCTATGGAATTATTTCTTTATAGATGATTAAAATAAAAAATGTCCTAAATTTGTTTCACCCTCTCGGAGCCGTTCTCAGTCTTAACTACCACCTCCTAATATCTTTACTGCTCTTTCCCTAGTGTTTCTGGAAATTGCATTCAAAGTGTAAAAATAGGCTGCAGTACTGTAATTGAAATGACAAATGCTGAAATACAAGGAAGGAAGCAAGAAGTAAAGAGACAAAATGGCTTCTGAGAGAAAAAAAAAACTGCCACTCAAATTGAACTCAATTTCACACAAAACATTTGAAACTAGCACCCTCCTCTCTGAACCTTTCAACATAGATTGACACCTATATCTGGTTTTTTCTGAGTTCTGTTTCATAGCATCAGAGGGAGGAGCGGGGTTTGGGGAACCCATGTCCCTGGCAGTGGCACCTGCTAAGGGTCCCTTACAAGGGTGGATTCTAAACGCATTTGGCTTCGACTAAGTTTCCACAGCCTGCAGTGGAAACTGAAATAAAAGAGGGGGCTCAAAGTTGTGATTGTTTCCTTTTATTTTTATATAAAAAAATAAGATAATTCTGTAATTTTTGGCCATTATGAATTAAATAAAATAATATTTCGCTTTGTCAATAACTATTATTAATGAGATGTATCCAATATTAAGCACTGTGCTTTATTCTGAGCTCATGTTCTTTCTTCTTGTTGGGTATTAAAATGTCGTTTCTATCATGGCATTCTAGGGAAAAGAGATCTTTGTTTTTGTTTGTTTTGTTTGCAGTTCTTTTGTATTGAAACCATATGTGGGGGGGTCCAAAATTTAGTTTTTAAATGTATTGTTCTAGGATATTTGAGTCTTCTGCTTTGGAACCCCAGGGCAGGTCAGCTTTAAATGGAGGGAGATGATTATCTCCCCATGTTCCCCAAACCTTCATGTCAGAAGGCAATGTGCCAGATGTTCAACTCTATGTGGACAAGACAACATTCACTTTGAAAGCCAAAAATTAAGATTTTGATTCTGCGACTTCTGCCCCCATGAAGTGAATGCAGAGTTGTGTGTTAAGACCCTGCTTCTGGGCTCACCCCAACGCTGTGGGGTAACTTGGGATGATCTGTGTTCAAGGTAACTCAGAAAGAGTTTTTGTTTGCTTGTTTGTTTGTTTTGCAATGTAAAAGAAACAACAGGAATGCTAATTACAGTTAATGGAACTTGGCACGATTTCTCAGGAGGCGGTGCTAATTTGCAGAAAGTAGCACTTCTGATTTGTTGATAAAAGGCTGAGGATCAAAGGGTGGTTTCCAGAGAGAGAAAAGTACACATTTTTTATCCATCACCACCACGGTGGGAATAACAATGTCTTCCATATTACAAATACAGCAGCAGGAAGATTTCGTTTTATTACGTACTTTATTAGGAAAATGTGTGGAGCACTGGGGAATAAAAAGTGTGTGTGTGTATGTGTAGCAGACTTTTTAAATGGGATTTGAAAGCCCTACTGTGGGAAATTAATTGTGGGGTATGTGGATTCTAAGTAAAACAAGGGAAATGTGGAATTATTGGCTCACACAAATGAACTTCGATTCTGGGATGCAGAATTATAGAAATGAAAGGTAATTCATAACTTATCTGATTTGGATGCTTCATTTTACAGATAAGAGCATTAAGGTGCACAAAGATTTTTCTGAATTGCCCCGAGTCATGTGAGTCCTGAGAAAACTGGAACCAGATACCGGCCTGTTCGTGAAACACGGTGCTCTTTCCACTGCACGGCACAACCTCCAAGGCAGGACCCGGGACCTGAGTCCACATCTTCTTTCTGGAAATTACTCTCCTAGGGGACCTATCCCGCCTGAAGTGACACTTATAACTGGAGATGTGCCTCAATTATCACCCCTCTTTAAGCTACATGGTAAGCCAAATTTTACAGATATAAGAAGACATTGGCACAGCCACGGTTCAAAGGACTCTGACGCGTCAATGAAGCACCATGAGAGACAGATAATGCGCTATTTTACAGTCCTGACGCTTATATGCTCAGAAAGCACAAGCTGATTGCCCACCATAGAAATCAACCCACTTGCAGTGGCCCTTCTGGTATGCTGAAGTAAACAGGAATAGCCTCTTCCACGTTATTGATAAAGACACTGGACTTCAAAACGCAATGAGAGGAAACTACGTTTTGAATGTTGAGGACACCGTTTTACCTGTTGTTCTGAATTCACAGTAAAGATCCTCTCTGAATGAAATTTCTTCTTTTTTTTAAATTTAAATTTAATTAGCCAAAATAGAAGACATTTCTTTCTGTAGTCCTGCAGTCTAGTTGGGGAGATGAGCTATACAAACATAAATCAATGAGAGGATATAAAATACAGTGTGAAAGTGAATTAATGGCAGTAATTAATTAAGAACACACAAAGTGTCAAGGGCTATGCTAAGCATTTTCTCATGGAATCCTCAGAAAACTGGAGTGTCCAGCAATATTACTGCTCTCATTCGACAGTGCAGGGAAGTGGGACATCAAAGAGTCTACGTTGCTTACCCCAGATCCTACGTCTTAGAGGGATAGACCTGGGATTTAAACCAAACAGATCTTTGTAGATTGCTGGCTGGCAATGATAGCAAGCTTCCTGCAAGGCACTGAGAGGTCAAGGATAAGGGAAGAATGTTCCAGAAGTTTGTTGGGACTGATCTGGGCCTCAAAAACTAAATAAGATTTAGACAAATAGAAATGAAGGAGGGGCGCCTGGGTGGCTCAGTTGGTTAAGCATCTGCCTTTGACTCAGATCATGATCTCGGGGTCCTGGGATCAAGCCCCGCATCGGGCTCCCTGCTCAGCGGGAGGCCTGCTTCTCCCTCTCCCACTCCCCCTGCTTGTGTTCCCTCTCTCGCTGTCTCTCCCTCTCTCTGTCAAATAAATAAATAAAATCTTAAAAAAAAAAAAAAAAGAAATGAAGGAGACATTCTAGGTAGAACAGAGACTGAGCAAAGGAAGTGGAGCAAGACAGGAGAGACAGTACTTGTCGCTGTCACCAGCGAGAGAAAAATGGAAGACCTTGACCTGAAAATAGTCGTGAAAGGCTGGTTCAGTGGGGAGCAGAGCTGGGGCAGCTCGGATGAAACCAGTGACCCGAGCCACAGTGGGTAGCAGTGGAGGTTCTGGGCTCAGATCACCTGTGTCTCAGTTGAAGATTTATCACCGCTTCAGCAATCTCTGTATTTTCCATACGGTTTCATCCCCTCTTAAGTCACTCATTCAGCCAACATGCAAGGCACTGTTGGCAATGCTCAGGATACAACACAGAACAAAACAAAGCTTAATCACACTGTCTTGGGTTCAAGGCTAACCAAAGTAGGTACCTCTCAGGTAAGGGAGTTGTCCAGGTAGTCCAGGCTAATCCCTCAGACTGCCACATAGAAAGTGTTGGAAAAACAGTGCTAGGGAGACACAAGAGGAATTGCTGCCATTATTATTATTATTATTATTTTTGTTGAAACAATGATTCATTTTGTCATCATGACATCTATACTTTCCATATAAGAGGTTTCAGGGATTTGAAATTATCTATGTACAAAACATAAAATAATATCAATTACCCAGTGCACATATGCCAAAATAATAATGATGTCATATGTATTTATATATGACATATATAATATAAAAATATCCTCCAGGCACGGGGAGAAGGCAGATGAACTGACACTCCAAATCATCACGTGCCACAAAACAGTCTGAACCTCAGTGTGGCCATAAAGCCTACACCAAGTTATGGTTTTATCACTTACTCTGAGCTTCTATATCTTCATGTGTAAGTGGGGCTCATAATGCACTTGTTGTGAAGGACTATTATGAAGATGCAATTAGTCAAGCATATTAGCAGTTCTCAACTTGGGGGGAGGGAGGGTTGTCCTCCAGGGGACATTTGGCCATGTCTGGAGACATTTTTGGTTGTCACAACTGGGATGGGTGGGTGTTGCTACTGGATCTAGCAGGTAGAAGTCAGGGGGTGCAGCTAAACATCCTGCATATGCACAGGGCATCCCCCCCCTTCCCAACAAAGAACTATCCAACCCATATTATCAATATTGCCAACGTTGAAAAACCTTGATATATGGAAAGCCCTTAGTACAAGGCCTAGCATATCATAGGAATTGAAAAAATGTTACTGATCCATTACAATTATCCTCTCCAACATCACCATCAAACTGTACCCTGTGCATGTAAGCAGGAGAAGACCATGGCCATGGGTGTTGGCAGAATTTGAAACAATGATTGGCATTGCCTTCTTATTAGAAGACTCCACATTTTCCCTACCCTGAAATACTGGCTGATTTGCCCCCTTTTCTACCACATCCAAACACCTATTGTCACTGTAGCAAACCCCATATATAAATTCAGTTGTGATTCTGTGCCATGGTTTATTTCTTTTAATTAGAGTCTTAGAATTATTCCCCATGGAGTTCAACCAAGAAGGACATCACAAAACCTTTAAAAAATATTATGTTAGCAAATGAAGTTAAGGCTAAAATAGAGCCACACTCCTCCCATTTGAAAGTGTATTTGTTCATGTCAGGAGAATGAAGGCTGCATGAATCATTCATTAGAATAACAGTTTATTGGCAAAATTGTTGTCTTTGGATGGTATGCATTATGGGGTGAATAAATAATGTGGTATGGATATTTTTAGGGACTGCAGAGTGAATCTAGGAAGAAAATTCGTAATCGGAAGGAGAGGAAGTTATGGCTAGAAGTGGCTGAGGCTTCTCAGTAAAATATGCGAAGGACATAAAAATGGCCTCGACCAAGATGTAAAAGTAAAAAAACAAGTAAAACCCTTCTAACTGCTTTGCTCTTGCATATATGTGGCTGCTTCTATTCAACTTTTAATTGAAAGTTTTCTGTACCAGTATGAACAAAATTAATTAGGTTTCCTATGGCTATCTTCCTGAGCTGCCCAATAAGGTTCACAAATTCACATTGATTGAGAGCTGGAGTACAATCTGACCACTGTGTTTTTTTTTAATGAGATATAATTGACATATAACATTGCATAAGTTCAAAGTGTACAATGTGTTCATACAATACATTTTTATATTGCAGTATGATTATCTCCATAGTGTTAGCTAACATTTCTATCAGGTCACACAGTCATTATTTCTTTTTTGTAGTGAGAATATTTAAGATCTAGTTTCTGAGCAACTTTGAAGTAAATGACACAGTACTGTTGACTATAATCACAGTGCTGTGCATTAGATCTCCAGAATTATCTCATTCATCTTTTATCTGCAAGTTTGTACCCTTTGACCAACATCTCACCAATTCCCCTAGCTCCCAGCTCCTGATAGCCACCACTCTGCTCTCTGTTTTTACAAATTCAACTATTTTACATTCCACATATAAGTAATATCATAAAATATTTGTCTTTCTCTATCTGAATTATCTCATTTAGCACAATATCCTCAAGGTCCATCCATGTTGTGGCAAATGGCAGGATTTCCTTCTTTTTCATGGCTAAATTACATTCCATTAAACATATATAAATATACACATATATATCTTCTTCATTCACCCACTGACAGACACTTAGGTTGTTTGCATATCTTTGCTATTGTGAATAATGCTGGGATAAACATCGGAGTGTGGGTATCTCTTTAAGACAACAGTTTCATTTCCTTTAGATATATATTCAGAAGTGGGATTGCTGGATCATGTGGTCATTTTATTTTTAATTTTCTAAGGAACCTCTGTACTGTTTTCCATAGTGACAGAACCAATTTATATTCCCACCAGCAGAAGGCATTCCCTTTCCGTCATACCCTCTCCAACAGTTATCTCTTGTCTTCTTGATAATAGCCATTCTAACAGGTGTGAGATAATATCTTACTGTGCTTTCGAATTGTATTTCTCTGATTAGTGATGTTGAGCATCTTTTCATATACCTTTTCATCATTTGGATGTCTCCTTTGGAAAAATGTCTATTCGGTTCCTCTGCCCATTTTTTTAAATAACACTGCTTGTGTTTTTGTTATTGAGTTGTAGGTGTTTTTTATATATTTTGGATATTAACCCCTTATTGGATATATGGCTTACAAATATTTTCTCCTGTTCTGTAGCTTGCCTTTTCATTTTGTTCATTTGACCATGGAGTTTTGGTGCTCACTTTTCTCCCATCTCTGCCTGGCTTTGCTTGCTCAGTTTTATTCCGGCATATATCAGATGGAGTTCATCTTCCTTCACTCTCCAGGCTGCTGCTGATCAGACCTTGGCCGATTTCCTGTTCAGAGTGAAGAAACTCACTCATGTTCTACAGACTTTCCAGATCAAACCTCAGCTTGCTAGGGAAACCACACTCCCATTAGCAATAATGCTGCTCATGTAAAAGCTGCCTTTTGTAAGTGAACTTTAATGCTGACTGATTGAAAAGAAAGGAGACAATTTTGTTTCACTGAATCCCTTTAAATGTAGTTAATGTTGTAAACTATTCCAGAGCTTTTCATTTTCATGTTTTTCCTCTGGGGAGGAAAAAACCTGCTTCTTGAAAAATGAAAAGCTGAGTTAAAAAAAAAATAAAACAGGGTGCCTGGGTGGCTCAGGTCATGATCCCAGTGTCCTTGGATAAAGCCCCGCATCGGTCTCCCTGCTCAGCAGGGGAGTCTGCTTTTCCCTCTCCCTCTGCCCTTGCTCGTATGCTCTCGCTCTCTCTCTCAAATAAATAAATAAATAAAATATTTTTAAAAATTCAATAAAATAATAAAAAATCCCCACCTTGTGTGGTTCTACCCTGTTAAGAACAGTTTTTTTGTGATCCCCAACATCCCTAGATATGCACAGAAACTAAACACTTTCCTAGAAGAGGGGTTGGCACACTTTCTCTGTGAAGCGTCAGAGAGTAACTATTTTAGGCTTTGAGGGCCATAGGGTCTCTCAGCTCTGCCACTGTAGCTTCAAAGCCACCATCAACAATATGTAAATGAGGGGCTCCTGGGTGGCTCAGTCGTTAAGCTTCTGCCTTCCGCTTATGTGGGATCAAGCCCTGCATCCGGCTCCCTGCTCCACCGGAAGCCTGCTTCTCCCTCTCCCACTCCCCTTGCTTGTGTTCCTGCTCTCGCTGTGTCTCTCTCTGTCAAATAAATAAATAAAATTAAAAAAAAAACCAATATGTAAATGAATGAACAATGAATAAGTAAATATTTATTCACAAAAACAGGCAACAGGCTGGATTTGGCCCTCAGGCCTTAGTTTGCTGACCCCTGGTTGCTGAAACAAATGACTACTAACTTAGTGGCTTAATACAACAAACATTTTTTCTCTCTCAGTTCTGGAGGGTGGAAGTCCAACTCAGAGTGTTGGCAGGGCTGTGTGCCCTCCCAAGGCTCTAGAAGAGAAATCTCCCTTGCCGCTTTCAGCTCCTGGTGGCTCCCGGTGTTCCTTGGTTTGTGACTGTGTCCCTCCAGCCTCAGCCTCTGTCTTCACACAGCCTTGTCTGTGCCTCTGTGAGGCCAAATCTCCCTCTATTTTTCTTTTTTTAAAAATATTGTATTTATTTATTTGACAGAGAGAGAGGGAGAACAAGCAGGCGGAGCAGCAGAGGGAGAGGGAGAAGCAGGCTCCCCGCTGAGCAGGGAGCCCAATGTGGGACTTGATCAGGACCCTGTGATCATGACCTGAGCCGACGGCAGACGCTTAATGACTGAGCCACCCAGGCGCCCCTCCCTCTATTTTTTCTTAAAAAAGACAGCGGCCATGGGATTTAGGGCCTTCTCTGACTCCAGAACGATTTTGCCCCAATATCCTTAACTAATTACATCTGCAAAGACCTATTTCCAAATGAGGTCACATTCTAAGGTTCTAGGTAGACGTGAATTTGGCGGGAGCACTCTTCAACCCACTACACCTGTTCCAGAAGAAGTGTGCCCCCTCCTGTTTCAGAGGTTGAAGCACAGAAACAAACTACAACGACAATGGACATTGTGATCACAGTTACAGGCTAAGCCTGAACCCGGCCCACTCTTGGCTACGGAGGGAGACGGGCAAGTGCTGGAGATGAGTTAGGTGCGGACGCAGCAATCTGGGACTGTCTCACTGTTGTCATCAGGACAGAAAGAAAATTCCAACAAGAGCGTTGTTACCGGATGCTGTGTCTGTGCACCCCCAACTTAGGTCCCACCTAAGTCCCACCAGTGAGGTGTCCCATGTCCTGGGGAATGTTGCCATGCATTTTGCGAGATGAGCTATTGGCTATCCATCTTGAGTCCACATTACAGGAGCTCCTCTGGGCTCCTCGTAGTTCTACTATATGCCACTGACAGTGTTGTTAGTGCCTGCCTGGAACTCCTATTTGAAGCCACCCTAGCACATCTGTTGAGAGGAGACTGGGGCACACAGACGGATACCCCGCATCCCTCTTCCATCTGACTGTTCAGGTGTATCAGGCGGGCGGGACCATTGCAACAACAATGCAAACAACTTATAAGTGACTATCAAGCTGTTCTTAACCATCCTCTGGCCACCCCAACCCTGGGTTTTCTCCCAGGCCACCCCACTTCATAGTCTCTAACCTCCTAATTCCCATCCTCCTCCCCACCGGCTGAATCACAGGCTGTTTGTGGACCACTCTCTAGTTTTCTTTCTTTCCTTATAACTCATGCCCTCAGAACATTACCTTTAACCTCACAACTTGTTTGCTGATTTAGGTTTTTCTCTTAAAAATAGATTATTCATTCCCTTGGAAGAAATCTCTGTGTGTGTGTGTGTGTGTGTGTGTGCGCGCGAGCACGTGTGCATGACAGAGAGAGAAAATCTCTTGCTATATAACTACTGAAGAACAAAACATCAAAAGGACCAACAGTTATCTCTTGATTCCTGCCTAGAAAAAGGCAAATCAAAATGGATATGCCCTCCATATTCAGAATTGCAGATCTGAGAGTTGGAGGAACCAAAATCAAACTGAGAGCTCCAGAAGAGGGGGGACTAGGGCCTCTGGCAGTCTTTAAGCCCACTTTGCCCCCTGGCTGGACTCAGCCACACACCACGTTCATGGCTTGTGAGCAGAGCATGTTCTCCACACCACCCGTCCCTGCCTCCGTAGCTAGGTGCCTCCGAGCAGCACATATACCATGGGATTGCAAGCCACACCCTGGCAGGGACTGAGTCCCTCTGTAAATCCCTCAACGCTCGGTGCCTGACACAGATAGCATCCAACACGAGTAGGCACTCGGCAAATACCTGTGAAATGTGTGCATATGAACAGGATTGTATCCGTGGCAGCCAAACACAAAGGTGGGATTTGCAAAGGTAGCTCTGCTTCTATGGTCTGGGGACCATAAGAAATTATTAAAACTACAACAATTTGCTCTTCAGAGCTTCATCCTCAGGCAGGGGCTATGGTGATAAACCTTGGACCTTGCCAGCCCTGGTGTTTAGTTTATTTTATTTAGGGTTAATTCCAGAAGCAGGTCATTTGTTTTACAGCCCACGTAAGATTTCTTGCGCCTCCTACAGTTATTTGAAAATGTCTGCAAAGAGGTACAGCAACAATGTTAAAAGCAAAAAAATTGAGAATAACATAGTAGTCCGCCAGAAGGGGAATTTGGATTAAATTATGTAACAATCCTGGGGCGCCTGGGTGGCTCAGTCAGTTAAGCGTCTGACTCTTGATCTCAGCTCAGGTCTTCATGTCAGGGATGTGAGTTCAAGCCCCACGCTGGGCTCCATGCTGGGTGTGGAGTCTACTTAAATTTGATTAAAATAAATACATATATGACAATCCTAATGAAAGATTTTTATACAGCCATCAGGTAGGGGAAAAATGTGAGTAAAAACTGGATGTGTATATTAAGATGATTTTGAAATGCGGTTGCAGGTGTGTGTGCGCGTGTGTGTGTTTCTGCAGAGGAGAAATTATACGCTATTAAAAACAGTTATCTCTAGAGTGTAGAATTTGGAATCCTATGTTTTGCGTCCCCTTATTCTCTTCTGTTTTGAATTTTTGCAAATGACATGTATTATTTCTGTCATAAAAGAATTAAAAATCAAACTTGAAACGAATGTCCTCAGACTATTTCACTGCTTACAAACTGAGATCATGAAGAAGTTTATTGAGACTCTGAGTGGGGAAGCAGAGGAGAGACTGAGATTCTAGGGAATAACAAGGGGAACAGAAGAACCACAGGATAAAAGGGACATATCAGATGGTGAATGAGGTCAGTTACCCACTTGCAAAAGCAAAACATCACCAGACCAGGCAGTTCATACATAGTCATAAAATTCCCTCATCCGTGTGCCATTTTCCAAAGCAAAATCTCTGAACATGTCTCTTTGCTCTGAATTGATAAGGTTACTAATTACCAGGGGACAAGGGCTCTCTGCAGTGACATTTATACAATTCCCTGCCCCTTCATCCAAATCAAACAAGGTAATACTCAAAGGAAATTGGCCAGTAGACTCCCCATACTTCAACTCAGGCAAGTCAAAACCTTTTCAAATCTCAGTTGGCTGATATTAGAATAAGAAAAATAAGATTTAAGAGTCTCAAGCTGAGGATGCTTTCATGAGTGTAGGAATTATTTATATGTGCATCACTGTGTTTGGCAGATAAATAAGAGGGATATAATCCCTGCCCTGTGATCTCAGACATATATAGAAAAGTCCGCATTAACATACAATGTAACAGAAAAGTAAAGATGCGAGACAACCCGCCCAAGGTGGGGACCAAAATGGGAACTAAAGGCCAGTCGTCTTGACTTCAACATGCCCTTTGAGGGGATGGACCACAGAATACCTCACATTATTCCTCCGGCTTTTAAGTTTAGGGTTCTTTAACAACAAAAGGAGAGGAGGAAAAAAGGAAGGAGAATGGGGAGGAGGAGGAAGGAGAGAGCTGTTTTAAAATTTATCTTTGCCTTTTATTTATCTAGGAATCAAGAAACGATTGTTTTTTTCATTTTTCATTTTTTTAAAGATTTTATTTATTTATTTGACAGAGACAGACAAATAGTGACAGAGATAGCGAGAAAGAGCACAAGCAGGGGGAGAGGCAAAGGGAGAGGGAGAAGCGGGCTCCCCGCTGAGCAGGGAGCCAGACACGGGGCTCAATCCCAGGACCCTGGGATCCTGACCTGAGCCGAAGGCAGACGCTTAACCGACTGAGCCACCCAGATGCCCCACAATTGTTTTTTTTCAGTTTATCATCTGCACCATGGGGCATAATGAAACTTGCTCATTTATATTTATGGCATTATTGTGATATTAAAATGAATATACATAATCATTTTGCCATCATATAATCATATAAATGTAGAGATAGATAGATAGGAAGATGGATAGGTAGGTAGGTAGATAGATAGCTAGATAGATAGATAGGAAGGATGGATAGGTAGGTAGGTAGGTAGGTAGGTAGGTAGGTAGGTAGATAGGATGGGCAGACAGACAGACGGATGATATATAGATAAAATTTCATTGTGTTATTTTAAAAACTAGACATCATTCCACCATTATTGGCGCATTTCAGCTGAAAAGAAAAGTGCTAGCTTCCCTGGCACGTCTGCTGGAGCTTGGAGGGGTTTCTCTGGCAAGACACCAACTCCCTTGTGAGGAGCTTGGCTGTAGCTCTGAGAGAAGGAAACAGGCTCTTGTTACAGTAAATGTCAGCACCGGCGGGAAAACCTTACTAGCTGGCTGTATTCTGGGAACAAATATGTTTTTAGTGGTTCATTGCCTGGAAAACTCAACTTGGGTAGCCCCCAAACCTTTGAGCCTGTTTACAGGGAAGAGTGAGCATTGTCTTTCTTGTTCTGGGTGCTCCAAATGGAAGTCATTGATCATGTTCCATCTCCCTACTTTAGGACTGAATAGAAATGTCTGAATGTCCAGCACTCATGCTGACATCACTTCTATAAATGCTGGCTTGTGTTCTTCTTACAAATATCTAGGAAGATGATTTTCATGAGTAGCTGCTCAAATGAATAAGAGAAATGCTCCAAGGAAGAGTTCACTGATTTCAGCATTTGTAAACCTTATCTTCAGTGTCTCAGCATAGAGATCTCTAGAATTAGACTGCCCATATTCAAATAATGGTTTTGATATTTACTAGATATATAACCTGAGCGAGGAACTTTACCATCATGCCCCTCTGTTTCTCTATCTATACAATGGGGACAACAACATTCCCTAACTCCTAGAGGGACCTAAGGATTTAAAATACAAAGACTGGAAGAGTTTATCCAGTGTCTCACACTTGACAATCAATGTATCTATTAATAGAAGTGAGGGTAATGGTATCTTTAAAAAAAATTTAATGTATTTTGTTATCCATTCTAAAGCAATACAAAAAAAAAATTTAAAAAGCACATCCATTTAAAATAGTTATGTTTAAGTCCAATGTAGTTGGAGAATATGGTAATTTAATTATTTCTAGTTCCTGACAAGCTATGGATAAATGGGAGAGAAAAGGCCTAGAGGAGATATCAAGTCCCTAATCATTACTTGTAAACTACCTCCTCAAGCCTCCAGAGACTCTGTTCTGCAGGAGGAAGAAGATGACCAATTATGTTCTAAACTACATAAACAGCAGGGTCAGGAAACCATAGATATGGGCTGCATGTCCTCTGTTCATGCCAAATTCCACTCAGCATTTTCATTTATTGTGAAAATATCTTCTTGAAAGGAGGGGGAATTAGGTGAGCACATGAAGTGCTGAGAGAATATAAAATAAAGGAAGGATCAGTAGTTGAGTCAGGAGTGAGCATCGTGCTGCTTAAGCTAAGCAAAGACAGCTGCACATACTGTATTTTCCTATTCCCTGACCATAGCAGACATCATTAATTGATCACGGCACTTCTTCCCCATGAACCTATCTATGACCCCATAAGCCTGTACATAGTCGAGCTACAGTAAGACACTACCAATCACCGAGAGGAAGTGACATAAAACCATTTTATAACCCCAGACGTTGGTCTTGGTAGAAGCAATAAAAAAAAGGTCTGCAATCATGATGAAGGTAGCCATTTGAGTAGCTGGGAACGACTTGAGTTAAACCCTAGCAAAAGGGAGTGTAACGTCTATGGTGGAAAGTAAACAGCAGGTTGCTTTGTTCATAAGTGCTGAAGGTTTGGGGCTGACAAAATGCAATATTGATGAGAGAGCAGTAAAAGACAGACTGAAGGATTCTGAGTTGAACTGGGGAGTTAAAGAGGGCTTCCAAGGTTGAAACCTGTAGGACTCATCAATTAAAAAAAAAAAAAAAAGACTGGTTCAGCTATCTGTGCTAAGACAGTGCCTGCAGATGGGACACTGGCGTTACAGAAAGCCCTTTGATAAAATTAAGATGAGGATTGCACCTCACAAAGGCTTGGCAGTGGACTGCGTCCATCATACAAAAGAAAGTGGTAGGATAATTATTTGTACTGTGACTTTCTAGCAAATAGAAATAGGTGATCTTCATGGAATTGATAACGACAAGAACAAATTCATGGCAATTATTAAAAAGAAAACAATTATAAAACAAGTGCAATAATATATTTTACCATAAACATATTCTGTGCTGTATGTGAGGTATTTAACATTTACTATTTTATGCACTCTTACACAAGAAGGAGGGGAAAAAAGGTGGGAAGGGAGGATGAGAGAGAGAATGGGAAAAAAAAAGGAAAAGGTGAAGGAGAAGAAACAGAGGTTTGTTTGCTGGCTTGGATTTTTTTTTTTTTTTAATTGCCATTTTACACATTAGGCAATTGAAGCTCAGGACGGTGAAGTAACTTGCCTGGCATGTGTCAAAGTCAGGAAGAAAACAGCCCCATCTGCCACAAAAACACATAGCTTTTTACCTCTTTGCTGTACTTTATCCAAAAAAAAAAAAAAAAAAAGAGGAGCCCAAGAGCAGGCACACTGTTATTCCAACAGTCCAGGAGGAAGAAGCGGGACCTAGCATTATGAATATTCCCCTCTCTTTGGAGCACATATGGGTTCCACTATCTTATGATACATGACCAAAAAACACAGTCATTAGACTTTTTTTTAGCTTCACACTGTGTCTGCAAGCAGTCCTCCCACTAACATGGATTCACAAATACACTAAGAAAGTGGGAGGGGCTTGACCTGCTGGCAATCATTAAGCAATCCTAATCCACAACCCCTGAGAACACACTTGGTGTAAATGCATTCCAGGAGGACCTTTTATCTACTGATGGATGCAAACATTCATTCAATAAACATGCCTTTATGGCCAACTCAGTTATGGTGACAACTACTCAGGAAGGAGCAGTAAATAAAACATATATGAATTTCGGCCCTTGTCAAGCTTCCATGCTAGTGGAAGAAGATACGAGATAAATTTTCCAAGTACATCGTATGTCAAAGGGTGATCATTACAAAGGAGAAAAGTAGCACAGTGAAGGAAGCAGACAGTGTTAGGGTAGGGTGTGCGATTTTAGATATGGTGGTTTCCTCCAGGAAATAGATGAAAGCCATGTGGGGGAGAGGAGGGAGAGAGACTATGGTGGGGCAGGAAGCTGGGTAAGCTGGCAAGAGGTAGGGCATACAAATCCTTACAGACCATGTTACAGATTTCAGTCTTACTCCTGGAAAAAGACAGGATGCCACTGAATGGTTTGAGCAGGATAGAGGTATAGTCATATCTGCATTTGAAAAGAGCTGCTGGCTGGTGTCAGCAGAATGGACTATAAAGGGCACATGCTGGTATGCTAACTATTGGTGTGGAACATGTGAAAGAAGGTGGCAGTTTAGACAGAGGTGGAGCTTTTGGAAGGATTTGGTAAATTGTTCGGTGGGGGTAGTCAACAGGACCTGGTAATTGCCTGGATGTAGGGAGTGGGGAACTATTTCTTCCTTAAAACAACAACAACAACAACAACAACATTGAAATAATAAAAAATATTCCAGGAGCCCAGTCTGGGATGTGACCCATCTCTAACCAATCATTCTGGGGATTCTCTTGGAGGTTGTGAGCCCATTCTTGGATGTCAGAGTGAGGTGATGATGGGAAAGTGAAATCAGCTCTAGGTTTAGGAAGAACTGAAAGATCATTTAAAGAAAGGGGGGGACTCTACAAAAGGAAAGTAAGTGAGGTGACATTATAGCAATCCTAATGTGAGACCAGAGGACATGGTAAGCTTAAAAAAAGAGAAAGAATCTGACCAAAAACACAACAATGAGACAGGAAATGATTCTATCCTGTGAACAAAATTAACAAAAAGTCAAAGGTTACATGAGGTTTGGAGATCTGGAAGCATCAGAGCCCTTTTGACAGAAATGGAAAATTGAAAAAGGATACTGTTTTAGTTGTGGGAAGAAATTAGTTCTATTCTTATTATAAATGCCTTAAATATTTAGAACAACAGACACATGGCCATAATTGCACAGATAATGCTAAGATATATCAAGAAAAACACAAAACAATTAATTAGTATGACAGCTTCCCCAAGGAAGCTATTCAGATCATTTAGTGAAAAACAAAGCTATAATAAAATACAATTATCTGGTGTCTATATTAGCAATAATTAGTATATATGATCAAAGCCATGCCAAAGATTATTTTCCATTTTAAGTGTGCAAACTACCAACATTCTGTTGATATAGATGGGAGGTGTGCATTGGAGGAGTCCAGCTATTTTATGGAAGAGAGTAAGGGCAGGGACTTCAGAGGTTTATCAGGCTCCCCAACAGACTAGGCAGCCACATCTGTACTTGGCAGATATGAACAAAATTACCTCCTGAAAATTATGAGCTCTCCAGAACCAGAAAAAAGAAGTGGGAAAAGCAGAGAGAATGGAATACAGAGCCCTGAGCAAGTAGATGGATGCACTTGTTCAAATCCTGCCCTCCATCACCAGGGCTCCAGATCTAGCTCATGGAATGGGAGTTCCAACCCATCACCAGCTTCACAGTGACAGTCCTCACGAGGCTTGGGAATTCTGTTCTTTGGCATGCGATAGATGCTAATTGTCTCTCCTTCCTGATTCCCTTTCAAATATGAGAACATCCATCCAAGCCAGACAAATCAGTCCCCACTCTCCATCTTTGGGACAGATATTACTAGGTGACAATGGCACCTTCCCACTCAGCCCCGGATCTCTATCAAAGAAGCAACTTGAGTGGTAAATACATATCATAGAATACTACTCAGCAAGTAAAGGGAATAAGCTATTGATACATACAACAACTTGGATGAATCTCAGGGGCATGATATTGAGTGAAAAAAGCCAATCCCCAAATGTTACATACTGTACACATTCCATTTATATATTCTTGAGATGACAAAACTTAAGAAATGAAGAGCAGATAGTAGTTGCCAGGGGTTAGGGATGGGGGCGAGGGTAGGAGGAAGTGAGGCAATGTGTGAGGGATCCTGTGGTGTTGTGTTTGGGCTGTGTTGTGGACATACGAATTGATACAGGTGCTAAACATGTATAGAGCTAAATACACACATATAGGAGTACAAATAAAACTGGGGAAATCTGAATAAGATCAGGAGATTGCATTAGTAGACGGCCTCAATGTCTGAATAAGAGCAGTAGATCTTACTGTATGAATTAGATCAATCACACGTTTTGCTATGCTACAATCATTTTTTAAGATGTTGCCCTTGGGGTACAGGGTCTCTGTATTACTTTGTAAGCTTCATGTAAATCGACAAATCTAATTACCTCAAAATAAAAAGTTTAATGAGAAAAAACAGTCCTTTGAAAGTCTACCAATGGATCAAAGTAAACATATAAGTTGAAATCTATTTGTCCTCCCTAAAGTAGATCATAAGGGTTTTATCCATATTTACTTTCAAAACCCAAGAAAAAATATAATAAATCTAATTTCTTGCCTAGATCCTGATTTTTCATAAAAATATTTCCAATCTCTCAACACAGGCTTCAGTGACCACAAACAAGGTGATGCGTGGAAGTGCTTCAGGGCTCAGGATTATTGTCAACGCCACCATCACAATTCAGTTCACGACAGCTCAGCAATAATGCTAAAAATTCAGAGTTCCTAGACCCAGTTCTGACTGTGACATGTCCCTAGAGTTTGGAACTGATCTACCCTAAACCCTGAAGTCTGCGTTGACTCTGACTCTGAATGGGTCTGTCAGCCCCCAACCAATCCTGGAGTACCGACATTCCAAAGCAGGATTGCATCTGACTGCTGGTATAACAAACATTCCCTTTGATTCCATGGCAACCCTGTATCCTAACTGCGTTTTGCATGGGCTGCAACCTTCCATTTACCCTACATTCATTTCCAAATTGAAACGGTATCTTGTATTACATATGTTTTCTGTGATAGTTTGTCCTGTGAATTCATTTAATAATGAAGCATATGGTCTGTCTTCCCATTTCAAGAACCTGGGTAGCGTTCACAACCAACCACCAGGCATTACATACGCAACAAGGAGGAGCTTTTCAGCCTGCAATTCTAAAGCTGAAAAGATGCTCAGGTGAGTTTGCTTCCATTAACCTGAGCCAATGAGAATATGACTGCATTCTCCCACACTCAATAGTTTGGAAGTTGCTGAATATTTAGTAGCATAATCAAGTATAATAGGGGCAGAATGGGAGAGCTCCTTGCAAATTTCCTTCAGCCTTTCACTGTCTGACAGCAGAGGGTGTGTGTTTATTATAAAAAATATGTAGTTTAAAAGGTCCCTTTGTGTGTGTGTGTGTGAAGAAAACAGGTTATCACATATGTTGTAGGAATATAAATGAATGAAACCTTTTTGGAAGGCAAATCTTAGCAATATCTATGAAAAGTAAATTGATACAGCCCTTGCAGAACTAAGAAATTATCCTATAAATATACATGTGCAAACACTGAGAGATAGGTGTATAAATAGAAGCAGTGTCTGAAATAGAATAATAATAAAAAAAACTAAACCAAACCATATAAATGTGCATTAATAAGAAATCTATTAAATATTGTTTTATTTATAAATGGAATACTATGAAGCTATTAAAAAGAATAAATTCTATATATCTAGTGTAGAATTATTATATATGGCACATTTATTTATAAATATTAAGAATACCAGCTGGATAACTAGAATTTCTTTTATTTCTCTCCCTTTTCCTTCTTTCCTTCCTTCCTTCCTCCCTCTCTCCCTCCCTTCCTGCTTCCCTCCCTTCTTTCCTTCCTTTCTTTGGTGGCTGGCAAATCTTTCATGGGCCAAATCCTGGGAAATTATTACTTTTCTTATTCCATAAGTCCTTCCTCAAGATCTGCTACTCTCAGGAAGCCTAAAGGTAACTGTGTAGTGGGGAACATAAGGAGTTGATATTCAAAGGATATAAGGTTTCAGTTATACTAGATGAATAAATTCTAAAGATATGATATACAACATAGTGTCTACAGTTAACAATACAGTATTGTACACTTCAAAATTTTTTAAGAGGGTAGATCTCATGGTGAGTCTTTCCCCGCTCCCCCCCCCACCCCACACACACAAGGACACTCTGAGAAATGTTGAATATGTTCATTACCTTGATTACCTTGATGGTAGTGATGGTATCGCAGATGTCCACACTCATATGTCCACACTCATTACATTAAATATATGCAGTTCCCTCTGTATCAATTACACCTCAATAAAGCCATTTATTTTTTTTAAAGTTCACTCTTTCAGAATCTTTAGGAAAACAAAAATCCCCACACTTTGTTTCAGCTTTGATTGTTAAAAATGTACATATCATGATGGTACTCAGCCTGTTCAGAAATGTGCATACTGAGAACAATTGCTGAATTTTCTAAAATGAGAGACTCTGGGAAATTTGCATTAATATCATAAACACACACACACACACACACTGTATTTCAGCTCTACAGCAACTCATATTATATTGAACCTACTTTACTCAAGACAATATGATTTTTTGAAACTAAAGTTATTTAAAGCAGAGTTAAAGTCTCTTCTCTACCACTCGCTTTGTAAATTTGACCAAATTAGCAGACCCGAATCCTAGTTTCTCTACCTATAAAGTGGGTTTGATAAGGTTATTACCTGATAAGGTTGTTGAAAATATTAAATGAAATAATATCCACAGAGGATTTGATAAAATGTCTACTCAATAGTAATGTTCAATATTACATACGGTACATGTAAGCACATGCACATGTGTTCACATACACATGTGCGCGCATGCTTGCAGGCAGAGGGTCTGGCAATTTCCCAAGCTAACTTGTATGACTGCCTATTACCGTTTTCTTACAATAGGTCGTTCATCTTCACCAGCTTTTTTTTTTTTTTTAAAGATTTTATTTATTTGAGAGAGAGAGAGTGTACAAGCAGGGGGAGAGGCAGAGGCAGAGGGAGAAGCAGACTCCCCGCTGAGCTGGAAGCCAGACATCGGGCTCGATCCCAGGACCCCAGGATCATGACCTGAGCTGAAGGCAGACGCTTAACCAACTGAGCCACCCAAGTGCCCCTCTCTTGGCCAGTTTCAAAATGCCTTCTTCAAGTCTAAGAAGAGTGGGTGTTCAGCTCAATCTAACATAAGGAAGAACTTCTAACAATTAAAGGCACGCAGAAGTGACTGCTTTGTGAGACAGTCCCATCACTGAGGGTATTCATTCCAATGAAGCTCTTGTGGATTAAGTCATAAGAAAGACCCCAGGGTGTCTCTGTGATTGGGCTCATTTTCAGGATCCCTCCCACATTGGCATATAATGTGTGCCATGCTCTTCAGTTGTAGTTTTTCTAATCTATAGGAGGAGAGATAAGGCTGATGCTCAGTCTTCCACCTGTCGTGTTTTTCACCTGCCTCCTTTACCGCACAAGAGCCTGCAACGATTTGTGTATTTATAGCACATCTTCCTTTGACTGGAAATCCTTGAGGTAGTGACTCGATCCTATTTATCTCTTCATTTCACATCACTCGGCACATAGTAGGTGCTCAGTGAATGACTTTTGGATGACAAAATAAATCCTGCAAAGCAATCCAGAGTGCTTTTCTATCTACGAAGTTTTTCCTATAAAATCTAGACCATTAAATATTCTGACAGAATATTTAAACAAATCTGCTGTTAAAATATTAATAATGGAAGCAGCAACGATGATGGCAATGATGTGTAAATTGAAAAGTAAATCCACAGAGATGTCAATAGAATGTTTTTGTCTCTTTATTTCCATTCTCCTTATTTGAGAAGGGATGTTTTTATCAGCTTTAATGCCTAACTAGAATAATTTACATCTATCTCCTTCCCCCTGGTATTAAGAGCAAAAACATCGGATGGCTGCATTCTTTGGGGAACCTTTCTCACAGTATTTTTCCCCTCACAATGACTAGTTGATAACAAGCACAACAATAAAGTAGATGCCCCTTCTATCCAATAAATGTCCTCTGTCCTTAAGTTAAAATTTTCCTGGAACATGGGATGGGGAGGAAAGACTAAAATAAAAGATTGCATTTATAGCTTGGCCATAGAGACTAAATCACATCATGTTTATTGATTTATTTCAATCAATAGACATGGGAAAGTTCAGGAGATTTTGACCCATGCCTCCAGGTATGCATTTGAGAGAGGTTTTTACCCAGCCCCAAAGTTGAGTTATTGCAGAATGAAAAAATGTTTGTGTGCACCAAGCGACACAGATATATTCATAACAGGAGGGAAGGAGAAAATTCAGCTCCCTTTATTTTTCCCCCAGACTATAACATTAAAAGACAGGTTTTGCACAAAATATTAAACTTTCTCATGTTTCTATGTACTTAACCAAATAATACCCAAACTCAAACAAACAAAATATCAGAATCATAAATAGACACACTCTGGATAAAAATAAATAGGCTTCATGCAGTGACAATGACTATTCCTTGGTTTATGCCTTGCCCAGATTATATCTCTTCTCAGGAACTTTCTCTGTTATGGGTCCCTTAGAGTCTTCCAAAAAAATCAGTTCCTCTGTGCCAGGCTCTGTGCCGCTCCCTGTCTGTTGTCTCTTCTAGGGAGGGAAAATGGTCTGTCATGTTTGGACATAAAATCCCATGTTTATATTCCACAAAGAACTCGTCTAAACTATTATTTTTCCGCCGGAGCTGAACTAGCCACTTGTTTTTCTCAAGCTGCATTTCCAAAGTGAAATCAATTCCTTCTCACTGACATGTCCACCCACCAGGCTCATGTCTTTTTGATGACACTGGCACAAAAGAGAGGCCACCGGCAATGATGCAAATGGAATCTAAAGACCTTACTGCACATCTTTACCAAGGCTGCATGACCAGCTCTTTGGGAGCACCAGACTTCACAGGCGCCATTTTTAAAGAAGCTAAAGTTCACGTTGAGATCAAAGCTTTAATGGGGTTTTGAACGGTGATGGGAATGAAGAGTTAATGACAACATTCTTTGACTATCAGCTCAGCCAAGGGATGGGATGAGGTAGTGGATACACCTGTGGAGCAGTAAATCCACATTCTGTTTCTGGTGGATCACCTCTTCCTCGTTTCTTCTGGTAGCAACATTTCTCTTTCTATTGGTAGAGTGCTTTCCATGCGTTGGGCTTAGTAAAGCCGGGCACACCCCACGTGTGCTATCGTTATTGATACGTGGTCTTGACTGGAAGCAGAATTCTCTCTCCTTCTAGCCCCAGGGGTCAGTTCAGGAGTGAGGATGTAGTTCGAATACAGTCGATACCTCTCTAATTTTATGCATGGAAGCTAGAAGGGAGAGGATCATGTTTTACTTCAAAACATAAGCTGTTAAGAATACAGCCTGGAGGCTACAACCAGCCACATGGAGAAAATCTGCTCAAGAATGAAACCAACACTCAGAAGGAAGTCAAAAGATGGAGAATAGACATACCATCAGTAACATTCTTTGAGCCCTTAGACCCAGCCCTACCTGAAGAAAATAGATCTTTCGGATTCCTTATTTCATGAGTCAATAAATCTCTTTGTTAAAAAAACAAGATTAAATTTGTTGGAATTTAATTTCCATCACTTGCAATAAAAATGTTCTGATGGATCCACGTGATAGCAAGAAAAGTGTGACCCACTTCCCATTTTGTGGCTGACTTCTAAAAAATTCACTTTCCCAAAGAGGTCTGACTTTAGCCAACGTGGCCTCTGGGTCAACAAACACCTTGTCTTCTGACAACTTCATGCATGACAATGCTGGGATGCTGGTGGGGGCTCAACAAAATAGTTCCTGAAAATGGAACACACTTTACAATCTCACTTGAGGGCGAGAACTCCTGTGCTATCATAAAAATAATTTTGGAAAGAAGTGCATCTGCTTTCAGAAAGTGTCTGCCAAGATATGGCCCGATGTAATTTAAAATGGCTAAGACAATCAGCTCGAAAATTAAGGTTTCTAATGGGAACACCTACTCAGCCCTAATAATAGGGGAACTACCATCATAATTATAATGTGGTGCAAGCAGGCACATCATTAACTAACTTTTCTCAGCTACTGCAATTAACAAGCATCAATAGATTGAGTAAATTATTAATAACCCACACATGCTCTGGTGCACACTGCTGGCTCTATTTTTTTTTTCCAAGTAAGAAGCAAAAAGTTAACAGCTGATACCCAAATAATCTTTGATTTATCTCCTTCACAACATTACTGTACCTTTTAATAATTCTTTCTGGAGGAGATAACAGTTGTAACGAATGAAGTAGTGAGTAGAGAAGGAAACAACCTGGAAGTGAGCAATGGAGTCTAACAGGGAGACCGTCTTCTATGAGTTGATCAAACAGCCCTGTTCCTTACTTTCTCCGTGGTGTAATCATTTATGGAATTGCTGTTATCATCAATGAGTGCTAGTAAGGGTGGAAGTTGTTATGGCTGTGACTTTGTACAGTGTAGTGTGAATCAGCAGTTCTCAAATATAGCCTAGGGACCGATTTAGGTTTATGATGTTCACAAATAATCTCCTCAAATCATGGGGCATTAGCCCAGGGTGGGCCCTGGCCTAATATGTAAGTGATAAAGACGACAAAACAAGAGAGCCAGAAAGAACTAGGGGACATAGTCAAGGCTGCACAAATAAGTTAGGAAGTCTTTCCCTTGCATTGAAACTGTTGTCAGCCCTCAGGTAAATAAAGCACATTCCTTGTCTTGAAGGTGTGTGTGTTCTAACATAAAGAGGCTACTGAATAGCAAGCCGGAAAACCCTCTGGTTGGAATAAACACAAGGGAAGAGGAGGAAAAGGGCAGGCAACTCAGCCCGGGGCAGAAGGTTCACAGACAGCTTCCCCTAAGATATCTCTGCTGGATTCTTTAATGATGGGGGGGGGCGGGGAGAGACAAAAGCGGTGAGGTCGAATGGAAGTGGGAATGGTCCCAGCAGAGGCAACACTGTGGCATATTCTCGGAACGACAAGTCACCTGATGCAGATGGAGTCTATGTGCGACGGGGCATAGTGGCCAGATAAGAAGGGATGTGTCAGGAACAGATGCTCTCTGCTGAGAGCCACGGCTGGCCTTTGAGCAGCCTTCATTAGGAAGCGACACAATCAGGCTCTGCTGATGAAAAGATCCCTAGGGCTGCACTTGGCAGAGTGGCGTGGAGAGGGGGTGTAGTGGGGGAAGGAAAAGACCACAGGGAGTTTGTGCCAATCCATGCAAGGGATGTGAGTGGTCTTCACCAAAGACTCCGCAGTGGGAACACTGCAGGGAATCAACGGATGTATTTTCGTGATTATTGGAAGATAAAACCCAGAGACTTGACTCTTCACCCTGAGTCTTGGGTGATGTGACTGACTACTGCCAACCCCTTAGCAGGCGAACAGCCACACAGCAACTCTTACCAGACCAAAACACCACCAGGAAGTCTGGTAGCCTTGGCTCTGGGTCAGATATAAAGGTGCAGTTTTGAGAAAACTGAGCTGCAGGAGATGATTTCCAAGACTTGGTTTTTCTCTTCCATCTTGATAAACCCGGGTCTTGAAAGACCATCCCCTGCCCTGAGGAAGGGACTCTTTCAGAAAGAAGCAAAAGCAAGTGTAGGGTAGGTAGACCAGAAGGCCTCTGACCTTGAAGCACTCTCTCAAGTAGGAAAGTAGCAGAACTCTATGGCTCCACGTATTTCTGTCTCGATGCCTCTTTCAACAAAAAGGCATCAGACTGAACGATTTTAGGCACATGCCGAGTCATCTGGCTGAGTCCTGTGAGCAGGCGGGGGAATGACAAAGGTGACCCGTGGGTCACTCTGCTACAAACATACTCAGAGCCTGTCTGCAGGCAAGTGCCTGGGGCTGTGGGACTCGGGATCAGTCTCAGGCAGGCTCTGCCTCCCAGGCGTCTTTGGGTTTCTGCTCAAACGATCGCCTCATTTTGAGATCATTCAAGCATGTTAAAACTGTAGACATCAGAGCAACACATCTATTCAATGATCATTTAAACTACACAACTGGAATTTATCACAAGTACAAGGGAAAGGGTGAGTCGTTAGAAAATCAAACTTGGGAAATCTCCACTCTCGATCAAACAGCCATGCTTTCTGTCCAGGGAACTGGACAGTGCAGCCTTAAAACGCTAAATGTGTCCAGCCTCCTCCCAGTGTCCAAAAGGGATACGAGGTAGAGACGCATTCAACAAAAGAGGTGTTCAAATATGTAAAGGAGGAACTTGAGACAAGGCAAAAATAAAAGAGGGGGGCAGGGTAAGCGGATGCAAAAAAATTCATCCTGTGATACCGTTACAGTTGCTGAAATCCAGCTTCTTGGGATTTCCTTGTGATGATCACTAAAAGGGAGACTCCTCTATAGATAATATGTAGGGTACCTTTAAATTTCACCCATTTGTAATAAACATTTTGTTGTCATCATATCTGTTGGTCTGATGGAGTCCAGGCTCTACAAGGTTGAAAGATCGGATCCTGTGAATTAGGGCTCAGAGCCAGCACCTTCTGGTGTCTCCAAATTGATGCTGCCTCATTTCCTAGGACAAGCTGTGATCAGGTCTGTCCATCCATCTTCAGCCATATGCTAAAAAGCAAACTTTCATGTGGCCTCTGATCCTGAGGTGGCAGTTTTTACCTTTGCACACCTCCCATGTGACTGCAAGGTGCTCAAGGGGAAATCACTCCTTGCAAAGCCACTCAGAAGAATATCCCCATCGTCCCTGTTCCTGGTCACACCTTCAGCCTTATTCCACTAATGCCTTCCACGGAAATCCTGTAACAAGTTGCTGTCAAACCCAACATGCTGTTTGAGCAGATTTCTCCTGAGGAACAAACTACGTAATCACCCATAGCAACAGCAACGATGGCAAGGTGGAGGAGATTGGGGCGGAGGGGGTGCTTCTAAAATGTTGACCTCATGGCTTTTGGCTGGTGAATTAATAGAATACTGTGTTGTCTGATACACACCACACCTACCACAGTGGAGATCTCGGGCAGGCTCTGGAACAACATGAAGACCCATGATAAAGTAGAATCCAAATATCCACTAGAACCACTGCCGGATGAAGGAATTGTTTTTTACGTCACAGGTATATTGCTCTCACGAGGAGCTCAGGAAGAGCTGGAGAAAATACGAAAGTTAACCCCACCGGCCTAAGGGGTGTAGCCCTCTCTAGTATCGGAAAACTGAGGCCCCCTCTCATCCCGTCACCAGCAAGCCAGGCTTCGCTGGGGCAAACGAGTGGGTGGGTAGCTAAGGGGGTCAGCTGGGTCAGCCAGGTATGCCGACGTGGCAATTCCCTCTCTGCTTCTGCCCGGGAAGAACATCGCTACAAGTACATTTTCAAAGGCAAGATACATTATAAGCACGCAGAGCTATCATTTTTAGTGCCAGAGAAAACTAGAATATCAATACTTGACATTTGCAGTTACTGGACAGGGTGTTGGGCCGGGTCTCAGGGGAGATGAAGACGGAATTTGACTGGGACCAACAGTTTGTGCCCCGGGGTACATGATGCAATGCCATCTCCCCCCACCATTTAGATGTGCTTAAACATGCAAATCTCATCTTAAATCTTGTTCTTCCCCACCTTGGAACAGTCAGGAGAATGGGGAGTGAGCAGTTTTAATTACAGCACTCTTAGCCCCTGGCCAGGTAATCAAATAGTAGCAAGCAGATGGGGTGAGGGGTGCAGAGAAGGAAGGAAGAAAGCGGTGGCTGCCACGGAGCGAGGGAGGAGAGCGCGTGGCCACTGCTATGGCTCTGCATGGGGGTCGTAGACCTGAGGGAATGCGGGCATCTGAGAACCAGACCAGCCAGATGGGTAAGCTAGGGAGAGGGATCTGGGGTGGAGAGAGAGACACGCAGCCAGATGCAGACATATTCCTATGTCTTCCCACTATGGGGCCCTGCCCCTGGGATACATCAAGCTCAAAGATACATTGTTGTTTGCTTATTTCAAGATTTGCATCAGCACCTAGATAAGCTCAAACTCAGCGATTAAGCAATCACGAAATGAACAGGGCTGCTAAATATTCTTACTAACATAAGCCGGGAAAACTGAAACGTGGCAATTGCTTACTGATGTGAGGATCTGAACTCCCTTTAAAAAAAGGGTGGCAGAGGGAAAAGGGTGGGAGGATCCCCTGGCTGTAGGGAAACCATTCTGAGACCTGCACATGCCTGTACTTGGAGAGGGATCAGTGTCAAAGGTTGGGACTGAATGAGCCATCCAGCCCCATCTGACCCAGGGTTGCTGAGGAAAAGCACTCAGAGGAAAAGATACCGGCTAACCCATCCAGAATTCTCATCCCCTGACTTCCACTGGAGGAGGCAGCAAGGGGGTGACTTTAGAGTAAGCAAAGGCACCTCAGCTCAGAGACACCGCACTTCCGGGAGACCCCCAGGGAGACACAAACCAGTGCTGCTAAATGGCAACCTTCAGAAATCACCTTCTCGGGCCATAAAGACTCCTTTATTCCGTGGCTTGATTTGCTATTGATTTAGGGCTCTTTTTCATAGTGATGCAGGAAAACATTTTATTTTCTCGGATGTAAGTGGGAGGCAGTCTATCCGGGGAAAGTGGGGGGAGGCTGCCATGAGGAGTGACGCCATCATTTAAAGACACTCCATTGCATCCCTAAATGTCTACATGAGGAATTTTTAAAAGGCCTGGACTCATCTATATCAGGAGCATTTAACCTGGTGACCAGGGATTAAGACTGGGTATCAGAAACTGTGTACCCTAAGTAATGGTGCACAATGCTGTGTCTTTATGCATATATCCATTCCTCTGGGAGAAGTTTCTTCACTTTCAATACACTCTACGGGTTCTGAGACTCCCCAAAATGAGGATATCTTCAAGATCACAAAGGGAATCTATCCTTGCCCTTCCTAACAATCACATTAGCAAACCAGAGATTTATGCGCATGCTTACCCACCAGATGGCAATTCCTATGCAGGCTTTTTCCCTCAAAGGAGTCACTTTACACACATATCAACCATGAACTCCGACTTTCAAGCCATTCAAGGGCACATAGGAATCCATATAGGAATGTCCTGAAGACAAGACCATGCTTTAAAGAAAATCATGACCGATTCAGGAAAACCTAACAAAATTGTGCCAACGTCTATGAACAAACATTATTCTGTAAGATCCTGGGGTTGGGGTTATTACTAAGCAGTTCACAGTTTCACACCACCCTGCACAGACTTACCAACACACAGTAGATGCTCAATAAATGCTGCTGAATAATATAAATGAATAAGCAAATAAATGAATGTATGATCAAAGGAAGATCTTCTAAGAAGTTTTAATGATGACAATGGTATTTGCAGAACTGAATTCCCAGGCTCCAGGTCCTTGCTTGCCTCCAAGGGCACAGGAAAGATAAAAAAGGGTGTGAGAAGAAGCTCTGGGAGAAAGCTACCCCATAAATACAAGGTATTGTTATTTTTATTTTTATTGGTGCTTCTACTGCCTTCAGGGGAGGGGGGAGCATATGTGAATATGGCTAGTTTTCTGCTTGACTCCAGACACATTCTAAATTACTGAGCCACATTTTATTTTAAATTGACTAATAAAGAAATCTCACACCCCACACCATTTCACATTTTCTTGGGTCGTTTAATGTTGCCACCCTTCTACAGTGGCTTTTCTCTCCCTGAGAGCTGGAGCTGGGGTGGGGTGGGGGCTGGAAGGCTGCTGGATGCATTATCATTGCTCTCTCTCTCTGTCTCTGTTTCTCTTTGTCACCTCTATGTTCTTCTCGTTTCTCTCTCTCTCTCTCTGTGACTCTCTTTTAATTTGTCCCGATCAAAACACAAATATCACCCTGAATCAGATGCCTTGCCTTTATGTTCACTTGAAAAAAAATCACGTACAGCTTTTTGCTTTCCCCTACATAAAAATAAATGGAAAACATTTTGGAAATGTCAAATGCTATATAAAGGGAAAAATATGAAGGACACTGGACACATAAACAATAATACTAATGACAAATTTTACCTCTCCTAAAGCACTCTCTGCCACCCAGTTCCAATTCTGGAGTTTTATCTCAAGGGTCAGAAACCAGCTATATCATAGGTAGAAATGGATTCTCACAGGAAAACACTCTCCAGATGTGTCAGCAGATGATATTAAGGAAGAGGGAAGAAAAGGACAGAAAATGACTCAGGGTTGACCATTTTCTCTTGTTCACTCATTTATTCACTCATGCAATACTTTTTTTAAGCAACCTTATGTGCCCCAAATGGTATAAGATATTGAGAATACAATGTATAAAACAGTAAAAGGTGGTCCCTGCCCAAATGCAATAGTCTAAGTGAGGGAGACAGACAGTAAGAACACGCACGTGTAAACAAGGCAATGTTTGATTATGGTGTGACAGATCAAAATGTTTTGATTGATAAGAGAGAAGGTGAGCAGACAAGGGAAAGTGCCAATAAGAAAATCATACTGAGGTAGAGACTGAAGGTTGTGAGAGAGCCAGCCTTTCTCCATTCTGTGGAGAACAGTATCGAGAAGAGCAAGTATAAATACTCAGATGTAGAAAGAGTCTGGCCATGTTCCAGGAACTGTCAGGAGTGGAGGATGGGACCTGGTGGATGACTGACAAGAAATGAGGTCAAAGAGGGACCCAGGAGCTGCATCTTGCCTTGTGGGCATGATAATGAGTCTGGACTTTTTCCTAAGTGGAATGGGATTCCAATGAAGCACATCACAGGATTTATGACTTTAAAAGGCCACTCTGGTTGCTTGCATGGAGGATATGCAAGAGCGGAAGCAAGGTGTCCAGGTAGAAGGCTAGTGTAGTTACCCAGCAAAAAGTTGATGGTAGCTTGGAATAGGCTGGTGGCAGTGGGGATGGAGAGGGGAAGCTGGGTTAGGATTTCTGGTGAATTAAATGTTGAGATAGGAGAAGGGGGGGATCCAGGAAGACTATAGCAGCCTATTTCTTTTAAACACGTGAGAATGCTAAAGTTATATCCATTTAAGTCACCCAAAGTACAAGTGGCCTTAATATATTTATTAACATGGGGTCCTTTATCAGGTCAGGGAGAGTCACAAATACTTCCTTCCCCCCGCCCCAAAAAAAAGATCCTTGACTCCCTCCAGCAGAATTCCATTTCTGTGCTTTTGCTTTCACTGAAGCCTGCATACTTCCTCTTACAGCATCCCTCACAACTTCCATTAAAGAATCATTGGATAAGGTATACTAGCTGTCTCCCCTGTGTTCTGAGGTCCATGAGAGCAGGGACCTTGTCTGTCTTGGTCAAATTATATTCCCAGAACCAAGCACCACGTCTGGCATCCTGTGGGTACAGTGAAATGAATAAATATTGAATGTGAATACATGCCCTGCAATTAACTCTGAGTTTCCAGACAGTGAAGGATAGGAAGCAATCTGAGCCCAGTACTAACACCCACTGACTATTTCCTAGTCTCCTCATAAGGATCCTCCTACTCTCTCCCCATCCCACTGAAAGTCTAGACACACCAGTCCCATAAAGCCAGAGCCACGTTAAACACCATGACTCATGGTTCAGAAACCACCATGGATAACCATTGGGAGTTTCTAGGGTTTACTGTGGGTAGCTTCCTGTAGAGCCCTACAAAGCAGAAGGAGGTGTCATCCTCCCTTCCTAGTGGAGCTCATCCTCACTCCCTCCCTCTCTCTCCCATTTTCACCTTAGGCTCTGAGACATTTAGTAACCATAACTTGAACCCTTTTTGGAAATGCCAATTCATTATAAAAGCATTTCACAAAAGAACTCCATGGAACCCTGGTCCTCACACTCCTTCAAGATGTGTGACTCTTTGAAATCCATTATGACCCCATGAAGGAAACACGTTGGACAGTGCAATGCTACCTTTCCCATAAGTATCTGCCAATCCAAGTCTCCGGTCATCCACTCCTAATTTCAATAATTATTGCATGGGCGATCACACTGAGATATTCTGCTCTACGGGTTTTAGATGGGAAATGTTGATCCCGATATTTACAAAGGACTGCCTACGAAGATGCCCCAGAACTCACTGATGTATTCATCTCTGTATTTTTAAAAAGTCATTAAGCTCCTACCATGTGCCAGGTCCTGGGTATCCATCAATAAATTAAATAGACAGGTCTCCTCTACTCATAAATTTATCGAGTAGGGAGGATAGACCACAGAGCAATGAATGTATAATTCCAAGTTGCAGTAAGCAGGGTAAAGAAAATAATGGAGGTTCTAGAATGCAACCTGGGGTGGGGAGAGGTAAGCACTAATTTTAGATGGTCAGGAAAGATGATCAAGAGAAGATGAAGAGTAGATGACACACTAAATGGTAAAAGTGGGAAGGCACCTACCAACAGTGGATGAGAGAGGGGCAGAGATGGAGACAAAGTTCTAGGCAGAACATGAGTGCAGACTGAGGCAAGGGGGAGCTTCCTCTGGCTAACATTTCCAATTCCCTGATGTCCGGCAGCCACCCAATCTGAGGAGCTCTGCACCCCACTGCCATCTGCACTCAGGTGTCTAGTCAGCAACCAAACCCTTCTCAGGGTGCCATCTTTTCCTCCTCTGCCTGCACAGCCCGAACGTCCACAAGTATGCCCCCTCCTTCGTGCCCTGCCTCCTCATCACCTGCATGCTCCTGGACACTGGGCTCTCCACACTCAACTGAAACAGCCCCCTAAAAGGTCAACAGTGAATTCCTTGTTTTCAAGCCCAATCAATTTATTTCTCACTGTTGGACCTCTTCACGGGCTGCAATGTTCACCATTCCAACATTCTTGAAACTTTATCCCTTCCCTTGCTTCTTGGTCAAAACCCTCACCTGAAATTCTCTGATTTTCTCATGTTGCTGTTCCTCTCCTAACCACTACCAGTAAAAATAGCACTAGTAGAAGTTACCCTTACCCTTTATTCATACTATTTATACAGTAAGCCAGGGACCATGCCAAGTATTTTATAAATCTGGCAGCTACTTATTTGGGCTTCTTATTCAGGATTTTTTCCCCTGTGGTTTCTCCTCCCACTATAGTCACTCAGACAGGTAGAGAGGATCCCTCTGCCTCTGGTTTCGAGATGAGGAAATGGGAAGGGAAGGAAGTCAGAGGAAGGATGGAGAGGAAGGCAGTGCTATCTTTAGGAACCTTTTGCTTTCCAAAGGCCTTTCAAGGTACTTATGATGACTGTTCTGCATGGAGAATGAGAGGGTATCTCTGATGGAAACAGGAAGACAGGAAGAGAAAGAACAGAAGGAAGAAGGGAAGGAGAAGGAGAGGGAGAGAGGAGGGAGGGAGAGACAGAGACAGAGAAAGATGTCACACAGATTACAACAGAGATTCCTAGGCACTGGTAAAAGGACCAAAGCCTATGGTTTCATAAGCAGCAGAGACCTCCAAAGGGAAATGGGCATGTGGTTCCCGCTTCTACCAAATACTGGGGAGAAGCTTATGGCTGAAGAAATGCGTATTTGGGAAACAAACGAGATAACAGTCAGGCAATGTCCACCCTCTGACCCTCAGCTCTCTAGGTACCACATGACAGTCTGGATCCTTTGCATAAGGAAGGTTCTGTTTCCTGCCAATGAAGTGGAATTTGGAATGAGGATAAAATTAACCTTGTTTTAAAATAACACAGAAATGCACTCCTTCTTGCACAACTGAGACAATTGTGGGCATGGATTCACACATGCATTCCCTCCTTTAATCCTTACAGCATCCGGTTCTCTGGGCATCCAGGCCTCCACATCACCCATGAGAGAATGTTGTCCCAGAAAAGTCACCTGACTTGCCCACGCCACAAAGTGGCAAAGCCAAGATGCACAGAAGATTGTCTGATGCCAAAATCCTTGGCCTTATTTACTAGCTCTTATTGGCAAAGACCCCGTGTGCAGGCTCTTATGTGTTTTCTTTATTCCTCTCTCAGCAATCTTGCAATCTCTCCTGATTTTAGGCATCCATTTCTCCCCACTCCTTTCCCAAGTCTGACGCTTACACCCTAACCTTTCGATTAGCATTGGCTGATTACCTTCTCCAAGTCAACCATGTATCCTCCATCACCAGGCTTTGCTTCAAACCTCTGAGTCATCCTTCTCTCCAAGCACTGCTGGCTTCTTGGTAAGACTATTGGCTTTGGACACAGACTCCCTGGTTAAAATCCCAGCTCTTTCGCTATGTGGTCCTAGGTATATTTCTTAACCTCTCTTGCCTCCCTTTCCTCATCTTTAAAACCAGGAAAAGAGAAGCTACCTCACTGAGATGTTTTGAGTATTAAATTAGCAAATACATAGAACACTTAAAATTTAGAATAGGATTGGCATATAATAGATACTCAATAAAAATTCGCTAGAGTTGTCTATCCAAACTAGTTTTTGAACCTGTGCACATTAATTTGAAGACGAAGTAGATCCTTACCCTTTAAGAATTTCCACTCTAGGTCCCATGGGGAGTTGTCTACCATGTTGCCTGCCTTGGTTCCCCACCATTACTTCTTTGGGTACTCAACCCAAAAGACAATAGTGACTTACACTATTGTCATGTATCATGCTTTTAACCAAAAAGCCTGGCCCTTAGGTTCCTCCACGTTCTTTGTGGCGGTCAGATTGGGTTTTCCAAAACCAAAAACCCTGTGACGGCTCCTCAGGAGGAACCGAAGGAGTCAGCAGAGCTGGGTGAAGATGAGACTTTGTGGCTGGGTGCAGATATACCTGGACCCTGCTTCATTATTCCTTAGCTATTTAGTCTCATGTGCATTATTTCACCTCTCTGGGCCTCAGCTCTTCATTTGTAAAATAGGGATAAAATAGTACACAGTAGTAAAAAATAATAAGTTAGTGTTCAGTTGGCACACAGAAGACTGAAGTAGCAGCCCCTTTGCAGGGAGGCAGGGCTGTTGTGACCAGTTCTGGCCAATGGACGATGGGGAGAAGCAAAAAGGACCACAGCAAAACCCTCCTGCTGTCTCTGTGCAGGCCCACAGTAGACCTCGTTTGGGAGAAAAATGAACCTTTGCCTACCATTTCTGGATCCTCATAAACACGACCCCTCCCTCACTTGATAACTATCCTCCTTTCCAGCTCTGTCCAGTAGAACCTTCCATGACAATGGAAATGCTCTCTATATCTGCACTGTCCAATATGGCAGCCACTGGGCACATGGGGCCACTGAAATGTGGCTAGGCATGACTGAACAACTGGATTTTAAATTTTATTTAATTTTCATTAATGTAGATACAAACAGCCCTTGTAGCTGCTGGCTACCATGTTGGGGAGCTCGGCAGAACAGGAACTAGACTTTACTCTGTTCCTTGGAAAGACCAGGCTCTCCCAAGTCCTGATGCCATGGAAGACGATTTTCAGGGAGCCTCTATCTTTGAAATTCTCACCTTGAAGGCATTTAGTCTCTCAGTTAGTTCAGTCACCAGTAGCTGCAGCAACACCATGTTCCTTCTTGGGCTTCAAATGAGCAGCACTACAATTTACAGAAAGTGCACACAAGCAAAAATGCATGCAACTGTTACAGATGCTTATTTCCAGATCAAAAGGCAATTCCAAAGGCCTAATGCAGTTGAACATGTGTGCCAGATACAAAAATAGAACAAAAAGAGCTTTATTTGAGTTATTCCAGATCCAAACTACCTGAAAAGGCAAATCTACAGCCGGAAAGGCTGAGAGAAGTGGAATGAGGCCTTCAGAATAATTACATGTTGTTAATTGAAAAATGTTCATCATGTCATATTAGGAAGAAGACGGGGTTAAATTGGTAAAATTTCAATTCACTTAGGCCTTATCGCTTGTTGGAATGAACCAGATGATTAATCCTCAATATTCTTCAGGGATGCAGCGAATAGCAGCAATTAAATTAACAACTACAAAGTTTATGCTCAGAGATTCAAAAATGAAAGAGGGAAACGCTTTAATTTTTCACAAGTTGTTACCTTAATTATCTTCTTATTGCTCTGTCTCTTCTCCCTCATTACAAAACACACCCCTTAGTATCCACAGATCCCTTTAACTCACTGTAGCTCAGTAGCAACGTAAGAAATGCCATCAGAGATGCAAAGCTATAAATCTTACTTTGTGCATGCTCACTGGCAAATAAATCGTTCCGCTGTGCCTAGTCTCTGTGTTCATTCTGCAGAGTGCTGACAAATTTCCACTCCCCTACAAGTCGTCCGAGTGTCTATAAACCTATGCACAGGGCGCGTGCCTTATCACATGAGTCCAACCACCACCGCGATGAAAAGATTCCTTAGGAGAGCAGGCTGAAACGTAACTGGTCAGATTAATGAAATACCCTGAAGAAACGGAACAATGTGGCGGTTAGGGAAATAAAAAGTCAAACTGAAACTTCTAACATGCTCACGGTCCAGACATTAAAATGGGCGTATAGGAAGTCTATACTATAAATGCAGACCTTCAAAATCGTCTTCATTTTGTTTTTGTTTTGTTTTGTTTTTTTCTCTGAATGTTATCTGCGTCCCTGGCAGAGGAATCCAACTTTGTGAAGATCAGATAATTCATCTCCCTTGGAATGCAGCTAATCTAAATTGAAAAAAAGATAAATCCAACAGCAAACACCATAAAGCAAGAGAATGCTGCCTCATGGTGATTTAACAGGTCCCCTGACATACGTGCATTAAAACTGTAACGATCACAGACACTATCTCCACGTCACGTATTCCTCTAACTCAGAAGCCCCATTTGCAAATTTAGCAGAGCACACAAGCCCTGTAGACCAGCAGCAACCACACAACAAGAAAAGTGCTTTTAATAGTCAGGGTTTCTAAGTAGGCTCTGCTGATGTGAATGAAGGCTAACAGGAATTCTCTTGTTTTCTTCAAAGAAGATCATTTTCTGGCCGGGTGAAGCAGGAGGTGGGAAAGGGGAGGGGGGAATGGAAATCAATGACGTAATTAAGAAAACAGCAATTTGGAAACTGTGAATGAAATTAAAAACACACCTACCACAAAACCCTGGGCTGAAACAGCAATGCAATCAAATGATTGTGAGTCCAAACTGGGAAATGCATGAGAACATACCAATAATTGAGTGCACCGCATCCTCGATGCCTGAAGAAGTAATCACCGTCACTGTAAATCCTTTCTCAGAGTGATGTGAGAGTCTTTGACGATTATATATACTCGGGCAGTATCATCCTTTAGTCTATTTCCTGAATTCCCAAAGTTTCTCAGCAAAATGTCATATCCCGGGAGAACGTCCTCACAACAAATTATTAGCCCGGCTCTATTGATCATCACCCAGATGGCAAAAATCTCAATAAATTTCATCTGGACCTTTACTGAAACCTCCAAAATGCATTACACCCCCTCTGCTGACCACCGTTTTTATGAGTGCTATTGTATTTGCAGGGCAGTCAATTTTATACAGCATAACAAACTGCCAAGTACTAACGCAATTCCCTCCATTACTGAGGCCCATGTATTAAATTTAGTGAAGCACAATATCAGACTTCAAAGATTGCAAGGCTTAGGACTGAATGCCGTGGAGCCTAATGTTATCAACCTGACAAATACACTGACATATTAAGTAGCAGATCATGTATTCATATTCTGAACTGATGTTGTTTTTCTGTGTAGCTGTATATTTTTTGGATTAGCCATGATATTTCAAAATGAACATTACGCTTTGGAGTACAAGGGGACTGACAGCAAAGAAACTGTGCTGGTCACTATTTTTCCTTCACGGCAGATCAATTATGGCTTTTCTTAATGATGTGCTGTTGTAGGTATGATGACAATGTGAGTGCCACTCAGAAAAATGCCATTTTTTAAAGAAAGAGTTTATTATTTTTTTTCTTCTTGCCTTTTTACCAATGTAAATAAGCTTTAGCATTATATTTTTCAGTCCATGAGTAAAATGGAAGATTTCTTTGGCATTAAATACATGTATCTCTTCTGGCTTTAAACTAAGACGAGGGTTGTTTCTGCCCCCCTCAACCCTTCTCTTGTCATAGAGGCTTTGCTTATCACAGCAAAAGTGGCCAAAATTACTGAATCTCCTTTAAAAATCTTGCTTCTATTCTAATGCTACTTAACCACTGTAACCACTTCTCTTTTGAAAAATGTGAGTTGCAATGTTTGTACCCATCCTCATCCCATGGTGGGATTTACGATTCACAGAAACTAGAGTCTAGAATCCAAATATCTCATCAGACAAAACTTACCAAGTTGACTCTCCATGGCTTAAATATAAAACAATATTTTGCCCAAAATATACATTTCTCTCATGAGACTGAATATGATTTTTTAAAATTATAGGTTCTGTCTTCCCCTCTGCCCCCTAAAACCTTGAGAATATGATACTAAACCCTCTTCTGGATCATGAATTTTGGTACTAAAACCTGCCTATTTCCTACATACAAATCATAATATCAAAAACTAGTTTTGTAATAATGAGGTCACTCCCGAGAGCCAAGCAAATACCAGGGTACATTAGAACCAAATGGTTTATTTTCTGACACTAGTCTGCAGTTTCTTCAGAATCACAAGGAAAAAAAAAAAAAGTCTCCGGTTAAAAACTGGGGATTCCAGGAGTCACCACAAGATTCTGATTTGTTGTGCCTTTGGTGGGGCTCAGGGATTCAAATGTCTGCATGCACCCAGGGATGCAGCCGGTCTTCCAGACAGCTGCTCGAAGGTGGTGGTTCTCGGTTCTCAATGCTGGATGCTTGCTTCATTAACACACATTTGATTAACAGGGTGAGTCTGGATGTTGCACTGAAGGATTTTCCTTTAGTTGCTCTGGTGAGGAGCCGGGTACTGGAATTCTCTTTATTGTGGCAAAAACTACATAAGATTTACCATCTTAATTATTTTTAAGTGTATAGTACAGTAATGTTAACTATATGCACATTGTCACAACGGATCTCTGTTACTTTTTCTTCTTACAAATCTGAAACTCTATACCTATTAAACGGATTTCCTCATTTCCCACCTCCCCAGGTCCCTGACAACCACCCTTCTACTTTCTGTTTCTGTGAGTTTGACTACTCAAAGTACTTCAAATCAGTGGAATCACACAGTATTTGTCTCTTTGCGACTAGCTTATTTCATTTATATAATGTACTCCAGGTTCATCCATGTTGTTGCATATTACAGGATTTCTTTCTTCCTTTTTCTTTCTTTCTTTCTTTCTTTCTTTCTTTCTTTCTTTCTTTCTTTCTTTCTTTCTTTCTTTCTTTCTTTCTTTCTTTCTTTCTTTCTTTCTTTCTTCCTTCCTTCCTTCCTTCCTTCCTTCCTTTCTTTCTTCCTTTCTTTTTCTTTCTTTTTAGGGCTGACGAAGAGTTGTGCGTACCACATTTGCTTTATCTATTCATCTGTCAATGGCCATTTAGGTTGCTTCCACCTCTTGGCTATCATAAATACTGCTGCAACGACCATGGACGTGCTGGGCACCAGTACTTTGCAAAGCTCCTCAGGTGGTTCTAAGGTGCAGGTGGGGTAGAACTACTTCTCTAAAATACTGTGAAGCCCCTTCACCCCCAGAAATAAGATGTGGCTGTCTGACAGATATGCCATCTGGAAGCTTTGAAATAGGGAACATTTATATTTTATGTGTCCCAGTATTCACAGGACTGTTAACAGACCCCAATTAAAGCTCCTTCCAGGAGTCTGAGTACCTGATTTCCTCAAGAGCCTCTGATCAGATGTCGGAGGGACTGCTTGGCTAACTGCCTGCTAGAAAGAAAAGACTGATCTGGTTTGAAGGAGGCTCTGCCCATCTCAACTGGGCTCAGCTCTCTGTGAGGTCATACACAGGAAAGGTTGCAGTGCTCAGAGTCAAGTGAAACTGGGTTCAAATCTCAGCTCCAGTCACTTGCCAGCCAAGCGGCTCTCAGTGAGTTTCTTCAAACAGCTCTGCATCAGTTTCCTCAACTATAAAATGGAGATTATAAAACCTGTCTGAGCAGAGGCAGTAGACATAAAGTTTCCAGCCAGTCCTTGACACTTAAGTAGGCACTATCTAAGCAGGAGCTATTATTCTTAGGATAAAAAAAGATAATTTAAAGTCATAAATTCCTAAATTTTAAAATACCTACCTGATTAGATATAAAAGAATTGATCACCCCCATTTATAGGCAATGTGTCTTCTCCATGTAGGACTGATCATAAAACTGAAGATGCTCATTGCTGTCCCATTGTCCCATAATGATCTCTTCTTGATGGTGTTCCAGAAGTGCCTGACAGGTTATCAGTGAGACAAGAAGACTGGTATCGCTTCTGGTCTCCACTCCAGTAAAATGCTTTGACAACTCTGGAGCACAACATGTTTTCTTTTTAAAATCAGTCTTAAATTTATGAACGAAAAGAGCAGGAAAAAATTTGTTGGCTATAAAATCTACATATGCGTATCTATACCTACATACCTACCCTAGATTACTTGTACCTATCTACATTACTTGTATGTTGACTAATAATCCTTTCATTGAATCATTGAAACTATACTTACTATGCACTCTCTCTGGGTCAGGGTCTATGTTAGGCATTAGGGTATGGCAATGATTACGGCAATTGTGCTGACTTTGAGGAATTCTTAAGTGTGTAAAAGGATGATTATCCTGAAAAGTATTAAATGTAATAATATAACCATGCTCTGAGAATTGCAGGAGTACCTAACTCATTCAACTGGCTTCAAAATTATGAATCTCCAAAAAAAAAAAATGAGGAAGATCAGACGAGAAAATTAGATTCCACACAGAAGGAACCGTATGGATAAAGGCATAGAGGCCAGGTATAGATGGAAGTGGAGAAACTCATATCCAGTTTGGCATTGCTGACAAATAAAATTCAAGGTGGGAAGTGGAATGCAATGTAGGCTTCAACCTATCACCTACAGATTCATTCATTGCTGATTTATTCATCTATCATCTATCCATCCATCCATCCACCAATTCACCATACACCCATTATCTATCCATCCATCTAACCATCTGCCCTTTTGCAAAAAGTGTGACAAACGTCCCTTTTAAGCCAGTAGTTATGCTAGCCTCTGAGAATTCAAAAATTGTGTAAAAAATTCTATTTGGACTCTCCAGGACACTTGAAGTTTGGTATTTCTGCCTCATACTATAAGACATCTCTTCCTAATTCCTTATCCTTATCCAGCCATCCACCAGGTGCATAAAATTAAAGCTAACTGAAACTCTTCAATCTTCTTCCTTAGTAAACAGAACAAATGCAACATATCTCTATTTGTAATCTAAGCTCAAGACATGGCTTTTCCCTTGAACTTTACCTTCAATTGTACCTATTACATCACATAATGAGAAGCATTACCTTTGGGTCCTGACATCTACATTTATCCTCCTTCTGAAAAATGATTCTCCTTTATGCAACTACCCCTATCAGCTTCTAGTATCTGTGTTTCATGTGGCGTTCACTTCTCCCCCTTACCTGGGGTACAGACATGACCCAAGCCTAACCAATGACAATGATTCATTGTCCTGGCCAAAATGATTGATTCAGTTGTGGGACCACCATTCAAGCTAAGTCAACCAAACAATATACAAATAAAGAATGATGTAATAGTTAAGAACTTGGACTCTAGAGCCAGACTTACTTGGTTTGATTCCTGATAGAAGTGTAACTCTGGGCATGTTTCATAATCACTATGACAGACTGATTACAAAAATGGCCCAAATTATTCACCTATTATTTATCAAGGCCATTTTTCTATATAACTATCAATACCCTCCCATAAAGTGGTAATCTATTTTCCCCACCTGTTGAATCTGGACTGGACTCACTAGTTGCTTTGGCAAAAAAGAAAAAAAAATGGAGTGGAAGAATTGACAGTGTTTTGGTTCTGAGCATAAGCCCCAAAAGGCCTTGAGCAATTAGGCAAGAATAATTGTCTCTGTTTGCAGATGACATGATCTTATATATAGAAAACCCTAAAGACTTCATTAAAAAAAAAAAAACTCTTAGAACTAATAAGCAATTCAATACAGGTAAAGGACATAAGCTCAATGTAAAAAAATCGATCACATTTCTGTATACTAACCAAACCAACTATAAAAGAAATAAATAAAACAATTTTATTTACAATAGCATCAAAAACAATAAAATGCGGGGCGCCTGGGTGGCTCAGTCGTTGGGTGTCTGCCTTCGGCTCAGGTCATGATCCCAGGGTCCTGGGATCGAGCCTGGCATCGGGCTCCCTGCTCGGCGGGAAGCCTGCTTCTCCCTCTCCCACTCCCCCTGCTTGTGTTCCCTCTCTAGCTGTCTCTCTCTCTGTCAAATAAATAAAAATAAAAAAAAAAACCAATAAAATGCTTAGGAATAAATTAAACCAAGGAGAAAGATCTGCCCATTGAAAACTGTAAGACAATGATGAAAGAAACTGAAGAATGGGAAGATAATCTGTGTTTATGCAATGGAAGAACTAATACTGTTAAAATGTCATACTAACTCATGCCATCTATAAATTCAATGCAATCCTTATCAAAATTCTAAGGCATTTTTCACAGAAATAGAAAAAAAAAATCTTAGTTCGCATGGAACCATGAAAGACCCCAAATAACGAAAGCAATTTTGAAAAAGAAGAGAAAAGATGAAGGCATCACACCTCCTGATTTCAAACTATACTACAAAGCTATGGTAATCAAAACAATGGTACTGAGAAAGCCAGATGTGCACATGCAAAAGAATAAAATTAGACCTCTATCTTACACTACTCACAAAAATTAACTCAAAATGGATTAAAGACTTAAATATAAGATCTGAAACTGTAAAAGTTTTAGAAGAAAACATAAGGAGAAAGCTCCCTGACTTTAGTCTTGGCAACAATTTTTTGGTATGATATCAAAGCACAAGCAATGAAAGAAAAAATAAATAAGTGGAATTCCCCCCAAAAAGTGGGGCAATATTAAACTAAGCAGCTTCCACATAGCAGAAGAAATGATTAACAAAATGAAGAGGCAACCTATAATGAGAAAAATATTTGAAAACCACATATCAGGTAAGGGGTTAATACCTAAAACATGTAAGGAACTCACACCACTCAATAGTAAAAGGACTAATAATCCTGAATAGACATTTTTCCAAAGAAGACATACAATGGCCAATAGGGACACAAAAAGATGCTGAACATCACTAATCATCAAGGAAATGCAAATTAAAGCCACAATGAGTAATCACTTCCCATCTGTCAGAATGGCTGTTACCAAAAAGACAAGAGATAACAAGCATTTGCGAGGAGGTGAAGAAAAGGTAACCCTTGTGTACTCTTAGTGGGAAAGTAAATTGGTACAGCCACCATGTAAAACAGTATAGAGTCTCCTCAAAAGAGTAGGAATAGAACTATCAGAAACCAGCAATCCAACTTCTGGATCTATATTCAAAGGAAATGAAATTATATCTCAAAGAGATATATGTACCCCAATGTTCATTGCAGCATTATTCACAATAGCCAACAAATGGAAACAACCTAAGTATCTACTGACAGATGAATGGTAAAGAAAATGTGACATATATACATATATATGTAATACAGCCATAAAAAAGCAGAAAATCCTGCCATTTGTGTTAACATGGTTGGACCTTGAAGGTATTATGCTAAGTGAAATAAGTCAGAGAGAGAAAGACAAATACTGTATATCTCACTTACATTTGGAAGCTTAAGAAAGTTAAACTCATAGAAACAGAAAAGAATGGTGGTTGCCAGAGGCTGGGAGGTTGGGGTAGTGAGAAGATGTGGATTAAAGGGTACAAATTCTCATAAGAAGAGTAAGTTCTGGATCTTACATACAGCATAGTAAATGTAGTTGGAAATACTGTTTTATATAGTTGAAACTTGCAAAGAGAGATTTTAAATATTCACCAGCACACACACCACACACACACACACACACACACACACACACAGTAATTAAGTGAGGTGATGGATGTGTTAACTAACTTTACTGTGGTAATATATTTCACAATATATGCATGTATCAAATCATTATGTTATGCATCTTAAATTTACACAATGTTTTATGTCATTTCTATCTCAATCAAGCTGTGGGGGTGGGGGAAGCCTTGAGTACTTCTGCCCTTTTTTCTTGCACAACTTTGCCAGCTCACTAAGCAGCTAAGCAGCTTCTGCATAGCAAAATATTTCCCCTATACTAGCTCTTAACATATGGATTTTTAGAAGTAATTCTATATCCTTTCATTTATTCAATGCCCATATTTTTTTCACATATATTTTTAAGTGTGTCATTTTTGCCAGAAACTATGCTAGGGGCTAGAGATACAATGGTAGAAAACATATATAAAGACTCTACCCTCATATAGTTTATATTTATTTTATTGTTTATTTTTTCATTTAAATTCAATTAGCCAACATATAGTACATCATTAGTTTCAGATCTAGTGTTCAATGATTCATCAGTTGTGTATTTTATTGTTTAAATTCATATGCTATAAACTTGACATTCTGAGTGTGCAGTACTATAAGTTTTAACACAGTGTATACATCCTGCAATTGTTATATCACAATTAGGAAACAGAACAGTTCCATCACCTAAACATCTCCCTATGCTATTCCTTCCTAATCACTTTTCCTGGTCCTAACTCCCAGCAACCACCGATCCATTCTCAATCCCTATAGTTTTTGTCATTTGAATGGATTCACGCTGTATACGATCATTTGCTTTCACTCAGCATGATGTCTTGCAGTGGATCCAAGTTGCTGCATGGGTCAAGAGTTTGTTTCTTTTTGTTGCTGAGTAACATTCCATTATATGGACATACCACAGTTTGTTTACTCATTCACCTATCTGAAGACATTTGGGTTGTTTCCAGTTTGGGGCTTTTATAAATAGAGCTGCTATAAACAGTTATTTATAGGTTTTTGAAACTTTTGTTTAGGTTTCATTTCCCTGTGTAAAATCCCAGAACTGAGATTACTAGGCTACAGAAGTAAATGTTTAACTTTGCAATATACTGCCAAATATTCTCTAAAGGGACTGTCCCATTTTACATTCCCAACAGCAATATATGAGAAATCCAGCTTTTCCAAATCCTCACTAGCACTAGATACTGTCAATATTTTTTTTTATATTTATTTATTTATTTGAGAGAGAGAGAGAGGGAGAAGCAGAGACAGAGACAGAGAGCACTCAGGAAACAGGAGCAGAGGGAGAGGGAGAGACAATCTCAAGCGGACTCCAAGCTGAGTGTGGAGCCCGACGAGGGCTGGATCCCATGACCCTAAGATCAGGATCTGAGCTGAAACCAAGAGTCAGAGGCTTAACTGACTGGGTCACCCAAGTGCCCCTAAATATTGTCAATATTTTTAATCTTATGCACCCTTAGGGCCCCTCGGTGGCTCAGTCAGTTGAGCTTCTGACTCTTGGTTTTGGCTCAGGTTGTGATCTCAGGGTCCGTGAGATCCAGTCCTGTGTGGGTCTCCCTGCTAAGTGGGGAGTCTGCTTCTCTCCCTCTTCCTCTCCTTCTCCCTCTCCCCCCACTCTGTGTTCTCTCTCTCTCTCTCTCAAAATAAATAAAATCTTTTAAAAAAAATCTTAGACACCCTACTAGATGTTTTAGTGTTATCTCATCTCAGTGTCTGTATTTTCCAAATGACTACTGATATGAAGCATCTTTCCATGTACTTATTTGCCTTATGACTGTCGTCTCTGTGAATTGTCCATTCAAATCTTTTTTTTTCTCCATTTTTAAAATTGGGTTTTTTCTTACTTTTGAGTTTTGAGAATTCACTATATATTCTAGATAGTGGTCCTTTATCAGCAAGGTAATTTGCAAATATTTTCTTTCAGTTTTTCCTTTTTTTTTTTACTTCTTTAACATAGCTCTTTGCAGATAACTTTTTATAAAAAATACTACATCAGATTTACATTTCTTCTTTTTTGGATTGTGATTTTGATGTCATGTTTAAAAACTCTTTTTGACTCCCCAGGACATGGATATTTTCTCCTGTATTTTCTTCTAAAATTTTACAGCTCTACATTTTGCATTTAGATCTATGATCCATATTGAGTTAATCTTTGTATAAGTTATGAAATGTAGGGTTATATATTTTGCATATGGATTTCTAATTGTTCCAATACTGTTTGTTAAAAAAACTAATTTCTCCCTTGATTTTGCACTTTTTTCAAGATTCAATTAATTATATTGGTGTGGGTCTATTTCTGGACTCTCTTCTGTTCCACTGATCAATGTGTCTATTCTCTGCCAAATACTACACTATCTTGATTACTCAGTGTACATTAAATAAAATATACTCATAAAACATAAAGATACGTTCACATAACTTAATTTTATATTCTTCTTTATTTGGGATATTCTAGTTCATTTATCTTTCCATATGAGCTTTAGAATCTTTATGCTTATATCTACAAAAAAATCTGCTGGAATTTTGTTTTGTATTGTGTTAAATCTTTAGATCATTTTATGGAGAATTAACACATTTACTACGTGGAGTCTTCTAATCCGTGAAACACAGTATTCCTCTGTTTATTTAGATCTTCTTTAATTAACTGCATGAATAGTTTATAGTTTTCAGCATAAATATCCTTTACATGCCTGTTGATTTATACATAAATATTTCATATTCTGAAGCATTGTTAATGGTTTATTTTTAAATTTTGGATTCCAAATGTTATTTGCTAGCCATTGAGATACAGATATAGATATTGATATAGTATAAAGTTTGAAATTGTGTTTTGACCTTGCATCTTGGTGCAATGCTAAACTCATTCATCAGTTCTAAGATGCTTTTAGAGAGTTCTTGGGACCTTCTAAATATTGTCTGTGAATAGGTACATTTTTATTTCTTCCTTTCTAATAAGTATGCTCTTTATTTCTTTTTCTTGCCTTATTGCACTAAGATTTCCAAGGCAGATCACATAGGAGTGGTAAGTGTGGCCCTCGTTTCCTTTTCCCTGCTCTAAATGATGTCAGCTGTAGGGTTTTTGGCAGATGCCTTTTATCAGGTTGAGGCAGTTCCTTTCTAGTGTCAGTATTTGAGAGTTTTTGTCATCAGTGTACATTCATTTTTCTTCAAATATATTTTGGCATTAGCTTAATACGGTCCTGTTTTTTTATTATGTTAATATAAGTGAATTACATGAATTTTTCAAATATTAAATCAGTCTTACATTCCTGGGGAAAACCTTACTTGACTGTGCTGTTATTCTTTTATATACAGCTGGATTTGATTTGTTAATATTTTGTTGAGGGTACTTTTTTGTCCATCTTTGTGAGCTATAGTTTCTTTTTCTTTTATGTCCTTTACTCGGGCTTGTTATCAGGTTAGTTCTAGCTTCATAAAATGAGTTGGGATGTATTCTGCCCCTTTTCTATTCTGGAAGAAACCATGTATAATCGGTGTTTTTTCAACTGTAAATGTTTGGTAGAATAAACAAGTGATACCATCCAAGTCTATAAATGCTTGTCTTAGAAGGATATTCTAAATAAATCAAATGTCATTAAAAACTTCTGTATTATTTATATTATCTAGTTCATCTTGGGTGAGTTTTGGTACTGATTTTCAAGAAATTAGTCTATTTAAGTTGTTGAATAAATGTACATAGATTGTTTGTAACATGTCCTTCCTATCTCTTTAATGCATGTGATGTTTCTAATTTTTGCCATTTTCTTCTTTTGCCAGTCTTACTAGAGATTTATCAATTTTTTAATACTTTGAAAGAACCTGCTTTTGGTTTGATTGATTTTCCCTTGTTTCTCTATTTTCAATTTCATTGATTTCTGTTCTAATATTTAGTACCTCCTTCTTTCCGTCTGCTTTTTTTTCCCCATTTGCTTACTCTTAATTCCCTAGTTTCTTGAGATGAAAGTTTAGATCATTGATTTAAGAACTTTCTTCTTTTCTAATAGAAGCATTTAGCATTATAAATTTTCCTCAAAGCACTGCTTTAGCTTCATACCATAGATTTTGTATATTGTATTTTAATTTTAATTCAGTTTGAAGTATATTATAATTTCCCCGAGACTTCCTCTTGAACCATGGATTAGTCTGACCTGCATTGTACGTAGGCTTTCCTGTTTATGTTACTGAGTTCTGGTTTGATTCTATTTTATCAAAGAAAAGTGTGGTATTGATTTCAATGCTTTCAAATTTGTTAAGGTTGGTATTATGACCCAGAATATGGTTTATCTTGGTGAATGTGCCATGTGAGCTCGAAAAAATGGGTACTCTGCTGTTGTTAATGGCATGGATTATATATTTCAATGATTTTCTGTTGGTTGGTGGTGTAGTTCATTTCTATTTCTATGGTCTTGCAGATTTTTCTCTTTAGAGATTCTATCAAATACTGAGAGAGAGCTCTTAAAGCCCTTAACTGTGTTTGTGGATTTCTCCATTTCTCCTTTCAATTCTGTCAGGTTTTGTTTCATGTATTTTGAAGCTATGTAGGATTGCTATGTCTTCCTGGTGAATTGACCCTTTTATCATTATGCTATGTCCCTATATTCCTGGTTACTTTCTTTGCTCTGAAGTGCACTTTGTCTGAAATTCAGCAGAAGAGACAGAGAGGAGGTCATTCTCAGAATGTTCTATCTTAACTGGAAACAGAATTCCCACATGGAATTTGTAAATTGTCTGTTTATTTGTCCTATCTGCCACAATAATTTGCTCTTTTTGAAAGTAGTTCATATTGTATACTTTCTACTATTGTAACATCAGAGCCTAGCATAATGTTTACCCCAGTGCAGGTTCTCAACAGTTCTAATGATTCAATAATCAGTTCACCATACAGAGATATGATGATAGCTGCCAATTATATATGTGAATGTGTATCCACATATATGCACAGACACATGCGTAAACACGTGTATATGTGTATGTGCATGAAAAGTTTACTGCCTTCTGTGTACAGTGAGAATAGCAATGCACAGATGCGGGATATGTGCTCTGTATTCCTAGCCTGAGTCAAATGCATGGTCATATATGTGCAGACACATTGCAGCATCTGGCTTACTCTTACAGAAGGTGGCTTTCATTCATCTACAACATGAGAAAGGGAACTGTGACCTCTTCCTCTTAGCGTCCTCGGGCCAATACAGCCGACCAGTCTAGGACATCCAATGCATCTTGGTGCCACAAACCACTAGCAACAGTTTATTGCATCATCTCAAATCATATGCTAACTATAACAACAGTTGATAGATCCGAGTAAGTTCTCTTTGTGTAGGCATCAGGCTATACTCTTTCATTCTTTCTGCACATGACTTTACTAGATTCTTGAGGCGAACAGACTTCAGATAGCTTACCACTATGACCCTCTGTCGCCTAGCATTCATGTCGTTGTGAACTTCTCTCCCCTTGTGTGTGGTGTGTGGTTGGGACCTGCGATGTGCTTCCAACTGATGGAATACAGCAAAGGTGATAGGATATTTCTGATTACATGTACATTATTACATAAGATGATAACATCTCTTGCTGAAGTTCATATCTCTCTCTATCTCCCTTCCCCCACCACCCTTCTCCTTCCCTTTCTCTCTCTGTCTCCATTTCTGGCTTTGAAGAACCAAGCTGCCATGAATCCTACAGCCACAAGGAAATTAATTTTGCCAACAACCTAAGGGTACATGGAGAAAGCTCCAGAGAAGCATCTGATGAGAATCCAGTCCCGGCTGATACCCTGATTGCAGTCTGCAAGATCCTAAGCAGAGGAAAGAAACTGTGAGATAATACATGTGTACTGTTTTAAGCTTCTAAGTGTGGTAATTTGCTCTGCAGCAAATACAATACAATCCTTATAAAACTCCAAGAGGTTAAGTATTATATGATCTCCATTTTTCAGATGGGATAATGGAGATTCCTGGAAGCTAAGCAATTTCCCCAACATCATACGTTAAGCAATGATTGAGCTAGAATTCTAACTTATACATCTCTGGTTCCACAAACTGTGCTCTTAATAACTACCTCATACTGCCTCCCTCCATGTCTTATGGTTATTAGAAACATAGAATATTAGGGTTGTTAACACATTAACATTGATTCAAAAGTACTCCCAAATCTCTCTGATAAAAATTTGAAAATGAGTTAGGCTGTTCATTGAGAGAACAGTTTTTTCCCCCATCAATGTACTTGCTATAAAACCCCAAACATTTAATGTGGCATAAAAGCTCCATCATGATCTGATCTCTGGCTACTCTTCCAACCAGTCACTTCTCTGCCTTTTCTTTCCAGCTCTCACCTGGTTGTCCTTTCTTCAAAGGACTGGATGCCTTGCAGTTGCACAGATAGATGCACCATGATTTCTGTTAACTTTAGGTATTTTACTTAATGCTGGCAAGCTGCCCTCTCCTTTGTCTTTTGTCTCTCTCTTGGCCTACAGCTCTCAGCTTAGACAACTCCTCCTCCAGGAAGCCTTCCCCACCTTACTCCTGTCAACATCATGTGCTCCCACAGAATCCTAAACCCCCTCTGCCTAGCACATGTCACATCTTACTTAAGTCATCTGCTGACTACTCCCAGCAGACCATGAAAGCCTTGAGGAGACAGTCTGTGTCCTGCATGCCATCATATGTCGATGCCTAGCACCGTACCTGGTACAGAGAAGCTGGTCATAACCATCAGCCAAATGCATGGTGGATGTCTCCAGAGCCCTCTCTGTCTCCATTTACCTTAAAAGTGAGTAGTAGAGTGCTTCTTAACGAATCCCCTAATGGCAGCCTCACTGCATTGCCCCAGTCACATGAACTGCATTTTTTAATTCCCACGGCCCTGACTGGTATCAGGGGTTTTCATTTTTTTTTTAAAGTTTCAGTTTTAAGCATTAATGGACTCACTGAATGGAGCTGTACATTAGGTGAGAGCAGCAACAAATCTGGACCTTGACTATTTATTGACGATTTATTTGCTTATGAAGTGAGGCCGCATTCCCATAAATTGGTTTGGGAGGAGAGTTGGGACAAGCAGAGGTATTGGTACATGTGACCTATGTCCCTGAAATACAATAGCTTTGCCCCAAAAGTACTTTGTATAATTCCTCATGACCTGCTCAAGGCAATTACCACTTACCCCTAGGCTTTCAGAAGAAACACAGTGAGGACCTGATTGCTTGGCTGAGCTTTCTCTGTGTCTGGATACTCAAGATGGGGAAAGTGAATTTAGACCTACTATGTGGTTGGCAAATGGGACAGAAACATGGGCCTATGGTGTGTGACATGGAGAAGGGAGTTTCAGAGGTCGCTGCTATCTGTGCCTCGGTTTCCACATCTGGAAAATGGGCACACAATACCACCCATGAGGGTTGTTTTGAGAATTAAATGAGAAGAGGCACATGAAGCACTAAGCACAGTGCCTGACACTTAGTAGTTGCTCAGTAAATATGAGCCTTTATTACCATGAGCCTTAATACAAAGCTGTTATGATATTAAGTCCTCAATGAATGTCACTGGCCACTATTACCATCACTGCTGTTTCACGGTTTTCTCAGTGCTTCCCAGGGTGGACATGTAATAAATGTGGTAGGAAGCATCTCATATGGTCCCAAATGATCCCTATCCTTGTGTGACTCCCTCTCCTTGAGGGTGGGCTAGATTAAAGAACTCATTTCTAACCAATAAAGTAAAGTGGAAATGATGGCATGCCACATCCAAGATGAGGCAGTAAAATGCCTGTGTTTTCCATCCTGATGTCTTTTCTCACTGTCCCTTGAATTGCCCACTCTGGGGGGGATCCAGGAACCCTGTCATGAGGCAGTCTTCTAGAGAGATCCATGTCAGCGAAGGCAGTCTGAGACCCACCAACAAGAGCTAAGAGGCAGATCTTCCTCTAGTAGAACCCTGACATGGTTTTTACCCAACCAATACCTACCAAAACTATTCAAGATGCTCCCAGATTCCTGACCCACAGAAACTGTGAGATAATAAGAGTGTGCTGTTTCTAGTTACTAAGTGGTGGTGTCATTTATTAGGTAGCAATAGACAACAAAGCCAATAGCTTTAGCTTGTAAGCTTCATGAGGGTAGGGCTTTTGTACGTCTTATTCACCACCATATACCTAATATCTATCAACATTCCTGGTACACAGCAAGTGCTCAAAAAAGGTATTTTTCTATGAAGGATTGGTGGCCCTGCCAAAGATCCATTAACATGGGAATGCCTAGCCCTAACCTGGAGTTTTTTCATTAATAACATAAAGGAAACATACCATTTTTCTTCATGGAAGGCATGACATTGAATACTAAAAAGAAAATATCTGTTTGACCATTATTTGAGGAACATTATGTAACACGTGATTTAAGCAAATACTTAGGGAAATTTTTCAAGCCTTTATCCTATTTGCAACCTCAGACTCCTTCTCTGGTTCCTAACAGCATTAGCTTCATTGCTAAGTGACCCTTCCCTACCCAGACAATTTTCCAAAGTTTGATTTGCTGAAAAGCCAACCAACCAACAAATAGGGTGTATTCATCAGTCAGCTTGGCTGTTTGCAAACCATAAAAGTCATCACACCAAAAGCGAAAGAGAGTAGTAAGGACAGACAGAGATGGGTACATAAACAGAAAGGAATCAGGGCTTCCCACGTGGTTAAACCCCAAATTGCGGTGGAGAATGGAAAGGAAAAAGCTAGAGGGGATCTCATTTGCAGCCAGGCAAGGGAAGGAAGTGAGAGATGCAGCTCAGCCTTGAAGAGACTGTGCCCAGGAGGAGAAGGCATTTCAGAACCACTCAAATGACAGAAGGGAAAGATCCCGGACTAAGGGAGATGAATATATGGTATTCAGTTTCTCATTAGGCCCATGGTGTTGCTTTCATTTGGAACCGTGTTCCAGTGCTAATTTTCACAGTGCCTGAGTGCTTCTTAAAATGAATAGCACTCACTCATGCTTTGATGCAGACTGCATGGTCCATTTCTGTGCCTTTATTAAAGGGAACAGTGAGCATATACTTGCTTCCCAGGGGTAGAAATTTAGAACTGGTAGATACATGACCTTGGACCTCAATAGCAAAATGGCAGCTCCCCCAAGGATTCACATTTTTCTACTGACTTGGATATAAAATGTCCAAAATGTGTGCACACACACATGCATGCACACACACATCACTTTCCTAATTTATTTTGTATTTTGCAACTTTTTGAAAGACCACATAAGAACTTCTTTCCCTCTTAAAACCAACACATCTCTTAGGTACAACAAACTAACGTTTTTCCATTTTTTTTTCTTAAGGTGGCCCGAGTCTGAGGTAAGAGACCACTTTGCTAAATTGAAGGTGAGAGTTTTTGCTCATAAAGCTCATTGTACATACATCATTGGTCATATAATTATAAATTTAATAAGCACTCACCATGCAAAAGGCAGAATGGGTGAGTGAGCCTTTTAAAAGGCTCGAGGTGTCTACATCTAGGAATATGTTCTGTAAAAAATTCACCTATATGCACACAGAGGTGTACATTCTGAGGTGGTCATGCAGCATTGCTGATAACTGTGAAAATTGGGAGTGGACTTAAAGTCCATTAATAAAGAAATAAATATTCAAATAAATGAGGACACATCCATAACATAAGGGTTTATATAACCTTAAAAAGAATGAGGGGCGCCTGGGTGGCTCAGTTGTTAAATGTCTGCCTTTGGCTCAGGTCATGATCCCGGGGTCCTGGGATAGAGCCCCCCATCGGGCGCCCTGCTTGGTGAGCCTGCTTCTCTCTCTGCTTGTGCTGGTTCTCTCTTTCAAATAAATAAATTAAAAATTTAAAATTTAAAAAAAAAAAAAAGAATGAGACATAGCTACACATTTTGACATGCAAAGATCTCCAAAACATTGAGTGGAAAGGTACTGAATCAGAAGAGACTGTAGAGTATGTTCCTCTAGGCTAAAATAATATGTATTTATACATTTATAATGTGGATGTGTATTCAGTTGAAGCATAGTACACTGCTGTTTTTACAAGTCTAAATGGTCAAATACCGCAATGACATGCAGTGGGACCTAATGTATATCTAGACGGAAAGCAATAGATAGTTAATACACAGCTAAACAGTGCATTGACCGCACACTATCAGCAGGAGGACAACAGGGGGTGGGGGATGGAAGAAGAGGGACCCTTACTGTTTGCTTTGTAACCATCTTTACTGTTGACCTATTTTATCACAGTCTTTCCACTTAACTGTGATAAAATCAGCCACCAAAGTCCAAAAGAGGTAGGGAGCTATGGAATGTTACTCTTACCCCTCAAATTGGAAGCTATGCTCTTGTATCTCCATTCAAATCAACCCTATAGAATATCAGGACTTGAGGTCTCCCCAGAAAGCTCAATTTTGAATTGACGATGGTCTGGCAAGTGCCAGAATGAGTAGAGGCATTTAATTATGCATTCCATCAGGCTCGCAAAGCCTCCTCTGTATTGAGTTAGATGAGTTTGATTCACCCCTGTGTTCATGTAGCAACAACTAACAACGCCAGCGACCACTGAGAGGGAGGAAGCACCTGTAGATATGGTCTCTGATTTGATTCCCTCCCCAAAAACATTATTTAAATCAGTTAAGGAGCATTACATTGCTGTCATCACCATTTTTGCTTTTACTACTATTATTCCCACTAGAAAAATAAAATTGAGACCTAGAAAAAAATGAGTGATCTTTGTCATATGACTAACAAATTGCAGAAACAGAACCAAGGTCCCATGAGCTTATTACTTTGAGGCACACACACGCACGCACACACACACACAGAGTTTGCATGTTGAGGATAGATTTAAGAGAACCTTAAATCATCAGATGCAAGTATTGATTTTTAATCCCATAACAATGTGTGCAGAGCTATTTATTAATGGTTCTGAACATGAGAGTGACTTGGACAAAACACTTTAAGAGGATTAGTTTGTAGACTCTATACAAGGTAAAAGGCACAAAAAGACATAGGTAAAGTTTGGCAGACTCTGATTTCTTCTCATCAGGAGCTTTGATAATTTAAGATTCAGGCTGATGAATAAAATCATCCTATATTTTTGTCTCTAAGGAAATCTCTCTCTGGGTCTCTGTTTCTCTTGCTTTCCCTCCCTCCCTCTCCTGCCTTTCCTTCTTTCTTTCTTACCTGCTTCTCTCTCCTTTGCTCCTCCCTCCTTTTGCTCCTCCTGTATCTATCCTTCAAGGGCTAAGGCTCCAAGAATGCAGGGTGAGAAATCAGTTTATCAACTGTGAATGAGACTACTTGCAGTACATGCCAAGTCAACCAGTCAGCAGCTTCTCAATTTGGCTGATCAACTCATACTGTGTGGATGTTAGCCCTGGAATTACAAAGTTTATTTCCATCCTTTAAGGGAAAAGAAATCAAATAAATTTGCCAGCACCTTGAAGATAAAAACGGTACAAAATAACAACCAGAACAGTTTTACAAAGACCAAGTCCTTTCAGATTAATCTAATCCTCCCCAGTAGAAAAAGTTTTAGACAAGGCACAGGTATGAACCCTTTTTATCCGAGTAAACACTTAGTAATTTACTCCTAAAACTCCCAGGGTACCCAGACATTTCTTCATCTGATTTAGAACACAGGGGATGAGCTCGTGAGGCTGATATATTCCGCAAGTCTTCTCTTCTCACTACCCCCTCCCCCCAACAGCAGAATTATATTACACATGGCACACATTTAAAAATGTAATATAATCAAAGGAAGCATTATTCTTACAAAGGCTATTAAAAGAGCTAAGTAAATTCATACAGTATAATAAAAATGATTTATTTACTATGAGGAAAAAATGGAAGGGAAAATAGTACAGCTCAGCTCCATCTGCAAAATCAGGTTCCCATAGAATATTAATCTTCATTGATTAGCTCAGAAGAAAAGCAAAGCTTTATACTTTCACTTTTACAGTGTGAGTTAATTCAAATACTTCAAGTTGACAAAGCCCCATCTGATCACACTGAACTCCTTAATACCAAGCATTGCAGAATATTCTATTTGCTTCTTGAAATCATCAATTTATGTCCAACAACATCTGTAGGAAAATGAGATTTGCCAAATGTCCCAAAATAGGGAACCACAGTTTCTTGGCTTTTTGAGAAGAGCAGTTTTTCTAAACCTTTTTTTTTTTTTTTTTTTTTTGGCACCATGTCCTTCTAGAAGAATAAGAAAGGGATAAAGACTTTCTCCCAGAAAGATTGTTCAATACCTCATTTCAGGGGCTATATCAAGATCTTGGTCCATCCACAACCAAAGGTTCAGAATGTTAATTTTTCATTGTCAGTGTCCCCGGGAAAAAACACCACATCCTTTACCACCTATTACTGCTTTGGGGGTTCAAGTAAATACAGATAGACATTTCATTTTTTAGTCACTAATTTTTCTCCTGTGGCGTTATCATTTTGTCACATTATTTTTATAAAAACAAAAAAAAATAATCACAGTCTTGTATCTAGACTGTTAGTAACAGTCTCTACTTTGTCTTTCCTCTGCTTCATTTAATTATGGGCAGTGGATATGGTTTAGGGTCCTTCCTGTCCCGAATTCATACTCCAAATGTCACCAAAGCAACTAGATTAATCCTTGTGCTTAGAGATCTCTGCTCACTATTAACCACTTGAGCATGGATCTCTGTTTACTATTGACCATGAAGGTCGTGGATTTTACACTTAAAACAACCCCCTGGGCAGACTCAATCTCTCTTTAAGCTTGAGCTCTGTGTTAGTTTGTTCAAGTCCTAACTCCACCCATACTTGCTGTGAGGGGCAATGAACTTCATCTCTCTGTCCCTCAGTGTCCTCGACTGTAAAGTGGATGATGTTATTATTTGTTAATAGTAGTAGACTTATAAATAAACAGGAGAACGAGGGTGCCTGGATGGCTCAGTCGTTAAGCGTCTGCCTTCGGCTCAGGTCATGATCCCAGGGTCCTGGGATGGAGTCCCACATCGGGCTCCCGGCTCGGCAAGAAGCCTGCTTCTCCCTCTCCCATTCCCCCTGCTTGTGTTCCTGCTCTCGCTATCTCTCTCTCTGTCAAATATATAAATAAAATCTTTAGAAAAAAACAAAAAAAACCCAGGAGAACGAGAACTCCTCTGTTCTTGTGACATGACCAGTCCCCTATGTTTCACGCTGCAAGCTTCTTCAATAATCCCTATCACAGTTTATAACTGTATATTTGTCTGAGAGATTATCTGACACATGACTCTCTCCTTAGCATGAAACTGAAGGTTCAATGAAGGCAGTGACTTTGTTGCAACGTTCCCTGCATCACATGCCCAGCATGGAGCACAGCATCTGTCCCAAAGAAAGTATCAATTCATATTTGTTAAATGAATGAATGAAACCGCCCCCAGGGCTAACCTCAATTTCTGTTCTTGTCTGGAATCACTCCTTTTTTTCTCTGCCTTGAGCCCCTTCACTCCTTGAATCTACCACTGTTATTAAATAGAGGAGGAAGTTGTGTTCCTGCATGGCTTTCTTCTTAGGATCCCTTGTCCTAAGTCTGAGCTTGGGATCCCTGGGTACCATGAAGTTCTCTCATCCCCCTTTCCCAGCCCCCAGTCACAGAGATCCTCCTCTTCTGAGCTGAGAGCCCCCCAGCCCCACGCCTGGTTCACAAATGCCCACCTTCAGTGACTCAAAGGAGCATCACTGTCCAGGTGCAATGTATCCACCCAGGGGGCATCCCCTTCCTTCAAGGCTCCATGCTGCTTTAGGGTTCTGAGAAGCAGTTAACAGATCATTAATTTCATTGGCAGTAGGGGAATCTGATGAGAGGGTGTGGTTGCGGGGATACCCCACCCCCTTTTGTTTGTAAAGGGGGAAGGGAGACAGAATAGAAACCTGAGGGGACTTTTGCATAAAATCATTATAAGACACCCTAAGCTAAGTATTAGGAAATCTTTGTGTGTCCTTTACTTATCATTTTATCTATGAATCTACTTTTAAAACTAGCTTAACAAAACTGAAATCCCACGTGTGTACACTGTAAATATTTAAAATAATGCAAAGAGATTACCCTTTGTCCATCCTAGCTCCCCTGATCCGCAGCAACTTCTCTGAAGTTGTGTCTTGTGTTGTTACATAGCACAGATATAGCCCCTTTCCACCCTATTGACAAATGGAAGCCTACCACCCATGCTGTATGCTTCTTGCTCCCTCCTGCCCCCACACCTGTAACAATATGTCTAAGAGTTTGTTCAATGGCAGTGCAGGTGAGTCAACATCGTGCTTTTCATAAATGCATAGTATTCAATCCTAAGTATGTCTCGTGACTTGTCTAACCAGTTCTACCTTGATGAGCATTTAGGATCAACAAGCAAGGCTACATGGGCCTCATTATGCACGCATCTTTGTGCACATAGGTGAGTGTAACTCTAAGATAACTTTCTCCTAGTGCAATTAGAAGATCAAAGAGTATGGGCATTTTTAATTGCAACGGCTGTTGTCAAACTGGTATATTAATTTAACATCCTCCTCTGCATAGGACTGGCTTTCTTGTTGTACAATCAATTCATAATATATTTAACAAATCCCAGGGAACCACGCTCAAATACACAAACACGTGCAGACAAATATAGAGACTGAAGTAATTATTTTGTTCACCACTGGGTATACCAGTACCTAGAAAAATATCTTGGAGACGTCTAATAAGTGTGTACCTGAAAAAGGCTTGATAAAGGGATGTATGGATAAATTTTATATCTGGCTTCTGTATAGGTTAACGTCTAAAAGTCATCCTTTACATTGTTTTGCAACTTGTGAGTGCTTTCAAATTCTTTGGGAAGCAGCAAAGCATAAATTGTACATAAATAAAATATAAATGAGTTAGCTCCTTATTGTTACTGGGGAGAATGGTGAACACATGTGTGTTAACACACACATGCGCATCCTCCCTGAACGTGAATTCTCTAGTAACCCCTTTCTGCCACGCTTCTGATTCCAGAGTTGACGTCATGATGACCCCAAGGCCATTCTGAATCACCAGAGATTGAATTACGTCAACCGCAAGTATAGTGAGATGTATTTTATTTTATTCTAATTAGCTCAAGATTGGTCATCCCTGAATCTTATTTCTGAGACCAAAAGCATTAAGCAGCATCTTCCTGTGGTTTGTTTCTCCGTCACTCTGTTCCCACTTCCCCAATTTTTTGTCATTTTCATCCCCCTTTATCTTTTCTAGGTCAATGGTATATTCTGAAATAATAATGGAGAAAAGGTAAGGGGAGCCAAACTCTGCCTTTTAAGTCAGGAAAATCCCTCAACTCTTCAGAGTCAAGCAAACACACGCTCTAAGACCTCAACTGTAGAAAAAGAGGTTATTGTTAAACGACTTTTAAGATCCTTTTCAGACACAAAGGACACATATGAGAAAAAGATTAGAAGACTCGAATTCTGTGTAGGCTTAACGGCTATAAAAAGTAACCCCGCCTACTCCATGATTCCATTTATACAAAATGCTAGAAAAGGCAAACTAATGTATAGAAACAGAAAGCAGATCAGCGGCTGCTTTGGGGAGGGCGGGAGGGAGAGATGACAGAGGGGCAGGAGAACACTTGAGAGTGGAGATGCTCGCTCTCCGGATTGTGGTGACTGCTTCCTGGGTACGTACAGACCTCAACACTTACCAAAGTGTACACTTCAAATGTGTGCAGTTTAGTAGGTGTTAATTATTCCTCAATAAAGATGTTTAAAAAAAATAAACCATCCTGAAGAAGGAGGACGACGGACAATAATCAAGAAGTTCTAGATGAGGTCAAGCTCTCACCCTGGGGTGGCCTCCTTCTCAACTCTTTCCGAGCTAATACCATGTCCAAAATGTGCTACGCTTTTACACATACTCCCTACCTGCGCTTTCAGCTCCTCATGGAAGGCCCCACCTTCTCTCTGACCTCATCACATGCCACTCCCCCTCTTGCTTACTACCCTCCAGCTGCTCTAACTTTGAACTTGGCCATCTCTTTCAGCCTTGGAGACTCCGCACTTCCTGCTCCTCCTGCCTAGAATGTTCTTGCACTGGCTCTTTGTACAGCTGGATTCACTTTGGGAATCTGCTTAAACATCCCCTCCTCCAAGAGGCCCTTCCTGACGACTCTATCTCAAATCCCATTTCTGTCCCTCAGAGCACTTATCACAGACTGCCATCATGCATTCATATATTTGCTTTGCCTGTTTATGGCCTGTCTCTTACAATGGAAAGCAAGCTTCATGCCATGGATGATCTTCTCTATCTCCTTACTTTTGCATACCCACTGACAAGAACAGTGCCTGCTCATGAGAAATACAGGTTTAACTAATTCGTTAGTTTTCCTTTTTATTTGCTGTGTATCTGTTTAACGCCATTCATCAGACACCTTTGGGGGCATCTGCTTAGATCACTCCCCACCTAATTCACTTTAATAAATTTGGGGCTTCCTGGGGTCAGGGATTATGTGTTATGAATTCATATCTCAAGGGCCTAGCACAGGGCTTGCACATAATAGACTTTCAATAAATGTTTACACCAGAAACCAAACAGTGATTATTATTCCAGGGCCTTGAAACAGACTAATTTCCAAAAGAAAAAGTCCTGAAGCACATGGAAACCCAAACGTTTAAGCAAAAAGACAATGGGTAGTCTTGGATCAACAACCTATTGAATTGTAAGAGATCCCAAAGACAGGTTCATCACTAAAAATCACCCAGGGTATCTGATCTTTTGTTTGTCTTATCACCAGAAATGTAAAATGAATGATGGAGAGATGCAACATACTTTTCAATCTGATCCCCGCATTAGCCAATTCTCAACTAACCTTACTATATAATTAGCTAAAGCTGCCCATTCTTTGACCAGGATAAATAAGAGAGTTATCTGTAAAGATGGACACATACGTGTGTGCATGCGCGTGCACACACACACACACACACGCACTCACACACACAGCCACCATGCATGTCAGGGTTAAAAACGCAATGGAGCACACAGGTGGACTAGACCCAAGACATGAACTACATCTTCAGAGTTCATGGTGCTGTTACGGACCTGTAGCAAAGGATTTTTAAGGAGGGGCGCCTGGGTGGCTCAGTCGTTAAGCACCTGCCTTCAGCTCAGGTCATGATCCCAGGGTCCTGGGATCGAGCCCCGCATCGGGCTCCCTGCTCAGCGGGGAGCCTGCTTCTCCCTCTCCCACTCCCCCTGCTTGTGTTCCCTCTCTCGCTCTCTTTCTCTCTGTCAAATACATAAAAAAAAAAAAAAGTTTTTGATGTAGTGTTCCATGATTCATTGTTTGCGTATAATACCCAGTGCTCTATGCAGTATGTGCCCTCTTTAATACCCATCACCAGGCTAACCCATTCCCCCACCCCCCTCTGGGACCTACCTTTTAAACCTTTTGTTTAGCATGCCAGTAAATTCTCCATTTATGTGTGATTTTGCTTAAGCCTAGTGGAGTTGGTTACTTTGACCACTCACAATTGCAAGAAAGCAGAGAAATACCCAATAACAGAGCAAGTCGTTGAAGGAAGTGCAGCTTAGAGTCCCCTGGTTTAGCGTCCCTATCTCCACTGGCCATGCACATGTAACCAACATGAAAAACACTTGTCTCTGGGTGCCCTAGTTGAAATATCCACGCTAAGGAGTTAGCAAGCTAGTAGGAAGAGGTCCTGACTTGACTACAAAAGCTCAACATTCTCATCCCACTTTTACCATTAATTTTGAAGCCAGGCAAACCAGATCTTAAGCAAGTTATTTTGCTTTTCTAAATATCACTTTTCTCATCTATTACCCTGATACAGCTTCCCTCCATCTCAGCATTAGAACAGCCCATCCTAATCAGAGGGGTGGTCATCTCCTGATGGGGATGAGGAAAGGTGCCCGATTCACTTAGAAGTTTTTGTAGACTGCGCTGATTCTGCCCCATGAGAAGCTGCAGTAACTTTCTGCACCACGTTATATTCTCAATTCTGTTGGATGGGGTGGGAGGGGAGATGGGGATAAGTTTAATAATGCAAAGTCTTCGATGTAGCACCTGGCATTCCATATATGAATGCTGTTTTTATTATTTAACTTGGGCTTAATTTATATATATATATATATATATACACATATATATTATATACATTATTCAGCTAATATTTGGGATTGTTTTAACAGATGACTTTAGACTATATATGTGAAAAACACAAGAGGAAGGTTAAATTCTGTTTTTTACTCTTGTTGTTATTATGGAATAGGAGGGAAAATTGTCTGAACCAGCTATTGGCTGGCAGACTCTAGGTGTCCATGCATGTTTGAAAGAGAGACTCGGGTCAGCAAGCAGAAACAGCTACTTGAGGGTTCCCACACTTGTCAAGAGCTTTGGCAAATGATGTTATTAGGTTCTGGTAGTTCCTCATGGCTTAGAGGGAATTTCACTTTAGGTCCCAGGACTGGAGACTTCCGAAATATTGTTCAGTACCTTGTAGGTCGTTCTTTACAAATTCTGATACTATGATGCCTGCTGGTTATTATGTCCTATAGGAGGCTTATTTTTTCTATTCATTTATATTTCTCTAAACTGTTTTTATTATGTAAATATCACATATACATAACAGGGAAAATTCGAAACGGAGGGAAGCGAAAAGAAGAAAATAGCAACCAGCGATACCATCTTGGTGTGTGTACACACTTCTAGAAATAAATTGTGCAAAGCATGGCCTCTGCAGAATGACTTTCTGGGTTCATATTCCGGCTCTCTGATACTTATTAGCTCATAAACTTTAGGAATTTTTAACCTTGCTCGTCTTCAAATTCATAACATGCATCATGGGGATAATAATCATACCTTTCTTCATATCATTATTTTTAATATATTTCAAAGGGGACCTTAGTATATATTCTTTTTTTTCATTTATCATCCCTTAATTGATTAATATGTTGTGAATCTCATTCATGCCAATTATTATATTGCATTTCTAAATTCAGTAAGACTGAAGGTGGGTCACTTCTTTGTTAGAACTTAAGTTCCATGTGGATAAAAGGTCACACCAACTTCATTTGTTGTTTTATCCAGCATGAGGCCCAATGCCTCGCCCTTCATAAGCAACTCCATGCATGATTATGTGCTGCTAAACTCACTTCAGACTGGCCATATCATCACTTCAATACAGTTCAAGTTCTGGAAATCAAAGTTGATGAAAATGCAAGAGAATGAGGTCACTGGTTTTCCACTCCCTATTTAAAAAAAAAAAAAATCACAACTTGGAAAAAAATGTGTGAATCTTCAAGTGGTAAAACATACAGTAATATCTTGTGCAGAAATCTTGGGAAGCACCCACACTTTTCAGAAACAGAATTTTCCATTATTGTTTTCAGGAATAGAGAGAATTACTGAGAGAGTTAGGTGTGGAAATAAAGGTAAGCAGGTGTGCGTGTGTGCGCGCGCACACAAGCAGAATTAGCTTCAAGCTTGTAATTGTATCAGCCACTGTCTGTGGGAAGGCTCAGTCAACTGCAATGCTCACAATACACTTGTAGCACTCAATTGAAGTACATGCATTTTTGGTTTGAAAAGTTCTTTTGAAATTAGACTGTTTTCTAATCTCAAAAAAATTGCTGGTTGGATGATTTTTATTTCTTTGTAAAATGACAAGTGATACTTCAGTTTTTAGCAAAAGGTTAATGTTAAGTCTCCAAACTTTATAAATTGTACTTTCGCCATAAAATAAACTATTGCATGCTGGTGTGTTAGATTAGTGAGAAACGCTCACACTGTTGAAAATAGATGGATTTTGCATTTCAAGGTGACAAGTGCAATGTCAGACCCAATCAATCGATCACTGCATAATTATTATTGCAAATGATCCATATCCATGCCACAAACCTTAAGGGGAATTTAATGAAGCAGTAAGCACATCAATAATAAGATCCACTTTGGTCTCTATTAAATCTCATGATTCATAAATATCCTGGCATGTTTTATTCTTCCTTTAAATCCTGTGAAGACATCTAAAAAGGGAATACTTGAAGGCTACTATTTAACACTTCACTAAAGACAATTCTAAGGCTTTCAGAAAGATTTAGGCTCAATATCAGATCCCTCTTCACATAGAGGCTAATGGAATCCAATAGTCTATGGATATATACAGAACAGAGTTCCTCTACGAAGTTAGAATCAAGGTAGACGTTTTCATCTCCCTTCTCAAATTTGAATTTTCATGAGGAAAGCCCCTGCAAATAGCAGCTGAGCTGGTATCTGATGCCCAAGAGCGAGAGGAGTATTTCTTTTTGATGAGAGAAAGAGCAGACTCTGGTAGGAGTTTGCCTGCCTACACTGTTTTGTTGTGAATTAGGTAAAGGCACCCTTCTCTGGGCAGGCTGGAAGGTGTACGAACTGACAGCTTATCTCATCTTTGTGCAAAGAAAATGGCACCCTTGCCTCTGGGTGGATGCAGCTCCAGACTGTGGTACATGGTTTGATAAGGGGGGCAAAGGGGAGCAAAGATTAGATTTCATCCTTGGCTCCATGCCTGGGTACAGTTCACCAACTGTACAATCCCTGGACTTAGGATGCAAACAGACCAGAGCCAAATGTTTCCGGTTTAGAAGTCAGAAATTGCAAATCATTGCTGCTGATGCTGGGCAGTAGCCAAGTTCTAACATCAAGAGGGGCTGGGAATGGGAACAGGCTTGGGAGCAAACTCCGCATTTATCTTTAGTGGCAAACAAACACTTTTAAAAAATACGCCATACACTGAATACTTAGTCTACATGCCTTGAAGTCTTGCTCTCACAAAATGCATCTTCTAATAACCTTATGATAAACTTTCATCTTTGTCTTAACAACTGTTATGATCTTTTCAAAAAGTGTCACTTTTTAATATGTGGTTGACTTTCCTTCTATACATGCTTTTGAGTGTATAAACTTGGCTACATCTCCCTCTCTGAGTCCCTTCTTGCATCGAAAATACTCTGATGTCACTTATGTATGCACTGCTATATTCTGTGATCAGTATTATCAACGCTCTGGAATGGAACTCAGAGATTTCTTGCCATCGCAAATGAGTATTATTTTTTTCCTGAATTCCATCTTATTCAATGAGTAGTGCATTCTCCAATCACAATGCTGCATCATGAATTCCTCCAGGCTAAAGGAGACTGGCACAGCACGGGCTTAGTTTCTGTCTGTGCCATGCTGGTGCAGAAAGAATAAATTCCTAGCTATGGGGATGGGTCCTATGCAAGCCAAGAAATGTCTGTATGGAAACTTCCAAATGAAAGCTTGAAAAAATATTTAGTATATTTAAATAACTTAGTACCACGTATCCTTGTACGTAATATTTTTTTTTCCTGTGTCTCTGATTTCCTTGGGAAATACTCCTTGGTTGGGTCATAAAGTACAAGCTTTTCTGTTTTTTAAAAATACTTTAAACTTGCAAGCTAATGCCTGAGAATGAGTATTGTCAAACTCTGGCAAGCATTCAGTATATTATCCTTAAAAAAATTTCTCTCAATTTGAAAAAAAAAAAAAACTGGTCTTAGTTTACATTTATTTGACACTGGGGAGGATGAACATAATGTCCTATATTTATGGCCATTTGATTTTTCCATCTGATTCGTCTGCTTATCCTCCTTTGCCCACTTGGTACATTTTAAAGTTGTTACTGTTCATTTCATTAATATTTATCATGGACTATGTTAAAAAAAATCCAAAAATCAGAAATGGGTAAGTAAATTATATTATATCCAAATGCTAAAAAATGACACAAACTTTAAAAACTCATACTTTCAAAAATATGTAGTAACACCAGAAACTGTTTCTAAAATAATTTGTATTTTGAAATTGTATTTCTAGTGTGACTCTAATTTTTGAAGGAAAAGGACATCCAAGTAAATTCAAGTATATTGATCTTTTAAAAGATGCAGAAATACATCAAAATATTAACAGTAGTGAGTGATAGGTTTGGGAGAGTAATGTTCTTATTCATATTTCTAATTTTATAATGCCCAGTTACAACTTTTGTTTTCATAAAGAGAATAATCATAATTCTTTTTTAAAGGCGAACACTTTTCATGGGCATTTTCTTCTACCCGTTTTTCAGGATGTAGATACAAAGACTCGATGATAATTCATTCCTTTAGAGCCCAAATTTAAAATCTGCTTTCATCTTCTGTTTTCTTTCCTCTTCACCTCTCTCTGAAGCTTTTTTCCCCCTCTGCTTATGAGTTTTATTTAGTAATGGGGGGGAAAGGAGCCTAAAGTCTCACATTTCAGAGCAAAGCACTGGGCTAAGCAATAAAAATGGTTCTGTCAATTCATCCTCATGCTTTTTCAAGTATTACCCTCCATTTTAAAGTGGGTTTAGTAAGATGTCTGAGGTCACACAGTGAGGAGCTGGTACAAAATGAATTTGAACCCATATCAAGCTGGCTCCAAAGCTCCATGCTCTTTGAACCATTTCCCACTGTGGACAGATGGGGGAGTCACCCCTGCAACTGTGCACACCCTCACTCACCCTTGCAGGGGATTTGGTTTGTTGTACTAACAGTGGTGACCGTGGTTATAGGTAACTTTTCCCTAACACCTACTACCTGCTGTGTATGATTTATGAGGACCTTTTTTGCAATGCATCATTTGATTTCACCACATCCTTTTAAAAATAGTGCTAGGAAAGAGTGACAGGCAAAATATTTAGCAAGAAAGATCATATAGGCATTGACCCACTAGAAGGAAGGAGCAACTAACAGAGAAGGCTGCTGGCTGGAAGGAAACCAGGATGGCCACTCAGCAATCCAGCTCAGCACCAGATAAACGGCAACCTCATGTGTTAGCATCAGCCTGAGTTAAATTTGGAGAAACTGAGGGTTACATGTATATAATACTGGAAGGGTCTGATTTTGAAAACAGTCCGATTTACCACAAAGTCCATGATCTTAATGATTATAATGTCTTAATGATTATAATACACTAAGAAACTTGTTATTACCTGCATATGATAAATGACAGGGATGTTTGAGTGCCTAGGCGTGTGTGCACGCACAATCTCTTTTTGTCATAAAGTAAAGTAGGCTGCTTTTGGCTTAATGTTACAAATGACAGAATGGCATAAGAGTCTTTGCCCTTTTCATTGGTTTAAAATATTGAAGGCTTCAGGGAAAATCTGAAGCTATCACACATATGAAAACAAAACTAAAAACAAACAAAAAAAAAAACCAAAAAACAAAAAACAAAACAACAGCAACAACAACAAAAAAAAACCCAAAACACCTCCCTCCCGTCTTCCTCTCAATCCCCCATTAACTAATTGTGTTCCTGTTCTCATTTGTAGCACTTGCCTCTTTGATTAGCCTTTTAATTTAGCACATTAACAACACTCTCTTTACTTGAATACTCCATCACTGAGCTCATTTAAGTCAAATGCCCTTGAAGATACTTGAAATTCCTAACAACACTCACCATTATTAAACAGTTTTGTATTTTTGATTGGCAACCAGAGGTGCTCGGTACTGGACAGAGCGAACCTTGTGGAAAGCACTGTGATTTATTCAAGGAGTCCCCATTCCATTCTCCCCAGCTCTGCAGGTGACCTCGGGATTTCAATGTTCCACACACTGTTCCCTTTTTTGAGTTTCTCCTTTATCCACCCCCTTCCTCATCAGAGTTTTTTGGTAAATAAGCAGGAGAAGCCTGCTGATTCAGCATCCGTGAAGGAGTCATTGTAGAGGTCTGAGGATCAGGTTTCTTTGAAAATAGGGATCCGAGCTGGATGTAGCGAAGCTGTGGGTGTAGTACATATGTGGGCTTGCCTTTGATGAGCGGCAGCAAAGTCAAA
>NC_138373.1:30451723-30524248 GCF_054177405.1 Leptonychotes weddellii
GAACACAAGCAGGGGGAGTGGGAGAGGGAGAAGCAGGCTCCCCGCTGAGCAGGGAGCCCGATGCGGGGCTCGATCCCAGGACCCTGGGATCATGACCTGAGCCGAAGGCAGACGCTTAACAACTGAGCCACCCAGGCGCCCCGCTCCAACACATTTCAAAGAAAAAAAAAAGGTCACCCTCTTGTCTTCTCCCCAACTCTCCGTAACTCCTCCTGCCCCTTGCTTTAACTCTAGAATGCATGGCAGGTGTGAGTTTCTGATATTACACGAAGTGCTATGCAGCTCTAACCCAGTGTGATCTGGGTTCCTGCACCCCTCAGAACTCTCTCTCTGGCCACACTCCCTTGTACCCTGAGCTTCGGCCAACCTGGCCTTCTGGAACTTGGTTGCACTCAATGTCCTCCTTGCTACCACCTCTATCTAGCAGCGTCCTCCCTGATAGCAGCCTCCTAATCCCCAGGTCTCAGCTGAGAAGATCCCCTTCTTGGATATACCATGCCTGATGTCACTATTCCTAATACCCCTCCCATTATGGTACTACCCAAGCACCCTTGTGGTTTGTGTCTTAGCCCTCATTATAAGCTGCAGTTATAATGTTTATTTATTTGTGTAGTGGGCATCTGTTGTTTTTACCTAACCAACATTTATTTCTCCTTCTGGTAACAGCTCTTTAATATTTCCTGGGAAACCACCTCTCCCCTACTCTCAGTTCATGTTTTCTTGGAGCTGAGCCTACTCTTAGGTTCCGAATAGTGAATGTTTTACCCGGGCATGGACATTATGTCTCAGGGTTCAGTTGGGTGTGGGTAGGTGACGCACCCGAGGGGCGACAGAATTGCTCCCAGAACTTCTCTCAGAGGCCCCTACTTCTTGGATGAATGCGGTCCATCCATTGGGGCTGCCATCACAGTGGATGTCAGCTGGGGGTCACCAGTGGCCATCTTAGCCACCTTGTGGGGGAAGCACACAGGAAAGGGGACCTGAGAAACTAAGCCTGAGTCCCAATGACATGACTTAACTTCCAGGTGCCCTTAAACACCTATCTTTGGACTTCTCAGATATGTGAATCCATATATTCCCCTTTTGAACTCAACTTAGCTCTGCACCATGAGTCTTAGATAAAACCCTTTTTCTACTGGTTTTGCTCCTTTGTTACCACTTGTGCTTTGTTTTGTTCTATTTTATCTGTTTCCTGAACTCCATGAGGACTGGAACCATATCATGCTCCCTCTGTCCCCAACACTCAGGGAACACGATATCTGACACATTGGAAATTCTCTGTAATTATTTTTGAGCAAATGAATGAAAAGAAAACAAATTTCTATTTGTTTAGTGATACATCAAGATCTTGTAAACATAATCATCATCAATAAACATACTTTGAGCTTCTACCTAGTGTGTATCACGACATCCATGTACAGAGAAGAAGAGAGAAGGCTCGAGACACTTCCTCCATGAAAGGACTCACAGTATAATTCAGACAATTAGAAAAGAAACAGCCAAATGTAAGAGAGCATGCAACTCCAATTCACTGATAAAAATTTAGCCAAATTTTCATTTTGTCATGGGTCCTATTAAGACAGAACAATCTAGCTAGAACAAATTATGAACTTTGCCAGTAAAATATAAATAGATTTGCAAATAATAGAATTGCAGGTCACTCTTTAATAGTAAAAAGACTATTCTGCAAGGAACATTTGCTTTGGAGGTATTGGAAAAGCAAAGTCTGTTCTTCAGGTATTGAGAGATGGGGGCAAAACTTTGGGTAACCAAAGAGAACAAATAATCAATATATTATCCATAGCAAGTTATTTAAATATAAGCAGAGAGCTCTTCCTGCCCCCACCCCACTCTTTTATATTCTGCTCTTATCAAAGGCCACCTTCCATCTCAGCCATACCACCTAATCCACTGGCAGACACTGGAGTGGGATGAAAAATACATCCATAATAAAAAACTGCAAAAGGGATACAGAAATCGCCACATCAAGGTACCTAGAGGTGTCAATCCAACATATAAAATGCGAAAGTCTGACTCTAAGTGATAAAACCAAGAGGAACATGAGATTCAGAATGCGGAGACGGCTGTGGTGTATGCTCTCCAATGCATATCACCACTTGAAATAGCATTCCTTCCTACACCTACCTCTCCTTCCCAATTGTTTTCTGGCATTTCTACCTAAGATGCCTTTGGATAATAAATGGAAAGCACAATCTACAATTCTTCCTCTACTTGTCCTAAAAGCTTCATGTTCCTTAGTTGTCAAAACAATGCTCTATTGCTTCCCGAAATTATCTTGTTGGTATTAAATATCAATTTTTCAATTTGTTCTTCTCTGAATGGGGACACAAGGTTTGTACAGAAACTAATTTGCTTATGTCGTTCAAACCTGCATCGTTTGATCAAGTATTTGTCTGGAGGTTTGTGAAATTTTCTAAAGGTGTATGTATGAAACACTGCTCCAAATGTAAAATGAAGAATAGAAGGGCTGCTTCACATTAAGTCGGTTTTTTACCATCTGCCAGAGCTAAAGAACCTGCAGAGCTGGCCAATGACTGTGTTTAAAAGTTAAACATAAAGCCTATATAACCCTTTTATATCAATACACATCAGGTTTTGCTTTTATATATGTATGTATATATGTGTATATATATACATGTATATACACACATGTGTGTGTGCATGTATGTGTATATACATACATATTGACATATATACATACCAATGTATCAATATCAGAAAGGACTACAAGCCTTTATACATATATATGTATATATATATACATACATACATATTGATATATATATATATATCAATATATCAATATCAGAAAGGACTATAAGCCTCGTGCCGAGAATTTCCTACTGAGAGAAAGCATTGGCCCATTTTATTTTGTTTCCTTCGATGTAATGCCATGTTTTGCTGCCCTATATAGATGACCCATTATTTTTGCAAGAATCTTTAGACACAAGAATTCAGTGAGTTTAGTGTCATTATTAGATTGGAAAGAAAAATGGATGGGGCTTTATGATACAAATCACTTTACAGACAAAGAGGAATGTGCATGTAAACAGAATTTCAGAAAAATATAAAAAAAGTACCAATCAATTTACATCAATGGCTTCTGGGTGCTCAAGCGGAAAATAACGTATTACTCCCTCTGCCAGAGAGTCTGCAGTGAGTAGAGGCCATGAATGGTTAAACCAGAGGGAGAGAAGATGTAAGTCATAAATGAGCTCCCATTCATTAACTTTTGGTCCATCCAGTTTCCCGCTCATCACCCAGAAGGTTGGGATGCTCATCCCAATTGGCCTTCTTGTATGTGAAGAGTATCTAAACAAATGGGTACCTCTGACTCAGAGATGCTGGGAAACCAGCTCTTTCCAAATGTTTAAAAATATCTTTTAGCAACATTACAGGTGTTCCTTTGTTGGACTGAAAAAGACGAGGTGGGCTGGGTTAGGAGGAAGAGAATGGTGTTGAAGTGTTTGAGAGAATGGGAGTATGTTGGGAGCTCTGAGATGTCCCTGGGGATATAGAGACAAAAGAGGGGATTTCAGTATAAATTACAGTCAAGAAAGGTAAGAGATGAGTAAGGATGGGATTCTTCATCATAGTAATCGGCGTCGACTGGGTCCATTTTTCTGAGCCCCTAACTAAGACATATGGTGACCACTATGGGTGCCAAATAAACTCACCAGGTCAATAGAAACGAATTTCTGGGAAAAGGAATCATCTTTGTATTCCTGAGGCATTTTGCTACAAAGCAGTCCAGTTGTAGAAAACATAGAAATTCTCAGCTTGGGGATAAAGCACTGAAATCTTTCTCCCCACAACAGCAACAGCAACAAAAAATATTTTCTTTGGTTGCCACCAGAAATCTCTAGCACCAGTTCCCACAAAAAAGAAACCATTTGATTGACGGGCCAACGAATATGGGGGAAAACAGAGCATACTTAGGCCTCCAAAGCAGAACTAAGGAATCACAGTGCAAAAGGAGGCCGTCCTAAAGTTAGATTTGGCCAAGGAGAGCGAATATCGGAGGCAGGAACAAATAGTTAGCAAATCTGCGGACTGCAGGCAACAGGTGATTAATGTTCACCATCAACCTGCCATTTTCAGCTCTTCCAAATTCTTAGCATAGTCTCTGCCTTGCTGTGTGTATTCCCCAAGGCACAGCATAATGACTGGAATACAGTCTGTGCTCAATAAAGGCTTCATAAATAATCAACAAACTGAACGACCGAATGCTTCATGTATATATTAGCACCATGCTAGGTCCTGGGAAAGATTTATACAAATAGAGGCAACTGGCAATTAAAAAGTGGGTTAAACTGTGGAGTACTTGTACACGGGCACACCATCCAGGCAGACATGAGAGATGTTGCTGTGGAAAATATCTAATGGCACCAAATGGTAAGTGATGAAAGCCGGTTACAAAACAGTAAGTTCTACAACAGCGTTGTCTCATTTTTTTCAAACAGAATATTCCCTCTCAGAGGCTTTCTTTTTCCCTTCTTCACATTTTAATGTATCTGAACCTGAGATGTGTTTTACAATTGATATGGCCTTTTGGTGTGGATGCATTTCTGCTGCTACACACAGAAACAAACAAACCACAAGCCCTCCTAATAAATCAATGGTATGCCTTAAAATCCTTATAATCAATGTCGCTTCCAAATTGGGAAAATAAATGTGCATGCACTTATGTGTGTGTTAGAAAAACATAAGAAATTAGTGTTAATACTTGGGTATATATCTTAGGCTCTACAAGAGTTAGTGCTATTTATTTTCTTCTAGTTGCCTACTTTTACTGAAAAGGGCATGTGCTTTGTTGGAAATGAAACGGCAAGAAAATTGTTAAAATAAGAGGAAGAGATGTCGTTCTGCCCCGAAGGGGTTTAAATTAAATTGGTTTGATGACTCCAGAACATAAAACAACCTGAGTCTGTATCTATAATTTATGCATAAACTCTAATCTATGCAGAAATTATAAATCTGGCATTCTATAACCAGTTTATAACCAATTGCTAGAATTCGGAACATAGAACAGAAAAAGCTTTAGGCATTCGGGAAAGAGAATGGGCAGTTCAGAGGAGGTCCCCTCAAATGCCCGGCATGGGGGGTGAAAATGCAGGAGACAGGCTGATAGTTCAGCTACTTCCAAAGTTGGCTAAGAGCAGTCTGAGAAAAGAATGTTCTGGCCGGTGGAGTTCCTGCCAAGGGTAATGCACAGTGGGGGATTCCAGACCCCCAGGATCCTGTCGATGCATTTTTGTTTACTCCTTCTTTTTTTTTTTTCCTTTTTAGTGACTGAACTGCATTGTCAAAAGCAGTGGTGCCGCCTACTGGGGTTACTGGTTTCCTCCCCTGCCTATTCAACATCACTCTGAGATTCTCTGAGATTAGATATGTATGTATAAAACTCTGTTTATAAAAGGATGCGGAAAATCATATGATTAAATGTGATAAGATGATTAAAATATGATAAAATGATTAAAAGGTTACAATAAAAATGGCAGTATTTTAACTACAAGTAAAAAGAACAGAGGAAGAGCTCTTGGTGCACAGGCGAGAAAATCTGAGTAGAAATAATAAAATAGAAATGGTTCTCTATTTTAAGAGGGAAAAGTAAAACAAACAAAGTCAAAAGCAAACACCCATCACAGTGGAGTCTCATTTGGGGCCCCTTTGGTCCAGGACCTGAGGAAAAGAGTAGATAGGACCTTATCTCCAAACTCGATGAGCGAGTGTCAATGGGCAGTTTGTGCGGCCAGCCCTGGGAAGACACAGCTCATCTGTATCCCAAGAAAGACTAATACTGGTGCAGGTGAATCAGCACAGTGGAGCTGGAGACTGTACTGGCCAAGAGGCTTTATCTTACTCTAGGGGATGTGTTGCCTGGCACCCTGCACAGATTCGGGCCTCAGTATAAGTGACTTCCTGCTTTTTCTGGAAGTCCCCAGGTACCCCTTCCATGGTACCCAAGTTTGGTGACTCAAAACTGCTCAGAGGTTAGCAAAACAGTGCCAAAGAACTCAACTTTCTTTTCCCTGTACACCACCTTGTCCTCGCACTGGGGAAACGAAGCACAACAGAAACTACAAAACTTATTTTTTTTAATAGGAAAAACTTCTTAAAGAAATTTAAGGAAAGGATATACAAATGTTAGATGGGGCTGAAAGACTTCAGTGTTGCACATCTGCAAATGCATTATCAGACTGGCTTATGGGAGCTAAATTGTGCTTTTCACTAGTACTCTTCCGGAGCATTCCATTCACATCCTGAGAAGACAGTCCGCAAATACAAAAATGACTGAGTGAGTATAGAGGAAAAGAAAGAAGATTCTACCCCACCTGATCCCACACCTCCCAACGAAAAGTTTTCAATCCAAATAAAAACATACTCGCTGAAATCGTGTACTATTAAGACAGGTGCACATCAAGAGACTACTTAACACATTTAAGAAACAATGACAGGAATAAACTGGATGCCGGATCTGTTTAACTGTGTCTCCATGTCCCTTCATTTTCATTTTGATAGCCGTGAGAGAGCGGCAAACACTATTTTCATACATGGGCATAGCTGAGACTCATTTTCCTCAAGCCACACGAGCTCTAAAACAGAGATATCAGCCACACTGAGAGTATCTTTATTTACAGACTAGAAGGCAACAGCAGAGCCTCTGCATTAAAAAGGAAGAAAAGAAAAGAATGGAAAAACCCTCCAAACCTCATAGCGTTAATGCTAGCTCGCTAATTCATATCTCCTTAAACAGCATGGATCCAGCTGTTCCCATTTAAAGTCTCTGCCATTTTTTGAATGCAGACCAAAAAATCTGAATTAAAGATGTAAATAGAATACCTGAGCACAGGGCAGGAAGGTAGTAGACATTTTTCAATTTGGTTAATAAGAACACGTAGCACCGAAAAGCATCGGTCAGAAAGAGGAAAGCAGGAATTGGGGGGTGCAGGTTTTAAAAAGTCACAGACGGACTAATTACCAGGAATTGGGTTAGCCAGATTTTAGGACCTAGGAGAGGGTCCAGGCCAGCAATGCTTTCCCCGCTGCATGGAGCTGCAAACATGTGCGTGTGTAAGAGCCAGCAAACTTAATAGAATCAACAACACCACTTAGCAACTCAGAGAAAAAGTGTGACCAGCAAACCATTACTCACCACAGTGGAGCTGAAATTTGTTTACAATTAGCCAGAATCCACCCACAAAACAGAAACCAAAATAGACTCCTTCTCTTGAAATGCTAGCATACTCATTTCTTTAATAACTGATGCTATGATCTCATGTGACAAATTTTCCTAGTGCTTAGAAAAAATCAACATTTGTAAGCATTCAAAATTATAATCATTTCAGCCTCTGCCGTCACAATTAAATGGTATGAGAATTCCAGTGTCTTCAGGTAAAACTATCTCTGTTACGTTCATGCTAAGTTTACGCTATTCAGTAGTTTTGTATTTCCAAACACATCTTTCGTGATAGGCAAGTTTGAAGAGGAAACTTGCCCTAAAATGAAAACAAAATAATAATAGAGACAGTCTGTCCCCAACTGGCAGAAGCCATTGTATTGCATTGTGCAAAAATAAACCAGGTGGAAATGAAGCTAAAGTCACTACAAAGGAAAAGGTCCACAAGAAAAGAGGAGGGAAGAGGGGGGGAGAAAAGTCTAAATCACAAAGCTCACTGAGGGGGAGGCAGGCTGAGACACCAGCAGAGGTCACAGAACGACTTGATTAACAAAGAAGTCGACAAAGAGCTTTCTTCCTTCCAGCAAAGGCAAGTTCTTGGATCTGAGTTGAGCTAGAAAAGTAATTGGAGGGAGGGGAATAAAAAGGAGGTTTCCTAAGTATGCTGAACAACAGAAACCAACACTGATGCTGATGCTGATGGAAAAGCAGAGTTTGACGTGGCACATGCCTCCCTCCCTTGGAAGAGGGGGACACCCGTCTTGCACAGGAGATCACAGAGCTGGGTCTTGGTTCCTCGGCTGATAACGGCACACAGATCCTTCAGTGGCCAAACTAAACCAGGACGTATATTTGTCCCCAAAACATGATTAAGGAATTTTTCTAAGCCTTTTGTAGCAGGTTGCTATTTTTCTAAATTGCCTCAACAGTAAAAATTGTAATTCGTAACTACTGGTTTCCACTTCTGTGTTTGTATGTGAATGCCATCTCCTAACACAAACACACACACATGAATGGTGACAATATACCTCTCCGTAAGCCCAGACAGGTACAGGGACATCCACCTTTTTTTAAAACCAATCTTGTACAATACACCCACACGAACACACACCTGGTTAAGGTAAACACAACACGCTGTTCTCATCTACAACACTCGGCCCCAAAATGACAAATAAGTAGTCACTTGTGAGAGAAAACAAAACAAAACAGGACGAAACAAACAAACAAAAAGCACCACTACTCAGAACAGTTCGTTCTTGGTAATTAAATAAAATTCCACACAGCTACAAGTGATGCAGAATTTGCTTCATGTCTGAACCGGCTTTTCCAGACCTTTTCTTTTTGTTCTTTCTTTCTCTCTCTTCCCCCCCTCCCCTGAATTCACCATCACAGTGTTTCAAGAAAAGAGAAAGCCATGCATTCCCCCACACATTTTTTTTTGTTTCCTTTTTGCAACTGAAAATAAAATTGCAGCTTCATGCTAATGAACCAGGTCTTGCTTAAACTCCCACTGGAAATGCAAGCACATGTACTATAGCAGAGCAAGATGATTCTGCCACAAGCGTAATCACCTTACACAAAATGCGATTACTCTGGGCTGCAATCTTTATCCCCGAAGTCAATTTATTAATCAGAGAGAAAGAGAGAAAAGAGAGAGAGGGGGGAGAGAGAGCGAGAGAGGGAGAGGGAGAGAGAGAGAGAGAGAGAGAGAGACTACCTACCCACAAATACATCATCATCTTGAAAGAGAAATCAAGGGCTCTCTGTCAGCAAACAGAAGTCTCCTTACTTCACCAAGAGTATCTGGAAGAAAAACTGAAACCAGTGGGTAGAAAATCTTGCCTTTTTCCTGTCAAGTCCTCAGAGCCCCTCTTCTTTCCTTACACAAGGTTTGGTGTGCTTGTTTATGAGTTTATGAGGATAGCATTCCTTCAGTGGCACTGTGTGATGGTGACTTGCTTCAGGCTGCCTCTCTCTCTCTCTCTGTCTCTCTCCCTCTCTCTCTCAGTCTCTCTCTCTCCACCCCCCCCTCCCCTTTTCCTTCCTAACTCTTGCCTTTCCTCTCTTTCCTGTCAAGGCTGCTTAGGTAACAAATTCTTGGTGTGGCTGCTTAATGAGCAAATCCGGACACTTTAGGCAGCCAGCAAGAGTGCTGAGAACAGACCCTGGTGATACGATGGTAGTATTAATAATAATAGCGATGGTGTAATCATAAACAGGCGTGCACTACACCATTTCCTGACGGCTGGTGGGAGGTTCACGGAAGTCCCCACTGGTGGAATTTACAGGAAGGCGGCCGATCCTCTTGAGGCAAGTGCATCAGCACAGAGCCGGTGACTCTGGGAGGCCAGCATCTGAGATTTTTTTTTTTTTTTTTAAACTCAAAGTAAAGCTCCAGCCGCAGTGAAAGGAACATGTGCAGCAACCGGCTTCCCCTTTATCTCTTTAAATGTACTTCAGATAAAAGCAGCATCCAGTCTGGTCAAGGCCTCCCCAGACTCATTGCTCTTTATACCCCACGGCTCAGCACACTTGTCTACAGCCATCTACCGACTCGGCCGTGTCATTGCGGGCTCCCAGGCTGCCTGCTCCCGGAGCTGCAGCTGCCACTGCCCATCGCTGTGCAGGGGCGGCCGCCTCCCTGTGCAGGCTCACAGCCAGGGTGTGTACCAGGACGGGGCAGGAAGGGGGGGCGGTAGGGGGGGAGGGCCACTGGGGCTTCTGTGCCAGTTCAGCAAATCAAAAAGAAAACCAAACCCCACCAACTAAACCCAGCAAATGGAAAGCCTCAAAAAGACTTGCTAACACAAATGTTTAGCCTTCCTAACCTACAGATGGAGATTTGGAGATTATACATATGCCCTCATTAGGAGACCAGATTTTGGGGGGTGTGTGTGTATGTGTGTATTTCTTCTTCCTTCTTCATGATCCTTTGTAATTGCAGACCTGGGAAATTTTGCAGTGTGCATAAAACTTGATCATTTTGACAGGCTCTCCCTACAAAAATCCACAGGCTTGGATGCACAGTTAAGATTTCCTGAAATTATCCAAATTTTTTTTTCTCCCCTGAATCAATTCTCCTTTATTAGTTGTTCTTTTTAATCCATTTTAAATTGTATACTTTATCTTGAAAATTATCTCCATTACTGAACTACATCACGAGCGAGAGGATGGGGAATGCAATTTGCCCAGCATATTAATTGATGCAGTGCTCAATTATTGATATATGGATAAAGGAGAAATTAATATTAAAATACATCTCATACTTTAGGGGAGAAGGGGAAAAACGATCTCTTGCTGGACTCTGAGTTTTGACCATTAGTTATCTATTTACACATCACACAGAGAAACTGCCTAACTGAGCCCCTAGTTGATTTCTAAAACTGCACAAGGCAAAATGTCACCTAAATAATTAAAATGCATTAGCTAAATTGTGGAATCATCTGCAGCACCGGGCAGGTGGCAAAGCACCTGTTAAAATAGCCCATAGGTAGTCGCATCAAGATGCATAATGGCCGAGCAGTTTGGGGAGAAGCAATGCCAAGCCATGCCATTACACCAACAGTGATGGAGAGATCCTAGGAACTAGCTACCTCTGAGTGGCAAGAAAATAACCACACAGTCACCAACTGGTAAAATCTCCACTGGGATGGAGAGTAGAGTGGGTCAACTGTCCCGGTTGGCAGAGGCCAGGGGACCTCCTGAGACGCAGGTCTTTCAGTGCTAAAAACAGGGCAGCCCCAGGCAAACCAGAGGGTTGGTCACTCTACTTGGGAGAACTACTAGACACACTTTGTCATTACGGTTAAGACAAATAGGGAATCCATCTTCCTTATTATTTTTGATGATGGAGATCACCTCTATGCACGATCTCCACTAATTCTAGATTCACACAGAGGACAAAAATGTGTCCTTCCTGATAGGAAAACTTGGGGAGAAAGTATCTTTAAATATTTACATGCATGTGTTCATTTATTGATTCCACAGATACTCTACCGAACACCTGCTTTGTATCAATCTCCATGTAGGTACTTGGAATGCAGCAGTGGTGAATGCGTGATGCAGATGTTTCAAATCTGTAGACAGCAAACAGCCTGGAGATGCATTTCGTTGGACCAATACATTTTTTGTCATATTTGCCAATATTTAAAAAACAGGAGATTTCTAATGAAAACCTGGAAGTATAATTTTTTTTTTTTGGAAATATTAGATGTGAGCATTGTAAGAGTGACATTTTCACAGAGATGACAATGGGCTCATGATGAGTTCTCCACTATCTGCACCGCTCCCGGTTGTCCCTGAGATCAGATGTTACTGGGCTACTGGATTTGCTAATTTGCCTTATGGGCCTGGCCCTTGTAAGCATACAAGTTTGTAAATGCCTCTTGATCTGATCTGGGATGTAAGAACACGAACACACACACACACACACACACCCTGCATTTCAGATATGAAGTTTATATACAATGTTTAAATGAAATTTAGTACTTATTTTATCTTCAGTGTTTCCTAATCTGAATTAAGATATTGGTACATTATGGGGAAAAAATAATAGATAGAGATAGATGATAGATAGATAGATAGATAGATAGATAGATAGATGATAGATAGAAGAAAAAGAGGGAAGGAGAAGGAAAGAGAGGGAATATATCATGGTATGTGTATATTTTATATTCACTCTATGCTCATTTTCCACAACGAGAGTTACAGGGCACCTATCTATCCTATTATATTGGGTAGAAACCTCATTTCACTTAGGGCAAGTGAGCTCTGAAGACCTGGTGGGACCTAGTCCTTGAACCTCAACTTGCAGAAATATATCATCATTTCAAAATTCCCTCACCTTCTCATAGGGGCACTGAAGTCAGTTAATTGTTGCCTGGAGCTCTAGTTGCTACAAGTAGTTCACTGCAATCAACTAAAGGAAACAATGAGTCTCTTTAAGCTACAGGTTAGTTGATTTATGCAAATTCACACTTTCTTTTTCCTATTGAAGGTGTTCACAGCAGGATAATTTGTTCAAATATTCATATGTTTTTATTTCCATATTTTTTCCTTTCTTCCCTCCACCATCACTGCCCCCAACTCCATTTCGTGGCACAGGCAATACAAAGATATAGAAGTAATGTTTTTTTCTCTTTCCTTAAGTCTAAGTCAAGTAATTTGTAAGTGAGCCATCTGACCAGTACACTGTTGTGTTTTATTTAGCTGTATCTGAACATCTTTAAACTTGAATTATGCTCTCCTGGTCACATAGTCCCCACATGTCTTGATTGTACGATACCAGGTCTGCCTCATTCACTCACTTGTCTGTTTTGTGGGTATATGAATGACCTTGGGATCAGAAGCCCATGGGAGAGATCAGAGCAGGTGACCTGAAAGGTGAGTGGGAGAGAGAAGAGTGTCTTTGAGAGATAACCTGGTGGGGAGAAGGAGCTCCAAAGATGGCGAATGAAGCAGACATCTCTGCATCTCGAGAACAAGGTGGATGCACATTGCTCCCAGGCAGGCTGGATGTTAAGGGCCAGGGTTTCTAGTTTCACTACAGAGCCATCATTGATAAGAATGATAGAGAAATAACTGAAAAACTACCAAGCCAAAAGAAACCATGGGCATCAGAAAGCTGGTGTTGCCATGGTAACCACTACAACGGATGGTGATCCATGACCCATTCCCAATGCCTTCTTGGTATTGTCATCTGTACCTCCAGACCCTTGCACATGCCTAGGAAAAGGGAGTACTGTGAAACAGTTGAAAATGAATACTTTGCCTGATGGAGAGGATAGGAGACTAGATTTAAGCTGATTCAAAATAAATAATGAAATAAATTATTTATTGCATATCTTAGTTAATGAACTGATTTATCATACAAGTTCAAAGAAAGCTAACAAGGAATTATGTCTGACCATGGAGAAGCAGATACACAGTCTAGACTTGGTAGCTTATAACAAATCGAGGGATTGGTACCTATTATTTCTTGGGGGTTTTTTTACATTTAATCTTCAGCTTCTGATAGCATAGAGGACTCCGCTGATTGTGTTTTCTCTCCCTCTTCTCAGCTTGCACCCATTCATCCTCCCACCTGCTTGAACATGTGGCCCCTCCGCAAGGAATGAGATTCACCCAAGATGGTGAAACATTTTATCACTGTGACACATGCAGGAGACAGCTGTTCCCCATAAATCAAGGTTGGGAGGTGTTACAATTCCTCTACTCTGGAGTCCAGAGGTTAAACAGACAGAATGGAACATTCAGTGGGCTGCCCCCTCGGGGGGTGTCAGCAAATTATTTCTATGTTTGAAATTCTGCTCATAACCAAATTGATTATTCAATCAATTCCTAAAACCTTGTTCCTTGAAATGAGCAAACTGACATTTTCTATTTACTGCCACCCCCAAAACTTCCATTTTAAATCATTTTAATAACAAAGTAAACACACTCAAATATTCAATTCAAAACCAATTTTCCCCTCTTTGCAACCTGGCTGGTAGGCGAGGAGCTGCTTTCACAGTGGATACATTTAAAGCTCCTCATTCTCATGCTCAAATAGGAATTATTTTTAAATAATCATTTCAGTTATCAATTATCAGCTTGACACCAAAATTAATCAATTGCAAAGCAATGGCCTAAAACCAACACTGATTAAGCTGCTGGTGACCACTCTGTGTATGTAAGTGGCTTCTAATCTGCTATAGAAATCAAATACCACTATGGTATATTAGATGATACAGCACAATCAGCACTGGACTTTCAATTTTATGAAAGAAAGTCTTCATTAAAAAGCTGAGTTACTAAACACTAAACTGAATGTGAAAAATGACTTGAGAAACCCAACGTAATCAGTGCTGGGACCTTTAGTTAATATGGTTTTACAGTGTCCTCGCTTGACACTATTTTCTGCAAGAATGGAAGACCTGAGTAGGTAGATCAATTTTGAGCCAGAAATTTTTAGTTTTGTAGCAGCTACAGTATCCTACCTCAAGGCCAATGTTCCACTAAGTCCACAGAGCATTTCTACCCCAGGAGATGGCTTCCAGAAAGGATCTTCGGCATCCCACAGAGACATATAGCACCACTGCCATTAACCAGACACCAAGAGCATGGGAAGAATCCGATCATTTCTTCTTCCCCTTAACAACACATGGTTGTCCATATCCAATCCTGATCTCTCTGGCCGCAGAGGCAAAAGCAGATTCTTCCCCTTTAGTGGAAGTTCCAGCAATTCTTACTACATTATCCTAAACTCTAGTGCCTTCAAGGAATATTTTAGGCCACCGAAAAGACTGACCTCAACAGAAAGATGACTAGGCACATGTTAATCAGTAAGGACTGTCCTATTCCTACAATCCCCAGGCAGGTAATTACTCAAATCATCCACATTAAATAGGCCAAGATCATTAGTATGATTTTTAAAAATTATTTATTATGAAATATTTAACATAATTATTATGAAACATGAACAATAATAAAGCCATCACTTAATTACCCAAGTCCTCACTGGAGATACAGAACATGGGTATAGTAAAGCACTCAATATGTACTGAATCAATGAACAAATTAATTAATAAGTGCGTATGTATTGCCCTCCATATAAAAACTGTTGCTACTTCTGTTCTCGTAATTAGTGAGGAATGAGTGCTTTTCTTTTTCCAGCACTGGAAATTAATTTCTCTAAAGCCAGGCACATCCTCCTTCGGTTTCCCCATGAGGAGCAGCCAAAGTTACACTGGCCAAGGTTTAGGATACAAACTGCGGTAATAGAGTAGAAATTATACCCATGTTCTGTCTCTGAATAGGGCCAGTGTGGCTAGAGCCTGAGACTGGCAAGGCGAAGAGCAGTATATAGTGCAGAGCTTTAGTGATCATGGGGTGGAGTTTGGGTTTGGCGCCAAGAGCAATGAAAAGCCACCAAGGGAATTCAGCTAGAAAATGAATTATATCCAAGGTCCCCCTGACTGCTGACAATGGATTGTGGCCCTGGGGCAAAGTGAGAGGGGGAAGGCCAGTCAGGAGTTGGTTGCAGGAAGTGTGGTGGCCAGGAGCAGGTTGGGGACGGGGAGGGGTGAACCACGTGGTATAATGAGCGATGAAAAGTGTACCCTAACACCAACGGTTCATGTGGCAGCCAATTCCAACACGTTGACATGCAGCTGGACAAAATCAAGGACGAGCGCACCCCAAGAGCACAGGGACCAGAGTAAGAGGACATCGAAACAGCAAATCACAGAGGAATCTCTGAACTGGCCGGAGAGCTTAAGTAACCACAGCGACAACGATCTGCAAACTTTATAACAAACATGAAGGAGAAAAACACACATTTCCTGGGGACTACAGCTCTGTTAAATTTGTTCAATAAGTCATTTCTTTGGCATTGAAATCATAGTGAAGGCAGTTCTGCTGGGATAAAGACAGGTTACTCATTATGAGGTCTTGGGCGTCAGAAGAAGCTACAGGAAGATGGGCAAGGCATTGGAGGGAAATAATCTATTTATACCCGTGTTCAACAATCTGCCAGGATATTGGAGTGAGGATCTCTGCAATTGCTTGTCCAGACTGCATGAAATTATCAGAGATCAATGCCACCCTTCTAGTGGCTTCCAAAATTAAATGGAAATGGAACATTTTATTTATATCACCTTTAATTTTTGATTGAGGTATTGTACTGATACAGTAAAGTGCACTATTTGTTTTAACTGTAGTAAAATATATATAACATAAAGTTTATATTTTAACAACTTTAAGTGTCCAGTTCAGCCGCGTTGAGTGGGTTCACACTGTTGTGCAAACATCATCTCCATCCAACCACAGAAGTTTTTCATCTTGCAAAACTAAAATTTTGTATCCATGAAATCGTAATTCCCCATCGCCCTATCCCCAAAGCCCCTGCCAACTACCATAAAGTACACTAACTCCATTCCATAAAGTGTGCTAATCTAAAGTGTACAGTCTCACACACACCACACAGCCCTCTATATAACTAACGCCCAGATCAAGAGTTTGAACATATAAGCCCCCCAGAAGTCTCCCTCCTGCCAAACTGGGCGCTGTTTATTTTTCTCTCTCATCTTGGTTCTCTCTCCATCATTATGCAAAAGCTTTTATGAGGTACTTATTCACTATGGCATTTTATTTTTCTTTATACAGAGGGAGAGAAACACATGTGACACCTCCTGTATATTCTCCAAGAATTTACAACCTGACTTAGACAAGGAAGGACTCCGAGTTGCTGAATGTCTCCTGTGCCTGGGGCTTGTGCTGGATGATGAAAGGCAGGGGCGCAAAGTATAAAATCGGCTCTGCCGGTGCAGGGCTTCCCACATGAAGCAGGTGTGTGTTGTTCTAATTGTGCCTACCCGGTGCCCCCCATACTCCCTCTAGAAGCACACATAGCTCTTCCCTTGGGAAGCACCCTCCAAAGAACCCTCAGTGTGCATGGCCCCGTCAGGGCTCAGCCAGATGTAGGAGTGGGCTGGTGATACTGGGCTTTGCAGCCCCCGCCCACAGGGATTGGTGTAGAGATGGGGAGAGCAGTCAGTGAATCTGGCTCGAATCCTACATCTGACCTCCAACATCTGTGCAATCTTGCATGTGTTATAGAACTTAGTTGGATAAAATGGGGGAGAGAGTCACCACATCATGGAACTGTGGGGAGATTTAATGAGATAATGAAAGTGAACCTGGGATGTAGCCTGCTGTAAACTGTGCCCATCAGTATTAATGTTAACACAAAAATAATCACTATTTTAATTTTTATATTAAAGTGGACAAAAATAATACCACTCTAGCCTGTGTGCTCCTTGAAGACAAGAATACTGTCTTATCTAGCTCTCTATTTCTAGTGTTTGACATATTATGGATCCTTAGTGAACATATGTTGGACACATAAACAAACGATGTCATTCCGTTTATAGACTTTGATCCTGCTCCCATCCCTTTCCCCCATTTCTCCTTGCTCTTTTCTCGATAGCTATAGGGATTGGCTATCAACAAAGTAAAAAATGTTATGGTTTAGAATTCTGATCACCCCTTACCCCCTCCATGCTGTGGTCCAGGAAGGGGTCTGAGGCTCTCTGGTACAGAGAGGGCTGGGTTCCCCAGCAAATGCTCATGTTCCCTCAGGACCAGTGAAAGCTAAGCAAATGACAGAACAGGGCCCCCGTTACTGTGCCTGGGGGACCATGTGGCATAATGTACAAGAATGGAAATGTCCAGCTACCAAGGGTTTAAATGTGTCCCCCAAGAAGATACGCCAAATCCGAATGCCCGGCATCTCAGAGTGTGACCTTATTTGGAAATAAAGTGTTTACAGAGATAATCAAGTTAAAATGAAGTCAGTAGGGTAGACCCTAATCCAGTATGACTGTTGTCCTCATACAAAGGGGAAATTTGGACACAGAAACAGACATACAGAGGGAAAACGATGTGAAGAAACACAGAGAGAAGACGGCCATTTGACTGGAGTGTTGCATCTACAAGCCAAGGAACACCAAAACTTGGGGGCATACACCAGAAACTTGGAGAGGCAAGGGAGGATTCTGCTGTATCACTGCCAGAGAGAACATGGCCCTGCAGACACCTTGATTTCAGACTTCTAGTTCCAGAAATGTGAGACAAGTATCTGTTGTTTTAAGTGACACAGTTTGGGTACTTTGTTAAGGCAGCCCTAGGAAACAAATACACTAGCTCTTTCTGGGGTTCTGAGGCTCCCTGAACAAGAATGTCCATGTAGTCAGTTACAGACAGGAGAAAAAGCCATTTCACAAAGCCAAGTCATGTCTGGGTCGGGTCATTTCCTAAGGTGATTCCTAGACTGATTCACGGACGCTGTAAATCCCTGTCTGGTGGACGTCAGGTGCTTTGACAGTTCCGTACTCCTTCCCCCTTCTTCTGCAAGAAAACTCCGATTGTTGAAATCCAGAGTGTGAAGATGGAAAAGCAGGAACAGCCGAGTTACCAACCTCCTGCACAGGTAAAAGGAAGGGGTGTCGAATGGTACAGGAAGGTACAGGCAGGGAAATCTCAAAGATGCCTGCCTGTGTTAGGGCGGGTGGAGGGAATGCCGCAACCATGCGACCGAGTAAGCCAGAAAACACCACAGACCTTGCATTCGCTTTCTCAAGACTTGTCTTAATGAGTTGAGGAAATACTTTGGCTCCTCAATAAAAGCAGAATCTCAAGTTTCGTAAAAGGGATGCAAAGTGGCTAATGGACTGGGAGAAATTGGTTGTAGCGGAAAGCGCATTTCAAAAGTACATTTTGTTTATATTAAAACCTCATTTGAGTATCAGTTCAAGGAAAAGCTGCTAACAGGGCAAGTTTAATATGACTAATACTCGCACAACCTCAGAACGTTCCATTTCCATCCACCCAAGAGATATAATTTTAAAAGCATCTTAACGCCACTAATATGGTAAGAGGCTACTAATACCATACAAATTATAACAAGAAGACACAAACACGATACTGAATATTTGCTGAGGAACTTAGTAGCAAATTTGATCCTTGTACTAATACGATGATAGGTTGCAAATATTTGCATTCCACTGCACCATCTCCCCATTAGTCCCTGTTTATGATGTTACAAATGGCACAGTTATTCACAGCTTAGTTAATCTTTGAGATCATGCACCCTTGATGCTAACAAATGCACCGGGGCTTTGCCGCCTACATAAACCTAAAATTCTCATCTGGCTTAAGAAAATTCATCATGTAAAACTCATTGTGTTTTGCAAAACAGCATTTACTTTAGTCAGTTAAACACAGGGATCACCCATATATTTCCAAGCTACTGAACTGACGGTACCTTGCCCTCCAACACCAAGACTTCCCCTTCTGGACCATCTGAATGAGGACTAGCCTCACTAGCGTGCTATGTGCTGCTAGCTCTGAGGAATCATTTCCCCAGAGCTAAAACTCCACGGGCATTGAAGAGATTTCTGGGCAGAAAATTGTAAGTGCATCAAGAGAAGTCTGTGCAAGGAAAACCTCTGGGGTCTTATCCACTAAATGGCCCTGTTCCATGAAATCAGATGGATGACTTGCTCAACCCTCCCACCCACCCCTACCAGCAGCGCACACTTCCAAACTGTTCTAGAAATGCAGTGTTTGAAAATTGTTAGAATGTAAGTGTTTAAGGCAACAACCAGCAGCCTGTTCTCTGGTCTCAAGAGATGTGACACTACCAAAGCTGTACAAGAAACGATGTCATTATCCCCAGGGCTCGCAAAAGGTAAGCAAGTGGGCATATGGACCATGACACTGGAATGGAAATTCAAAGTGGTGAACGCATAGTATGTGTAAACTGTTACAAGTGATTATCTTGGTTGGCGATGAGAAAGTGGCATTCAAAACTGTTTAGTTTTTTCTCTGGGTTGTTACTTCTACTGCAAGCATTTGAAGAAATTCAAATATTTTCAGGGGGTCAAATAGCTGATGCATTTGAGTGAAGCTGGAGGAGCACGTGACATAGGTTTTGCATATGAAACATTTGAAAATATTCTACATTTCCACAAACAAATTTGGTATATCCCATATTATTTTTTATGGCCCATGTGATTCTTCCTGGTCTTTTCTTTTTCCATTTTATTTTATTTTATTTTTTATTGTTATGTTAATCACCATACATTACATCATTAGTTTCTGATGTAGTGTTCCATGATTCATTGCTTGCGTATAACACCCAGTGCTCCATGCAGAATGTGCCCTCCTCAATACCCATCACCAAGCTAACCCATCCCCCCACCCCCTCCCCTCTAGAACCCTCAGTTTGTTTCTCAGAGTCCGTCGTCTCTCATGGTTCGTCTCCCCCTCCAATTTCCCCCCTTCATTCTTCCCCTCCTGCTATCTTTTTCCTTTTCTTTTTTTTTTTTTAACATATAACATATTATTTGTTTCAGAGGTACAGATCTGAGATTCAACAGTCCTACACAATTCACAGTTATTTTTCCATTTTAAACAGAGTTGAGTAAAAGCAATTTTTTTCTTTTCCCTTAGCTATCTACCAAGAAAAAAAAAAGAAGAAAATGGCACAAATGTGAAAATAAATAGCAACTGGCAAACTATAGTATGAAATCATCTAAATAAGCAACAGTTAATCATTTTTTTAATATTTTATTTATTTTTTAAATATTTTATTTTTTTAAGTAATCTCTACACCCAGCACAAGCTCGAACTCACACCCCAAGATCAAGAGTCACACGCTCCACCACCTGAGCTCCCCAGGAGCCCCAACAGTTACTCGCTATTGTTTCCATGTAGGAATACAAGCCCTGAATTTCTCAGACTTGTATTTGTTTTTTAAATAAATTTTTGTTCAAGAGAAGTCAGAAATTAGGATGTTTGTATGAAACATCTAGATTTCTAAATATTGGCAACTATTTTATTTTTTGCTATCATATGCATGCTAAAGAATTGTCCCAAGGCAACACAACTGCCAAACGTTTTCCACACACAACCCTTTACTAGAGTTCTCATTGGCAACCTGTCAGGGCTCTATAAAAATGTGTTAACTAAAATTAATAACTGTCAGCATATAAAGATTTTGGTCATCACCAAGCAATGAAGCACATTTACTATTGGTATGTCCAGGAGAGGGGTTACATTAGAAACTGTCCCCATTATATAGTCAATCCCAACTACTACTCCATATATAGGCAATATCACTACTTATACAGCAGAACAAGACTATCTGTGGTGAGATCAAGCCCAAAGTTTCAGCCCCATTAGTGATCTGCTTCCAATAACGTTGTAACTACATCTTGACTACCATACAGTTCACCATATGCTCCGTCTACACTTTCGTGAGCCCCTTTGCCTCTTTAACTCTCTTTTTCTTTAACACTGTGACTTCCCTTTGATGCTACTATGCCTCTATCAATGAGTCCTTCTTTTACCTCTCCTTACTCTCCTCACTTCCAGTTGTGGAAGTTTGTGCAATGTTTCACTAGGAGATGACTTTATGAGTCTTAGTCATCTATACCCAGTTGCAGAGAGATGTTGCACAGTAGACAAATAGAGATCTTCTTTCCAAAAGTAGATGCCCCCTGTGTGTCCTTGGTTTTGAGTAATTTCTTTATAAAGTTCCTAGGCATGAGATTTGTTTGTAGTTAGACTGTTTATTTTTTCCTATACTCTCAGGATTATGGGTTGATGTTTTCACCAAATTCAGCAATTTTTTGGACCTTACTGCTTCGGATATTTTTCTGTCTCATATTCTGTCTCTCCTCTCCATTTGGAACCCCAGCTACATGTACTTAAATGTTTGATATTTCCTACAGATCTCTGAGGCTTTCTTCAATTCTTTTTCAATATATTTTTTTTCTTCTCTCTGTTCTTTAGTTCTACTTTTCTATTTTATTTTCAAGTTTGGCGATTTCTTTACTTAGCATTTTACAATCTTCTGTTTACATTTCAGGTTAATATATATCTCAGTTCTAGAATCTCAATGTAGTTATTGTTTATAGTTTTCCTTTTGCTATTGAGATTTCCCATCTATGAACTTATTGTGTCTATCTTTTTCTCTAAATTCTTCAACAGTTATAATATTTTTAAAACAATTTGTCTACAAATTCTAACATTTGATTCACTTGGTAGTCTCTTTCAAGTGACTATTCTTTTTTCTTCTAATTAGTGGCCAACAAACATTTTTTTAAAGGGCCAGAAAATAAATATTTTAGTTTTTGTGGGCTATTTGGTCTTTATTAAAACTACTCAACTCTGCCATTGCCACAGAATGTATGTAAACCAACGAGAATGGCTGTATTCCAATGAAACTTTACTTACAAAAGTAGGTGGGTGCCCCACAGGCTGTAATTAACCAATCCTTGCCCTAGATTATTGTTCACATTTTTTTTTTCTCTTTTACACATGTCTAACATTTTTTGGTTTGTTTTATGATGGGCATTTTAATTGACACTAAATTATGTTTTCTTCCTTTAAATGATAGTTGATTTTGTTCTAGAAGCACTTCAATGATTGATACATGCTCTTGACCCCATCAGGCTAATTTTTGTGCTTGGTTACAGCAAGTCTACTTTGGATTTGTCCATAGTCCTAAAGCATGGCCTTTACTATAGGGCAGGAATTGACTCACATCTTCTAAAAAGGGCCAGATAATAAAAACTTTAGGTTTGGAATGTGACATATGATCTCAGTCACATACTTTTCTTAATTTTTTTAACCCTTTAAAAACATTTAAAAAATATTCTTAGAATGAGCTATACAAAAACAGTCTACCTCTGAGGCATAGTTTTCTGACCCCTGCTCTAAGACACTGTGTGATCTTTCTGGTCCTGACCGAATGCCCACAATATTCAATATCTCCACCTGGGCCTCAGCATCACAGTCCTTCCTCTCTACTAAGACTCACGTAGCCTGGCCCTACATGTACCAGGGCATGGAGACTTCTGCCTCCTACAAAGCCATCTCCAGTGTCCTGCTCCACAAATTCCAGCCTCCTTACCATCTCCAACTCCTGTGCTCTGCCTCTTTAGCTCAGTGAAACTTCTGCTGTCTACTTGGGCTCCACTTCCCTGCAGCTATGGATCATAATTCTATGCTGGCCATTGCCCAATGCCTGAAAACTTGTGTTTCATATATTTTGCCCAGTTGTAAAGTTGGTTTATGGAAAAAACAAAATTGTTCTATGGCCAAAAGCAAAGGCTCCCCTGACACATTCTAATACCTAGTTCTAGAGCAGCTCTCTGGGATGTAGGTTATCATTTGGGTCAAACTGTCATTGGTGCAAATGCTGTTTCCTTTCAGTGTGCTTAAAAAAAAAGTAATATCCATCTAGTATTTTCAAGCATTTATTTAGTTCCTACTATGGTACAGGGACTAGAGAACAGAGCAATGAACAAGATGAGCATTGTCCCAACTCTAGCAGATTACAATATAAAGGAAGTGGGAAGGTAGAAGAGAGAGACCATAAACAAGTAAACAGGTAAATAAACTAGGTAATCACAGATTGTGGGTAAGTATAATGAAGGTAATAAGCATGGGGACAAAATAAAAATATGAGTGGTATTAATTATGCTTTGAAAGGTCATTCTGGCCCAGAAGAGTGAATGGAATATTGAGTGATCATAATTTATTGTCCAAACCAGACTTTTCTGGGAAGAATGTAAGTGCTATTCATAATCACACCAAGACAACAGTTGAATTATGACTGTCCCAGGCAACCCAGGATATGTGTTCACCCTAAAAGGAAACAAGAACTAGAAAACAAGTAAAATTGTTTGAAAGTTGCCAGGGTAATCACAAAGAGAGATCATGGTGGCCTCAACTATGTTTGCGAGAATGGATCTGAAGAGGAATTGACAGATTTGGGAGATATTATGGGTCTCAAATCTGGAAATGAAGAAGATGCAGGAGTCGCACGTGACACCCTGGTTTCCGGCCCCAGCAAATGAATTGGGAGCTGTTACAAAGACACAGAACAAGCAGGGAAGACCAGATTAATGGGTGTGTGTGGAGGGGAGAGATGATGAGTGTGGATTTAGGTATTTGAGTTTAAGAAGATTAAGTAATATTTAAATTGAAATATACATTAGCCTTTTGAGTATCAAGACCTAGAGAGCTCAGACAAAATTTCAAAGTTGAGGGAAAAAAATGTCCTTTAAGAGACCTGTCCCAGTACCTGCAGGTAGGAGGGACTAAGCTCTCATAATAGCTCATATCATACCTACTGAATGGCATTTTCTTCTACCTTGCATTATCATTACTTATGTCTACATCTCACACCTAGCAGACTGCATAGCCTTTAAAGGCAAGATATTTTCCTTTAAGACAAGATACCTATATTTATTTTGCCTTAAAGCTAAGATACCTGTTTTCCTGGTATATAGTAGATGTTCAATATAAGGTTTTAGAATAACATAATCTATGATGCCAAAGAATGAACACTTCTCAAGATGGAAGCTTTAGCTTTGCTTGTGAAGAACCTATGTTTTAAACCAGATGAGATTCACATTTTTCACTCTTGGGAAAAAGATGTGCTGATGAAGGGCCATCCTGTTTATCAGGAATTCTTTTACCTTAATGGAAAACATTGCCAGAGGAAAAACTGACACCACGCCACTATGGGCAAACTGCACGCACTAAGGAATTTCCAAATTCCAAGCCGAGTCCTGCTCATGGGTTCATGATATCATCCCTAACGCCTTCCCCACCAACCACCATCTTCCTGGCTCTGGTTTTTGTTGACCTTAATCATTGGATGTCTATATAATTAGGAACCAATTTCCCAATCTGCGCTACCTGAGGTGGGGCGGGGGGAAGGGTGTGGAAATGACTAAACCTCAAATCTTTAGTTTGAGGCATCTTTGGGGAAATATTCTGGGCATGATGCTCTTGGCTATTTAGAAAATTATGTTTCCTAAGGCTGTGCTCCCAAATCACTTTATGCAAAGGGAGATGGCTCTGCTTTAGAATATTTAGGAGCAAATAAGCAAAACCAGGTTAATCAAAACCACTTAAACGTTAACTCAGCTATCTTGAAAAGCATCCTATGTTTAATTCAGACACCTATAAAAACATGCCTTTGGCTTAAATACGTCAAACCATATATGCAATCAAGATCAACAGTATACAACCATTGAAAATAACTATAAAAATTGCCAAAAATATTTAAATCTCTAAGTTGTTATCAGCAGAATACTCTGTGAGTGTGCATATCTGTGCATGCAAGTGCTGCATTTTAGGCAGACAAGCTTTCAGAAATCATGATCTCATGCTTTCTACCCAGGAAGGTTTCTATATTCTTAAAAGAAACCTGTAAATTAGAAATTACATTGGAGCAAATTCAAATGTCCACACCATAGCAACAAATGCATTGGTCTCTTCACATGTGAGCAGGACATTGTCCTGTCAAAATCAAATGCCCCAATTACCCTGTCAGCTCAACACAAGTTTCCCAACCTTTGGGAAATGCAATAGGAGTGAAAGATCAAGTTGCAGTTTCTTTTGAATCTATTCAATAATCCTTGACTTCCCTCAAGAATAGCAGTGATGTATTATAAAAGAGAAGAAAAAGAGGGGGATGGGCTAAAGAATGATCACATAAGGGCCAGTGCGATGGAAAATCTACTACTCAGAATACCTTGCTTGATGCAATCATTAAGCTATGGTGTCTCTCAGTATGGTGATGGTAGTATTTCAGTATGGATCCACCAAAATGGGGTAAAATTCAAGGGCAAATACTACGTTTGGGAGATGATCTAAGGAAGCACCAGTAGAGGAATAGGTAAGGGAGATGCAGAATGGAAGAAAGCCAATAAAGAAGGGCATGTTAACATGCAAGAGACCACTGTGGGAAACTGGCACTTAATCCCATTGTGGAACTCTAGGCAATGATCTAGAATACATCTCAGAGTAATTCTACCCTAGGGATGAGGAAGCTGGGGTACTGATCCATCAGATCCCTGTCCATCCTGAGTTGAATACTTCTTCCAAGCTTCTGGGTTGCCTTGTGCATGAGTGCACTGCATCTGTAGCCAAAAAAACAGCCCCTGTGATGAGGTTCATCAGTGTTTTCAGTAAGTCATCTTTGGCACATGGAGGTGAGTGATGAGAAGAAATGTTAGTTCTCTGAAAGCATCTGTGATCAGCATTCCCAGGAGTCTTTAGAATCCTTCATTTACTCATTTATTCATGTGTTTCATTCAACACTTAGGTAACACATATAAATGATTATTGTTTAAATAATTATTTACATTTTCATTACCTACTTATACACTTTGTGAGTAGAAATCAACAGAACAAGTAAATAATAAAACAGTATCAAAGGGTCAGTGCTCTTAAAGACAGACATTCCTATAGTACTTCATCTGTCACTGCTGGACTTAAATAAGAAAGAACCAAATGCCAACAGGAGATGTGGAAGAATAAGTTCAAAAGGCAGAACATGAGTGCACCATTAGCTACCTTGGGCTGCCTTGGATGGTGGTTCTGGATGCTTTGGCCTCTCACTTTGGAAATTCTGTATGGAAATGGAGGTGCCTAATCCCATATCACAGAGTAAATGTATGTAATATGTGAAAGCCCAATAGAATCAGTCCATGTAGAGTAGGGATGGTATACAAAAATAGTGTAACAGGATTTTGAACCACATGATCTTTGCTCACTGGTGTTAGACCTAAGGATGTTATGTTACATGGTAAATGGGATTTTGCAGATGGGATTAAGATTATAGGCCTTAAGATAGGGAGATTATCCTGGATTATCTGGATGGACCCAGTGTAATCACATGAACCCTTAAAAGCATAAGTGGGATCAGTCAGAGAGATGCAATAGAAGAGGCAGGAGAGATTCAACCCATGAGAAGGATTTACTCTGCCATAGCTGGCTTTGAAGATAGAGGAAGGGGTCATGAGTTAAGGAATATGGCAGGCTCTAGAAGCTGGAAATGGCCTTTGGCTCATAGCCAGGAAGGAAACGGAGACCTCAGTTATAAACTACAGAGAATTGAATTCTACCAATAGTCAGAATGAGCAAAGAAATAAATTCTCCCCTAGAGCCTCCAGAAGAATATAGTCTAGTAAGCACCCTGACTTTGGCCCAATGAGACCTATGTTGGAATTCCAACCTAAAGAAGTGCAAAATAATACATTTGTGTTGTGTAAACTACTATTTTTATGGTAATTTGTTTAGGACAACAATAGAAAACTAATATGAATAGATTTCAACATGAATGCAAGCTCTGATCTGTTCATTTTGGCTACCTAGAAAAGCTGTGTTTAAATTTCACAAGGTCACTTTCTGGGTTTGATGGAAAGGAGCCCTTGATCAGTTGATAGGACCAGTCTCAAGAGACATAGATGGCTAAGGGTGGACACATGAACTCCACCTTCGCCATGCCTGGTATAGATTCTCTGTGTGTTTCTTAAGTAATAGAAATTTATTTTCTCATAATTCTGGAGGCTCTAAGTCTGAGATGAAGGTGTCAGTAGGGTTGGTTTCTTCTAGAGCATCTTCTCTTGACTTGAAGATGGCCATCTTCCTGTGTCTTCACATGGTCTTCCCTCTGTGTGGGTCTGTGTCCTAATCCCCTCTTATTATAAAAACACCAATCATACTGGATTATGGCCTCTCATAAGACCTCATTTTACCTTAATTACATCTTGAAAGGCCCTATTTCCAAACACTGTCACTTTCTGAGATACTGGGAGTTAGGACTTCAATGTATGAATTTTGGGAGACACAACGCATAAAACCATGATAATTCAGGGTGTCTGGGGTGAGGCTAGGACATCAAAATGTTTTACGGACTAGGTTTGAGGAGATGGTACTTTTTATAAAGACTATAGGTGGCCTTTGGAGGTGCCTCTGAGAAGCATTAACTAAGTGATGTGTGATAATCTCATTTCGATCCTCCTTTATCTGTACGGATCTGAGTGACTGAAAGAAGACCATCTTATTTGTGCAGAGAAGGAAAGGGTTCTGATTACCCTGAAACATAAGTCTCATTCCCCATACCTCCCAGGCTCACGATGACTCAAGGAAATGAGCAGATGTTGGTAAAATATCTAGCTCTGGGTGTGACATAAACCTACAGTTTCTTTGCTTTGCGCTGCCAATACTAAAACGGTGGTGCCATTCCACAGAGGCATCAGGGAAGCATTTGGGAAATGATACCAGAGTTGGCTTTTAGCAAACTGTTGACCAAATGCCTGGCTCTGTAGTTCTCCCAAGTTTAGTGTATTTCCCCAGTGTATCAGTAAGGATTCTTTGATCACAGGAAAAGGAATGGGTTCTGACTAACATCAGCAGAAAAAGAGATCACTAAAAGATATGAGATAACCCAAGGGAGGGATGGGTAACCAGGCTTAAATGATAAAAAGAGGAGTCAGGGTGTATCAAAGGTCTAGCCCTAGGAACTACTTCCTCACCCAGTCTTACCAGGACATCGCCACTGAAATGAATCAACTCCAGCTTTCTATTGTATTTGTTTCCCTATTGAGTATCACTCCACTTAACATCTGCTATGGTTTAAGGGTTTGTGCCCATCCCCATTCATATAGTGAAATCCTAATGCCCACTGTGATGGTATTAGGAGGTGGGGCCTTTGAGAGTGACTAGGTCATGAGGGTGGAGCCCCCATGAATGGGATTAGTGCCCTTACAAGAGAGACTTCACAGAACCCCCTCACCCATTCCACCATGTGAGGACACAACCAGGAATCTCTGACCCAGAAGAGGGCCCTAGACCAACCAGGTTGGCACCCTGATCTTTGACTTCCAGCTTCCAGAACTGTGAGAAGTAAATTCCATTGTTTATAAGCCTCCCAGTCTCTGGTGTTTTGCTAGAGCAGCCCAAATGGATTAAGATAACATACACAGTCTTAGGAGAGAGAATCCAATTGACCTGCCGTGGCCATATCTGTAGCCCTTGGCTTAATTTCCTTGTCCCTCCAAGACTGAACAGATGAGCAAAGAAAATTAACCCCAAAAGGACAATGGAACACTGGCTACCAGAGGGTAGGAATGTTTGCTGGTTGTGACAACAAACAAGCACGTGCCCACTACATCCACTATTTACTTGCACAAATGCACAGCCGACATGCTGGTTCTCTCAGGCCATGAATAAAGTGTGGGGGAGACCCTGCTGTCTCAATCAAACTTGACTTCTCCTGCCCCAAGTAGAAGAAACTACAGAGGACTTATTTAGCGGCTTCTTGGTCCATCCCCCTCCCTACCAAGTGTATCTTATTTTTCCTGGAATGATATTTAGATCTCAGAAGAGCAGAGCAGCAAGGCAAGTCCTCGCTGAGGCATCAGTCATAGGAATGAGGAGCAGCTATGACAAATTGAAATGTCAGCATTATTAGCAATTTTGCTTGAAGCTGTTTGATACTGATTTAATGATGAAACAAGAAATGGGGCAGATTTGCCCTGGAAAAGGGGACGATAACTAGGGATAATGGGCTAAAATTAAAGAGAATGAATATTAGAACAAGTGTCCTAAATATGATAACTTTGGAGTCTTCCCCAAAGAACGTGCTGAAATGCCTGGGGGGACCCAAAGGAGGGCAGACAGTTTATGTGCATGTGAGTTACAGGATTTTGCACCAAAGACGCAGGGAGGTGGCCACCTGCACATTTCCTTATTTACCCATGCCTCACAGTGAGGTTGGGGAAATCGAAATCTGTAACTAGCTGGCTGACTTCTTGATCCATTCCCCTTCATGCTCATCAATTAATGGCCTTGCAAATACCAGGGAGCATGGGAGATCTGTAAGGAAGAGTGTGGAATGCAAGGTCTTGTGAAGACAATACTCTTTTGAAAAATTAAGGATTTATGAATTTTTCATTTACTAGGTGAGCTGCTGCTGGAGATTCTTCTGGTGGTCTGAGTTTTTGCAGTTTCTACAAGTAGAGAGCCTACTTTGGGATAAACTCCCTTTGGTGGGAGAAAAAAATCACTAAAATGAGACCATTACTTATATAAGATTAAAGCAAGCATTGATTAGTTTTTCTTTTCATGTGTGTGCGCACACACGGATATACATGTGGAACTTGCAAGAAACTGGGTAGAGCCACTGAGGGTGGGGATCTAAGTACTCTCCAAGTCCCCGTGCACACTGGACTTCTGTTACCTCCTGAGCATTCAGCAAAGCTTTGCTAATCATTGGAGTCTGACTTTAGCTGAGTATTTGGGATGTTAATACGGAGGATAATGTTCATGCTTCCAGAGAATTGGTTCTGAAGACAAAATAATCCAGACAAGAAAGTTATTAGACATTTCTTTGGAAAAGAGAGTATTCTGAAGCAGCCGAACAACAGTGTACAGAGGACAAGGGCCAGGATGTACATGTGGGAAATGTTACCCTCGCTGGGGAGTTCCCGAAATTATTTGTTAAGGGATCCCGAGAAAAAGGATAAATTTATTCTTCCATTCTAGACTGAGAGGATTTTGAGCCATTAGGGTTGGCACATAAAAATAAGGCTACTTCCACTTTATGTTTCAAGCCCTGTGTCGGCTCTCCATACTTTAGAGTCATCTCATTTGGGATGAGAATAGGTAGTTTGTTGGAAGCCTATTAAAACAAGAAATCACCTTTAAAGTGATACAGAGGTTTCTTCAATATTTTATTTAATGTAAAACCTATTAATGTGCATCAATCTGTTGATCTTTGATGTGAATCTGAGGTGTCTTCTTTGAGTGATTTCTGTTGATTGAAATTCCTCATTATCATTCCCACAAAAAACCTCATCCATATTTCATAGTCTTCTAGAAGGGTCAGCCAAATATGGACCAGGGGCCAAGTCTGGCCCACCATGTGTTCTTGTAAATAAAGTTTTATTGGAACAAAGCCCCACTCATTTACTGTGTCTGTAGCTGTCTAGCGCTATAAGGGCAGTGTTGAATGGTGCAACAGAGACCCTGGCCCATGAAGCCTAAAGTAGCCATTATTTGGCCCTTTACAGGAAAAGTTTGCCTTACAGGAAAGGTCTGATCTATTCTATCAGTTCCGGTTTTGTTTAAAGTGAGGTGAAAATTTCAAGACACCCTGGAAAGGTTCTGACTGCAGAATCTGTCCAGATTTCCGAGGGTTCTTTATCCACTAACATCTTACAGTCCTCTCGCAGCTAATCAGAATAATTGTTGAGGCTTGCTCTCATAGAATGTTTCCAAGGCATTAACTTAGTTTTCATAGAAACAGCTCTTTTTCTTACTGCACTCATTTTTCATCAGTTTACACAATATTCCACTAAATAATGTAATTACAATAACAACTGCAGCTGCCAGAAGCAGGTCTGGGAATAAATACAACTGACTCTTGGCAAGCAGACACTTCAGGGAGCAGAGAGAAAGGTAAGATTGTACAAAACAGCTACTTCGCAGGATGTCGTGGGCACGCATCAGTATGTTTTATAAAGGGACTGGATGGGGAGTTGTTAATTTGGTAAGTTTGATAAGTGCACGTCAATCAGGTAAGCTTCTTCCATCCATGTGCTTTTATATAACATCTCTCATTTCAGGCATTTGTCAATTTCACATATACAATTTTGTCATGGTTATTTGACAAATTCCTGTCTTCTCTGCTAGCCTGTAAGGTACAGGAAGACGGGAATGTGTGGATTTGGGTATATCTCCACTATCTAGCACTGCGGTTGACATATGGTTCATGCTCAAGAAATACTTCTTGAATAAATAACTGAATGGAAGCAGGAACTCTATAGTCCCCAAATCATGAATGCTGTGAGGTTTCATCAAGTAATGGGGAGTTTACATTCCCTTCCCTGTTGCTGGAACAGCTGCTGGGGATGGGTTGGACTTTAGAAGGGGGTGGGGGCAGGGAGGCAGGGGAAAGGTGTCTCTGATTCTGATAGCTCACTTCCAAGGCAGCCAGGAAGTTTCATTATCTGATGCCTGGATGAAAGCAATGGGTTTAAGCCAAGATGATCATTAGCAATTTGCATTCTGCAATCCACATCACTCTTGTATCTAGCAGAAATGAGAAACTTGCTTCTAACTGGCAAATTAAATATTGATAATGCAGATCTGCTCGACACCATCTTTCACAAGCCTGGCACTGTAATTTCAATGTTTCTGAAACTTCGGTCATTTGCATTCCAACGTCACAATTTTTGTCATAACTGCAGGCACTCTGTAACACTATGTAGTTAATATTTGTCTTTCAAGCAACTCATTTTTAACCTAAATAGATGTATTTGCCAAGGAAACTTTGTGTTGCCACTGTAATTGGAAAACCAGTATCAGTAGTCATAAATAAGAGTTAATGGGAAGAAAATAAACCCATTCATATCTAACAGTTATTAAGACCCTCTTCTATACTAGAGAGTGTTCTAAGAGCCTCATATGCATTCGCTACTTTAATCTCTGTTTGCAGGGGCACATATATACACCGACATATGACTTATGAAATATGCAATTATCTCCATTATACAGAGGAGGTATTTGAGGTACACAGGATTTCAGTAACCTGCACAAGTAGTAAATTACAGTCTAGATTTTTATCTCAGCAGGGCCTAGCTCCAGGCCCCTCGCTCTTAACTACTGTATTTTGCAAACAATGTTTTTAGAGTCTAGATAGATGCTTTGGCTGCTGCAGGCTCCAAGCCTGAGGCACACTCCCTTTCTGTTAAAAACAGGGCTTAGGACCAGTGAGAGACTTGTCAAAGATACTGTAGTTTAAACTGAGAGTTTCTCATTGACATAAAAAGGATTGAGAGAGAACTGAAAAAGGAATCACTTTCTAAATAGTTCCCCCTTTCTTACTGACTAGATGTTCACCACCCGAAATCTGTGAGTACCACACACAGGGTAGGTGTCTTACACTTTGCAAAATGCTAAGCTGGACACTGGGTGTAGCACACCTATTTCCCAGGATCCTTTGCCTGGCTCTGATCTCTAGGTTTGGAGGATGCAGCAGACATCCCTGGGGATATTTACTCAGCTGGCGATGGCTCTCTCCCTGATGATCAAGTCCTCCTCAACAGCTAGCCTTGGGTAACGAGGTTTATTTATCCTGCTTCTCCAGGCACTGATGATTGGACCAGAGTGAACAACCTGAGCTAGATTGGGCCAATCAGATGCCTTTTCCAGGAATTTGTAATCAGGAGGCATTAACAGTCCCTAAACCTGCAGGAACCTGCAGCATAAATCTTAGGGGCTAAAAGGTGCCACAAACTTAAAAAAGGGAGAGATCCTTTTTCAAAAGAAAATTCCAGAGTGGGCCCACAAGGAGAAATCAAGATGAGGGAGGAAAAGAACTGCCTGAGTTCTGACAGCTTTCTGATGCTAAGCTCCTTGGGAGGCCTGGTTTGTATGCCTTTTCTGCTTAGGCTAACCTGAATCAGTCCTTATGATTTGCTTAGCTGAGTGAGAGGCAGTTTTCTTCTAAATACACCACCATGCCATCAACTATGGAACCTGTCCTTTGAGGTATTTTTTTTTTTTTTAATGTGGGGGGTTGAGTGGGAGTAGATATACCCTGGATGTCTGTGTTCTCTGCCTGGTATTCCTAGCAGGAAGAGGGATGAGAGAATCATTGAGAAGAATACTGTATTTACAATGGCTAATATTGCTGATTATGAGGTGTACATTTTTTTTTGAAGTGTTTTACGTAAGTCATTTCATCCAATCAACAATCTGGTGAGAAAGGATCCCCATCTTACACACAGGGAAACGGAAGCTTTGAAAAAGTGGGCAAATTTAGATCTGAGATATGAACTCAAGTCTATGTAGTTAGAGCTCCTAACCACCCCTAACCACCCCTCACCACCCCTCATACCATGCTGACTCCCATGGTATCTATTTGTTGTATTGCTGATAAAGATTTTGGTCTGTGAACAAATAATGACCCGCCTAGGAGCCAAGCCTTTGCCTGCTTAGTAGTGTGCTAACCAAATATGTCAAACAGTCTCCAAAGTAACATCAGATACTCATAGCACAAGAGATCCCTTTGTAACCAAATATTTTATGTGAATGCTAACAAACGTCATCATTTGATCCCCTACCCTATGACCATACCATCTTTCCAACTGGTAGATCATTGAGGGAGACACAGGGCTACTGAGGTCACATAATTTCTCTCTCAGTTGTTTTTCTGTCCATCTGTCATTCCAGATGCCAGAACAGTAAATTTTTTTTTTAAAGATTTTATTTATTCATTTGATAGAGAGACACAGTGAGAGAAGGAACACAAACAGGGGGAGTAGGAGAGGGAGAAGCAGGCTCCCTGCTGAGCCAGAAGCCCGATGCGGGGCTCGATCCCAGAACCCTGGATCATGACCTGAGCTGAAGGCAGACGCTTAACGACTGAGCCACCGAGGCGCCCCCAGAACAGTAAATGTTGATGGCTGGGTTATGGTAAATGCACAACTAGGACTACCCAACTTGCTGGCTTCATTTCACCAGTGATGCTGAGACAAGGTGGTAAATACAGCCCATAGAGTCAGGAGCACTTAATGTACAGATCTCATGGTGAGCTCTTGTGGATCAATTCCCCAACAGAACCCAGTGACAATTTGAAATGCAAGCCCAGAGGAAGGCTCAGCCAAAACTTGGGATAGAGGAATAAACAGGTTTTCTGTTCTGTAGTTGCTCACTGGGAACATGAGTTCCTTCTGAGAAGGGCAGATCATGGGTCAGGAGCAACTGTATGAGGCCCTCTTCTCTTGGGAAAAGCAGGGGCTAGGAAAGCTCACGGACAGTATCTCTGGAGCTGAGCTGGGTGCTGGGGTGAGGTGCACTGTCAGTACCTGATGCTGAGGGGGAATGAATAAACACTGCATCTGGGCCAAAGAACATAAGGCAAAACACAAAGGGAGGGCCAAGCTGGGTAGAAAAGGTAGAATGGGGAGACGTGATCTGTCAGAAGCTGGCAGAGAAAGCATCTATGAAATTCCATAAGCCAGAGTTCAGGCACTTGCTGGGGCTTTAGATGTGGCTCCCATGGCCCTGTGTGTGGGAGGCAAGGGAGCACTGAAAGGACTTGGCAGGAAACAATGCCAAGCGGGACAGAGAGGGCCCATGCAGATTCCTTTTGTGGTGGACCCGATTGGGTAATTCCACCAAAGATACCCACAAATCCTGTTTTCGATCAGGTGACAATGGGCCTGTCCCCTGGGATGACTCATGGCTGTTGTAGCCAATCACTGAGATCCCAGGACAGTGGGAGTGACTGACATAGAGATTGGCCAATGCAATGAAAGAGAACGTCTACAGAGAAGGCTTCCGGGAATGATTTTCCTCCAATTAAATGCAAGAGCTATGAGGAAGAACCTCCTCTTCCCCTTCCTCCCCGATGAGAATGTCATGTGATGAAGGGATGCTTGTCCTTCATCTTGGAAGAAGCAAAGAAAGGCCAAGAGAAGCACAGAGATTCCAAACCCCTGCACTAACACCAAAAGTACACCGAGTCAGCCCTGGCATTGGGAGGCGATGAAATGTTTTTATACTTTAAATAATGCATAGCTTTTCTGTATTTGTAGACTATAATATCCTAACTGGAAAAAAAAATTAAAAACTGATATAATTTTCAAGAGTGTTTCTCAGAGTGTATTCGGCATCCAAAAATGTTCTGTGATCAGATGATTTTACAAAACATTGCATATTATATCCATCTTCCTGTACCTCACTTTTGCACATTAAAAACTCTGAGAAGTCCTTCAGGTATCTTAAAAAAAAAAAAAAAAAGTTTGCCTTTTTTGCAACTTTTTAAAAGTTAATTAGAGAATTTGTTTTAGATTTGTAATATCTTATAGAACATGTACCTCGGAGTCCATTTTGGAAAAAAAATAAATTAGAATTTGTGAGAACGAGAAGGAGAGCAGAGGAGCAGGTCTGGGACATACCAGTCCCTACACAGTGCCCACACGCACAAAACAGAAAGAGCAGCTGTATCTTTCTGCATTAGCTGCTGTTTCCAGGAGGCCAAGAAAAAGGGATGCATTTTATAATTACCCACTTGCATCCCTGACTTCTGACAACGTAACAGAATGAACTAATGAAGAAATATGAATTCGACCACATGCCCATGGTCCAGTCATCTTGTACGGCAAATCTGGAAACACAGCTTGATTGCTGTATTTAAAACATATTTTTGAAAGTGTGGCTGGCAGGCAGGCACTCTTGAATGGTGATGGTAACTAAACAGATAACTATTTTTCTCCCACTTGCTCTCTTTCTAAGAAGAAAAAAAATGAGATTAAGGAAAATGCATTTCACTGAGATGGCCAAGTATTAGCATTTCAAATCAGAACCAAATTTCTTCTAGGGACCCTAAAAAAAAAAAAAAAAAAAAAAAAAAAAGCCATCACCTTAATTAAGAAAGTTCTCTTTTCAGGTAGCAGAGGGGCTGAGTACACAGCTAGGACAGGAAGACAAGGAGAAGACAAGAGTAAATATCCATAGATGTCAAAGGCCAGACAGCATAGTAACACTGGGCGTCTCCCAGGAAGGGACTAGATGACTAAGAGTCAAACCAGAAAGGAAGTCTTCACTGCATTCCCTTTGGTATCATTTAAATTTTGAACCACAGAAATGGGTTTTCCATCAATTTAAATGTGTTTTCTATTGATTCAAAACATAAATTAGTTTAAGATATAAAAACAGAAACTACAATAGCAACAACAAACAAAGCACCAATTCATGATATTAGAGATAATTTTATATGGGGCTATTGGAGCCACACAGGGACTAAGCTATATGACCCATTATATCAAACCACTGCTTGAATTTATTCAACAGATTGGGGAGGGCGCCATTCTTGTTCCTAAACCACACCCCTATTGCCAATGTCCTCATCAATGCAAAATAATAAACCCCTCAAACTGCACACAAGCACTTCATTACCTCCGGGAGTCCCTAATTTGCCGGGCGAGTCTCATTTGCAAGAGATTTCAGGATTATCTTAATTCTGAGGAGTTTATCAGGGATCCTGGAGACAAAAGCATGCATTCCTCTTTATCTAGCTCTGACCTAGTTCTGGCCATCGTCCTCATCCAAACAGGGAGAGAAATCTGAAGTTGCAATACATTATTTACCAGGATGAACCAGTAATTCAGACTGCAGGGAAAAGCAATAAGAGAGCTAGGGAAAGCTTAAAACATCTTGAAGGCTATTTCACGAAGGAGTCACAGCTAATGTAGGCACAGGTAGTTAGGAGTGAAGTGGGAATAGATGAGAGGTTAACAGAGAGGGCCATGCTGAGAGACCACATAAAATAAATATGCATAAAAGAAGACATCCGCAACTCACTTCCTCAGTTTCATACAACCAGACTCTGTTTTACACGAGGATTTAACAAACCTCATGCCAACAGCAATTGTAAAATGGAAAGCACTCTACAAATCATTGTCATCTTGAGACCGGCATTAAGTAAATGCTCTAAAAAGTTACAAGGCAGTGTATAAATGACATTGGACTGGTTTAATAAATTATTCTGATGCATTAGGTCCCTTTGAGCACAATGGTCCCCCAACCCCAAACCTCGCTGTGATGTTTTTAAAAGCAGTGGATTCCTCCAGTTTTTATAATATGGAAACATGATGATAAGGTACATTGTCCAGTAAAAATTGCCAACTTCCATTAGCGACATTAAAACTGGGCCAATTATGATTTCAAAGTCATCCATCCAAAACATGAATGCATTTTTAAAAAATACAATGGGAGGGGGTGGGAGACAATCCTGATATTTCTTAAAATACCATATCCACGCGAAGAAGGATATCAACCGTGATACCATGAGCAGAACAATGCCAACCAGCTGCATTTATAAGCAAACCATCCTCCCCTCAGCCAGGGAACACTTTTTATCTCTAACACACGAGCACTGAGAGAGTTTCATTTTTAAGAAGGTAAATAGCATATGAGGTTTAAAATTCTGTCTCTTTCTTCTATATACACAAATGCCACTAAAACTAAAAGGTCTATGGAGGACTCGAATTCTCCTAGAAAATGCCCTTGACATATTAGTGGCTCACCCACCCCAGTTAACAGCAAGAGAGCATTTTAGCCACTCAGCAAACAGCCTGGTATTCACATTAAGAAGGCAGCAAGACATCCTTTTGACCTTTGTTATTACTTAGGCCTCGTGTTGTACATAAAAAGAGTACAATGATGTCAAACAAATTCCAGAAGAGAAGTATTTATTGCTGAATCTAAATCAAAAAATCCATATCTACTATAATGGCACTTCAAAAGAAGATATACTGTATTTACCAGCTCAATCAATACTAAATTAGCTGGGATAAATATTTTCAACTCTACCAGTCTTAAGATGAAGCCCGCTATTTAGAACCCTGTGTCTTGGGAGAGACAAGGAAATTTTTGCTTATCATACAGAAACGAGAACCAGGAAGCATTTTACTGGCAGATGCACCTACCCTTAGTTGCTCTCTTTCACAATTCATCTGTTGTCTTGAAACCTACAAAGGAAAGAAAAAGAGGGGGAAAAATCAGCAGGTCTGCACAAAAACAACATGAAAGAAAAGAGAAAGTTGCTTCTAATCACTTGGCTCAAAGCAGACCCAGAATTAATTAATTATGTATTTATTTATTTTTTTTAGGTCTACATAGCTGGAGTTTCATTTGGATTTTCAGTCGTGTGATCCAGAAACACAGCTAGGATGAGCCAGAGTCTTGAAGAGGAATGAGGAGAGAGATCCTGTAGAGGGCATGGGAGGCAAAATCTGCACGGGGATGAAGGTTCCCCTCAGCGTGAAAATCCCTCTTGCCCTGTCTAAGGGTGCTAGCACTCTTCACTGAAGACCCGCTCAAAATGGTTGGGGCTAGGCACTGGCCATCACACGATGTCTTGTCCCATGTCAAGGGTCAATAGTGTCACCTACATGCCTTGGCAAATGGGCTCCATTTTATGGTCCCGTTCTAACCAGACGTAGTTAAGTCCCCATATAACTGCGTTAGGGAGCATTCTGAGGACAATACTTGTATCAGACAAAGAAATTTTGATGGATTTGTGATATCTACCGTAAGCTCAAAAAGGAGAGATTCGTGATACATGCGCCATGCCTCAATGACCCTCACCCTACCAAAATGTGCTTCTTAAAATCAAGGATGCTTCTTTAGAGTGACCACATAATGTGTTGTCCAAACAGGAAAAATGGATGTGAGATGGAGGAGAGGGTGGGGTGGCATTTGTGACTATGCCAAGGACAGCAGATGTGAAGTGGGAGTGACAAGGCAAACTGAGACATATGGCCATTCTACCTCTGTGGGAACTGGCTCACTCTACCTTCAGCTCAGATACCTAGACTGGAGTAAAATCTGGGTCTGCATTCATAATGGATTCTGTGTATTTCTCGTTTTTTTTTTTAACCAATGAAGCAACCCCTGACTCCTTGCATCTGACAGTATATTGCAAGTTTTTGAAACTTTTACTAAAGGATAAAAAGGTTTAGGAACTGACTTCTGATGTATATTTTATGTATTTTGTATTGAAAGCTTCTTTCTACTTTCTCCAAAACAAAAACAAAAACAAGAATCTTTATTTTGGAGATGCCAGGATCCAAAGTCTATAAATTGGTGTTTTGTAATGCCCTTTAACCCAGAAACATCACCTCTGAGAACAGCGCCTAAGAAAAGAAGAGATATAAACAGATGTTTATTTACATAACTACAGCATTATTTGTGAAAGAAAAAATGGTAAATATTAAAATGTGCAGTAATGGGAAAATTAAAAAATAAATTCTAATACATTCATATGATGGCACAACGTGCAGCATTTGGAACCACGGTTTTGAAAAACAGAAATGGGAAATATTTAAAAGGCACTATTTAGTTTTTGAGAAAAGAAGCTACAAAGGTGTGCACGTTATAATTCCTCTTTTGTTTTAAATAACTCAGTAAAATAGATCATTTTAAAGAAAAAGAAAGAAGGAAGGAAGGTAGAGGAAGGAAGGAAGGAAGATAAAAGAAAAGAAAGAAGAAACAACTGGGAGGAAATATTCCAAAATATTCAAAAGGAAATGGGTACAATTCTATAAATATACAAAACACATACAGTGGATTATACACTTGAAATAAGTGACTTTAGAGTATGTAAATTTTATCTCCATAAACTGTTAAAAAATAAAGTGGAGCAAATCCACAGAGACAGAAAGCAGATTAGTAGTGGCCAGGGGATTTGGGGAAGAGGCCATGAGGAGTGATAGCTTCATGGGTTTGTAGTTTCCATTTGGGGAGATGAAAAAGTTCTCACACTAGAGAGTCATGGCTGTGCAATATCATGGATGCATGTAATGCCCCCAAATTGTACACTTCGAAGTGGCTAAGATGGTAAATTTTATTTTATGTTTATGTTCGCACAATATAATAAGTGAAGCGGGTGAGGAGGTTCTGGTTCTAGGTAAGATGGAATAAGCACACTTCACCCCTTCTCCCCCCACTCAGTGCTAATGTTAAGTGTGCAAGGAATGCATACAGCAACCATTTGTGGTCTCTGCCAGGTAAGCAATAGCAGGTGGAGTGGGCAAGAAAAAAGAGTTCAAAGTACCACTAGACAAGTGGTGGGTTCATGCCCCCTTCCCCTCACCAGCATCCCCTGGCATGGATTCAAGGTGGCCTAGAACCCAGAATTAAGCATCAAAATACAGAGAAAGAGCGGCCCAACATCTGGAGGAGGGAAAGTTTCTCTGTGATCTGAGATGCTCTGGTCCCAGAAGATAGCAAATCCCTACTGATCTTTCTCTCTGTCCTCTTCCATTTTGGCCACAAGGCAGGCTTAGTTGCAGGAGCACAGGAACAACGTAAGAAAGCACCAGCTCTCTGGCTGGAGGACAAGAAAGAGGAACCCCAGGAAATAAAAAATACTTTGAAGATCCTGGAAAGAGTTTGGAAGGAAGGAAAGAATTTGGGAGAATGACACCATGTAGTGCTTTTATGAACTCGACACTCACCCCTGAGCCACACATGTATGCATATGACCCAAACAGATACCATATAGACTTTGTGAACTGAACCGGATGGACCAATGTTCGGGTCCCAGACTGGCCACTGGGATGCATACGTGTGGGATAGATCCAACTATTACAGCAAAGGCTCTGACAGCAGAAATGATACTGGAAGCAAAATCCACAGAAGGAAGGTAAGAACTTGCAGCTTGAATCTAACTGGATCAATAGCCTGCTAACACAAAAATAATCACCAATTTCCATAGAGGAGTAAGACCCAATGTGTCATAACATTAATATTCAGTGTACCCAGGATACAACCAGAATTACTAGGCATACAAAGAAACCAGAAAATCTAAACTCACATGGGAAAAGACAGTCACAGAAACTGACATGGGGATGACACAGATGTTGAAATGGTCAAATAAAGATTTTAAGCAGCTATTATAAAAATTTCCAACAAGTAAGGGAAAACACAGTAAAACAAATGAAAAAAACAATAAACATTGTTGGCAAAGGAATTAAAGCTACAAAGAAGAATCAAATGGAAATTTTAGCACTGTAAACACAATAGGCTAAATTAAAAAAAATAAAACTCAAGGAATGAGTTCAAATGTAGAATCGAGATAGCAGAAGAAACTCAATGAACTTGAATATATAAGAATTAAAAACATACAACCTAAATAACAGAGAGAGAAAAGTAAATCCAGGGACCTGTAGAATAATACCAAAAGATATAACATTCCTGTCACTGGAATTCTAGAATAAAGATAGAGTTCACTGCAGAAAAATTATTTGAAGAAATAATGGCTAAAAATTCCCCACATTTAGCAAATGACATAACCCTATAAATTTAGCAAATGACATTAGCACTGAGTGGGGGGAGAAGGGGTGAAGTTTACCTTAGCAAACCCTAAAGAGGTAAACCCCAAGAAATTCACATCTAGATATAATCAAACTGCTAAAAACTGAAAACCAAAACAAAGAAAACAACAAAACAAAACCATACTTTGAAAACAGCCAGAGACAAATGATGCATTATTTGTGAGAGAGTAACAATTCAAGTTACTGTGATTTCTCATTTAAACAAACAAAAACCAGGGAGGCCAGAAGAAGGTGGCACATGATTTTTTTAAGTGTTGAAAGAAAAGAAGTGTCAATCCATAATTGTAATTCCATAAAAAACAGCCATTAGAAATGAAAGTGAGAAAGAAACTAAAAAAATTCATTGCCAACAGACCTGCTCTCATAGAATTGCTACAGGAAGTTCTCCAGACAGAAGGAATTTAATACCAGAAGAAAATGTGGAACATCAAGATGAGAGGAAGAGCAAAGGAAATGGTAAACATATGGGTAAATATAAATATAATAGACTAGTCTACTCCTCTTGAGTTCTTTCAAACATGTGTAATGGTTGGAAGCAGAAAAATTACAAAATTGCCTCACCAGGTTTGCAATGTACCTAAGATAAACCCAACATGAAGAGAGACGAGTAAAGGGGCACATATGTCAATAAGGTTTCTACATTCCAGCTGAAATGGCAAAATATCGACTCTATGTAGACTGAGAGACGGGAAGTATGTGTGTACTGTAATCCTTTGAGTAACCACTTGAAACAAAACCACAACAAAAAGTGATATACCCAAAACCAAATGATGCTAGCATAATTGGATGTCTGTATACAGAAACAAAAGAAAACAAAACACCCCAACCTAAAACTCACATTCTTCATACAAAAATTAACTCAAACAGGCCACATATCTCAATCTAGAACTAAATTATAGGTTCAATTAAAGCCTGATGACAATATTTTTTTCTTAATGCTTTGCTGTGGTTTTCAAACTATCCTTTATGTCATGCAGGACATTTATAATTGGAAAATATTTTAGTATCAGTGGCTTGCAGAAATATGTGTTTTTACTGTTATTGTTATTGTAATAGTGATAGTTTCCATTTTAATTAACTAAATAAATTCCTTTATCTAATAACAAGATTAATATTTTTAACATGTGTCTTCAAACCCGGGAGGGTTTGTCAGACACACAGAAGCACAATGACATTTAAAAAAACAAGGAGCCTACTGACCTAAACAATGTGAAGTTATGTCATATTATAATGTTCCTATTACAGAGCATATCAAATGCAAAATTCAACAGTAGCCATGAAAACAGCTTTGTTGTCCTGAGAATGAAGCTGATTAAGGAAAATGAGATTTGGAGATAATAAAAAAAAGGGCATTTGGGGTCATTTCTATAGTGAACATTTGGTTTTTTTAATTTGAGTTTTTGTTTTTTGTTTTTTAATTTTTCCTGCATGGCATCTCATATTGTTTTGCCAATATTCTTTTTTTAAAAGATATTATTTATTTATTTGTCAGAGAGAGAGAGTACGCAAGCACAAGCAGGGGGAGCGGCAGGCAGAGAGAGAAGCAGGCTCCCTGCTGAGCACGGAGCCTGATGTGGGACTCGATCCCAGGACGCTGGGATCATGACCTGAGCCGAAGGCAGACGCTTAACTGACTGAGCCACGCAGGCATTCCTGTTTTGCCAATATTCTAAAAACAACATCCTGCTTCTCCTTTGGGGGACGTGTTCCTGTCCAATCCCAGAAATATTCTGTGAATTGGATGCCCTTATGACCACACTCTACCGGCTGCCTAACGGAGCCTACATTTGCCATTACCTCTTTGGTTGGAAGTCAACTCTGTAACACCCATATCTTCTGAGTAAGGTGGCTGCTCACCGCCCCTTCTTCACCAAGCGATAGAGTGTAATTGGCCAGTTAGGCAAGATGGCTGAGTCCCATCATGGGTCTCTGTATGTGTTGCAACTGTGCTCATCACACAACACTTGGAGCAGGGTATAATGATGCTCTGAAGGCTCACTAGTTATTGCTAGACCTCTTAAATTTTTTCCCCATAACCATTATGAGAGAGGGCTAGAGAATAAAAGGCACCTGTAAATTCTTATCATCTGTTATGAAGAAAGACCCTTCCAGTGCACTCTTTAAAAGCCAACCTTGAAAAATATCTTAAATGTACACTTCACTAAACGTCATTTCATTTGGAAACTAACATGCAATATTTTTTTTTCCCTCTCATGTCAGTAATGCACAGAAACAATATATTTTATAGCCTAAATGAAAAAAGGGAAAGTGGGAGGTCTGGTGCTACTCCTTTAAGATGCTTCCAGAGAATCAAATACCACTCTCGATAGGGTTGCCAAGTAAGCACTTATGAAAGGTTAGAAACTGAAGCAATAAACTTCAGCATGAGACCCTTTGCTCTCCTGGTTGAACGGGATGTTTAATAGCAGGGATTCATCTTCTCCCATCTCCTATCTTCACTGAGCCAAGCAGGCCAAAGAATCTTTCTCAGACTCAGCCTTTTTCATCTTCTACTGACTTTGAGCTCTCTCTTACCAGTTCTTCCCACTTTATCCTGACCCTATTACTAGTTTGATTTCCCCTCCCACACATTAGACTGGATCTACAAGGGAAAGGACTGAGTCTTATTCGACTTTCTTTTTCTAGAGACCAGGACAATCTTTGGAGTCCATTCATTTCATTTGTTTGTCTATCCATCTATTCCTCCATGTATTCAACAGCAAATGCATACAGATACTGTGCATTCTGTATATCAGACACTGTTCTACGTACTAGGAATGCAACAGTAAAAACAAAAGACTTCTGAAATTCACTAAGTGGGGGAAAAACAGTAAATTGATAATTACAATACAAAAAACATTAGCTACAATGAAGTATAAGATGTGCCAACAGCACAACCACCTTGTTTTAAAGAGTTGAAAAAAATGTGCCATTTTTTGTTTGTTTGTTGTTTTTTAGAAAACGTATCCAAAGAAAGAATGAATTAAACAAAATCCTTTCAAGGAGAGAGGAGAATGTGTGGAAACCCCAGTGAGATTATGAAGGGCAGGTAATTCAATATGGAGGAAGAATCAAGCCAAAGAGGAAACTGATGAGAGACTAAGTTAAATTGGGAAAAGTACAAGTCAAAAGAAATAAGACACACAATAAATTAATGGATAAACAGATGTGTAGAATGTTTAAAATAATATAATGTTAGAAATTCCAAATTTCAGAGCAATTGTGAATTATTCAGAACTAAAGCCCCCAAGAAGTCTAGCAGCATAGGATTCAATAGGTCAAATCAGTTGGTACCTACATACATTTCTCAAATTCTCCATTTTCATAGTCATTATTCTTAATGACGTTATTCTTAATTAACTAATTATTATTATTATTAATTATTCATTAATTCTTCTGAAATAAGATGGCATTCCTTATGAAGGCATCCTTCAAAGTACCCAGGGTGAATTCTACAGTTTGCCTTTTCCTTAATGCATTTCAGGATTATTGTATATATTTGACATGTGTACTCTGAGTTCCTACTATCTGACAAGCATTGTGTAATGGGAGGGGATATAGATATAAATGATACATGGTGCATTTCCTTAAAAAAAAAAAACCCAAAGAGAGGGGAAGAGATGAATAAAATGGAAATTATAGTGCCAGGTCCTAGGGTGATAGAGGGGGATCCCACAGGCACCCAAATGAGAGGCACCAACCCAGTCTGCTGTGTGGGAAAAATAGTTGAGTAAGGCGTCATCAGGTGTTTTCAGAGATAGAGTCCTTGATCTGACCCTTATTGGATGAATAAGAGTTGGGTGGGCTGACCTACCCAAGGATTTGGGAAGAGGATATTGCAAAGAGCACAGCTGAAGGCAGGACAAAGTAAGGGGGTAAGGAAAGTACATTAGTATCACAAAACCTTTATATTTTGCTCATATTAACTATGCTAACAGGAAAATAATGATTTTAATTATTTTTTAGTAAAATGAATTTCACATTAACAGTGATTAAGCTTTATCAGATGTTTATGACATGCCAAAAAATGTGCGACAAGCTTTTTAGGAAGATCTTGGTTAATGCTCACCACATCGTGAGTAGACAGTATCCTTGGCTCCATTTTACAGATGGGGAAACCGAGGCACAATTAGGTGGAGTGACTTTCTGAAGTTGCAAAGCTAGGAAGTATTGGAGAGGCAACTGCCATCCAGATGGCTTGACTCAAGCCCCTCTTTTAATCAGTACAGTACACAGCTCCGAGTATCAAGGACCAACCCAAACCAAAGAAACCCACATTTTTAACCCACCCCCCAGTCTGTACCCCATTTGTCCTTAGCAAGTGTTCTTCTGCTGCTCTACCTAACATGATATTGTTTGTATACTTGCAGTTGTCTTCAAGAGAACATGAAATGACTATGTTATTTGGCTCCATAAATGCACAGAACTGCACACTTTGCTCCTCGTGGCTGAATGAGTTTAAACTGGGATACTTTCCACCAAATCACATTTCTCTAACAAGTCCACTGGATCCTTTTGCAGGTTGAGTTTCTTCCCCAGTGGAGACTGGAGGCTCAGGAATCAGACTGCTTCAGTCCAATCATGGCATATCATCTATGTGATATTAACCAAATCGTATCATCTCCCTGTTCTCAATTTCCCCATCTGTATAATGGGGATAACATGGTACCTACCTAGTGTCTCATTTTCTTGTGAGCACAAAATAAGATAATCCACATAAAGTACTAAGGAAGGCACCGGGCACATTTAAATAATTCAACAAATACTAGAAATTGCTGTAAGAATTAGCAGGAGGGCCAGGGGTTTTCAGAAGGAGAACTAAGCCAATGATTTGGGTTTAAATCCTGGCTTTGCTCCCCATAGGTTGTGGGAACTTGGCTGAATTAATGACACTTTTTGAGTCTCAGATTCCTTTTCTTAAAACAAAAGAAAGTGTATATATGTATGCATATACATATATGTGTGTATAAGTGCATATATGTGTACATGTATATGACTATATATGGGTGATAGCTGCCCTGAAATTTTTAAAGGTTTGAAATTATCCTTTGGAGATGGGTGGGTAAATAGGCACTCGTAAAGCCCACGGGTTAGAGTGTAACTTGGTATACACCTGTTGGGGAGCAGTTGACAACTGTCACAACATAGAATGTGCATTTCCTTTCCCTCAAACATTCCTCAGCTAGGAGCTCCTTTAACAGAATGGAGGGAGGAATGCGGAGGGCAGGGCATGACTTCTCATAACACAGAGCTGGAGCATGGACAATATCAGGGTCCATCAGTACTAAAATGGTTAAGTAAATTGTGGTTCCTCTATAATAAGGGTGGGAAACCTTCTTCTATGAGAGCCAAATGGTGAATAATTTTGGCTTGGAGGGCCATAGAGTCTGCCACAGCTCCTCAATCCTGCCCTTGTGGTGAGAAAGCAGCAAAATCAAGGTGTCAACAAATGGCTTCAGCTGTGTTTCAATAAAACTTTATTTTCAGAAAAATGCTGTGGGCTGCATTTGGCTTATGGCCATGATTTGCCAACCCTTGATCTATACTATGGAATACTATGGATTCCCTAGAAATTCACAGATATGAAATGGTGTCCATGATAGAATGAATAAAACAAAGCAAGTTGAACCAATTTTTAAAATATGATCCCATTTTTGTTTAAAAAGCTGTACATAGGGGTGCCTGGGTGGCTCAGTCGGTTACGCGTCTGCCTTTGGCTCAGGTCATGATCCCAGGGTCCTGGGATCGAGCCCCGCATCGGGCTCCCTGCTCGGCAGGAAGTCTGCTTCTCCCTCTCCCTCTGCTGCTCCCCCTGCTTGTGCCCTATCGCTTGCTCTCTCTCTCTCTCTGACAAATAAATAAAATCTTAAAAAAAAAAAAAAAAGCTGTACATATATACACATGCAAATATCCATTTATATGGGAAAAAATTCTGGAATGATAAACACCAAACTGCAAACAAAAGCACAATAATTATGTCCTGGGAATGAGAATAATAATGAGGACCAAAGAAGTAGAGAGGCTATTTCTCATAATCTTGGGTTCTATTATTTCAGCTTCTTGCAATGAATGCCCACTGCTTTTGTACATTCGAATGAACAGCAGTCATAATAGTATAATTTTTAAAAGCTGATTTTTAGGGTTATTGCAATGATTAAATGAGAACTTGGATGTAGGGCATCAAGCCCAGGCCTGGCCCAGTACCTACGCACATAGTAGGTACTCAATTAATGTGAGCTATAACTCCCCAAGACACCAAAAGGGTAAACACAGGGTGGCCATCTTAGAAAAAGCTCAACTCCAATTTTTTGGGGATATTTTACAGTTTAGTTTGCATTCCCTTCAGTGGAAAAGTAAAAAATAAAAAGGAAGGTTGATTTGCCTACTCTACTTCTGGGTTCTTATATGAAATGTTTATTGGAGATCTGAGTTTAAGAAGACCTCCAATCGGGCGCCTGGGTGGCTCAGTTGGTTAAGCGACTGCCTTCGGCTCAGGTCATGATCCTGGAGTCCCAGGATCGAGTCCCACATCAGGCTCCCTGCTCAGCAGGGAGTCTGCTTCTCCCTCTGACCCTCCTCCCTCTCATGCTCTCTGTCTCTCATTCTCTCTCTCGCAAATAAATAAAACCTTAAAAAAAAAAAAAAAAAAAGAAGACCTCCAATCTCTGATTATAATACAGTCCATCACATTGGTTGTAATAAAGCTCGTTGCTCTTTCCAAATGTATCCTACAATGAAGTGTGTCCTCTAATTCCAGGCAAACAGTACCATTTACGTTAGATATGAAAGTACAGAGTCCATCACTTGTTGTGGTTGGGCTTTTTCATTTGTTTTGGGGGTCTTTTGTGGGCTTTTTTTTTTTTTGTATAAGGGAGAAAAAAGAGTGTGGGAAAGTAGTAATTGCTTAGGATTCAGGAAAGGAAGCGAGGAATAATCAATTAAAAAAAAAAAGAAAACAAAAAGTCACAACAATGAGTCAAGTCAGCCAGGATTAATTAACTCAATTCTGGCTCGTGTTGTATAAATTGAAGAAAATGCATATGAGAGAACAACCTGGGGAGTCCACTCATCTCTCCCCCAACAATTTCATTTCAACTTTAGGGAGAACTAGAATTTGCTCCTTAAGTCTTGCCGTCTTGGCAGAGATGCCGGCTTTGGAGGGGAGACGCAGGGGTGAACAGGAGATGCAGGGGTGGACGGGAGATGCAGGGGTGGAGAGGACAGGAGAAAAGAGCTTGGCAAGGCTAAGTACTAACTGGGGGAAAAGAATAATGGGTTTGTTGTTATATAGAACCTTGAGCAGATGAGCCCAAAGACCGAAAGCTCTAACATATCTAATTGATGGCTAACAACACTTGGGATAATTTACTGAGCATGTCCTGAAATCTCAAAATACTGAGTGTTTCTAGCACTTAAATGACCTGTGGTATGGTATGTGCCAGGCACTACACATATAGCAGTGAGCACTTCTTCTCCTGCTGTTCCTGGTAAAACTGTATCATTTTGCTGATATCAGTACTTCTATCAAGAGAGTCACTGCTCCAGATATAAGTCACTGGGGAGATCCAAGTGTTGGTTATCTGATTAAAAGGAAGTCAGAGGTCAGGATGCCTGCAGAACTTGAATGAGCCTCAAATAACAGGGTTTTAAAGAGCTGTTTTCTTTAGGGAGAAAGGCTTTTTACACTTCCTCTGCCATGCACCCACTTGTTAAATACCCCATTAGCAACGAAGCAAGACCCCCAGGTCTGAGACAAAGGCATCCAGGCAGACAGATTCCATAGACAAACACCAAGTAAGAGGTGGCAGCTACAAGCAGCACCTGCCAAGGAACCCCTTCAGCCTCCCCCTTCCATCTGCTTCCTGCAAGGACACAGTCTCTCGGAGTTGTTAATTTCAGGCCTCCAAGTGACAGCGCAGCCCCCTGGCCACAAAGAGGCCCGGCTGCTCGGACACACGCACACACTTTTCCAAGTGAAACCAGAAAACGTCTTTGCATCTGATAACTTGCAAGGTGGGGGAAAAATATTGCCTATTATTTATTCTAATAATAAACCATTACCCCAGGCACATTTTTATTCTCCAGATTTAATAAGGTATTTTGTGAACCGACGCAGAGGAGGGAGGGAGAAAACAATTGTGGTTATTAGGAAGATGATTTCTGTTTGTTTCAGACGCAGAAGTAATCATCGTTCCTTTCCTTCATAATCAAGGGTTATAATTGCCCCCCCCCACCCCTCCCCAACCTCTTGCTCTGGCCAAGAAAATTCAAACAACACTCAACAAAATGTCCTGAGGAACTAAAAGGGCTTGGCATGCTTTCCTGAACCAGTCTCCTAGGATCATCATTACCTCATAGCCAGAAAACTCTGATTATGGTGCAGGAGATCTCAACACAGACTTCTTGTCGTCCCCCTCTCCACATCCAGAGGTGGGAAAGAGTGGGGAGAACCAGGTGGGTGATTTACATACCACTTGCGTGTCTCTACTTAGATGGGATAGATATATGTTCTCAAGACATTTTCACGTTAAGATGTTTTAACTGGAGGTTGTTTTTTTTTTTTTCTTTCTTTCTGGTTGGATGTCTCAAAGCTCTAATGATAATTTTATCAAAAGTTGATAATTTGATAATCTGCATCCCAATTAAATAGATTCAGCAGAGACCACAGGCCACTGGCCTTATCTGGGCAGTCATCCTGATCATGTTAATTGAGAGACATCTGAAAGGCATCTTAAATGCAGCAGTTAAAAGGACAAACTCTAACAGCCAGATTTCCAAGGGTCAACTCTCAACCCTGCGACTTATTAGTTTAGGGAGCTCAGACAAATTCCTCACCTGGATCTGCCCATACACCCCAAGGGGTCACCGCAAGGTCTGAATGAACCTTAACATCTGTGAAGCAATGAGAGAGTGCCTGGGCGCACAGAAAGCACCAAATAAGTGTCTTTTCACTGTAAGAAAGTGAACTTACTCCAAAGTCTATTGGTTGCTGTTGCTGTTATCTATCCCTTTTTATAGGTTGACAATGTACTGGGTCTGCCCAGCTCTGTGCTTAGATGTTAGGTGGACAATAGCACAGTGACAGAAAACCAAGGATTTGAAAAGTGGCTTATGCTTCTGGAAGTTTTGTGCTGCAACATTAAAAGTTCACATCCACAGATCGTAGAGTATGTCAACAGAAATAAATCATGTAACAACCACTGCACTATCAGAAAAAACAAATAGCAAAGTGAACTAAGTCCCACTGGACCAATTTTCCAGACAAGGAAATAGGGGCATAAATGACTTTGCAGTCGAAGGCAGCTCAGGTGAACATCCCCAGGCTGGCTTTCTAAGCTACGCTGCTATCTGCATCTGAAGAAATCTTTACATAGCCCTAAGAGGTCCTTACCGTTCCTGATTTCTGCGACTTTACAAAATGTCATCATTTAAGAAATGGGAACAATCCTGTAGCTGGAGAAGCTTGAGGAGTGTTCATTTTGTAATTTCCCAGTTCAGTTGTCTGAAAGGGTTGCCTGGGTGGTGGCTGTTATTGTTGCTGTGTGTGTGTGTGTGTGTGTGTGCGTGTGCACGTGCACGAAAGAGAGAGAGAGAGTGTCACACTCTTCCTGGAAAGCTTAATGGAAGGAGCGCTGGAAGATACATGCTTCATGAAAAATGAATGCTTATAACCCCTAAACTTAAAGAATCTTTACTGGAAGAATTCAGTTCACAAAAGTTCTGAAACAATGAGGAGGCATTCATGTAAATCGCAGGCAATTTAAAAGGAAAATCTAGGTCATCTGGCTGTTTGCTTTGTCATCATCAGTATTAATTAGACGCTGGAAGTAATGACTGAGCTCAGAGAGCTCTTCAGATTTAAAATAATAATAATAATAAACCAACAGAGCACAGCTTTACCTTCGGAAAGAAAATATTTTCACAAGTAGCGTTCTGAAAGAACCTGAGTGGGAAAACCTTGCAATTAAATTCTGCAAATGCGCTGCGAAATAATCCCAGGGGAAGTCTTATCTGTACTTAATATTCAAATAAATATTCTTTTTGTGTGCTGTGCATTCAATAGGGTGCATTTTATTTAATTTAAGTGTATAACGTAATCAGTATCATGAGGAATAATCACAAGGAGCAGTAGAACCCTTTAACTAGGATAAATGGGCCGGCTCCACAGTTGAATGGGCAATTGTGGGTGAGGAAGGAAATGCAAAGTGAGGAAACCCAAGTACAGTTTTCCCTGGATTGCCCTACAGGACCTTGATACTCAAAGTTTGGGCCATGGCATCATCTGGCAGCTCCTTAGAAATGCAGTTCCCTCACACCCCACCCCAGACCAACTGAATCAGAATCTACATTTTCCAGGACCCCAGGTGATTCCTATGCACATTCAATCTGGAGACGGACTGAGGTCAGGTGAATTGGGGGCAGCTCTGCTCTCAAATAGCTGTGCTCCTGTGTCTTCATATATAGTAGGCAGCAAAAGGCTGCCAAAGCAGGCTCACTCCCCTAATCAGCCCAGCCCTGAGGACAGGAGGAGAGGGGAGAGGGCAGGGGTCTTGCAATCTCTGAACAGTGGGTGCTTCTGCTCTCTTTGTTGAACTGAATTCTGGCCATTTCGTGTCATTTCTGCTGACTCACATTACCTTCCCAATTGGAGCAAGTCTCGCACTGGCCAAGAGCCTCGTTCCACAAAGGTAGGGCATGCTCTCGGCCACAGCACTTGGAGACTTTGGAAGTTACACAAGGTTTAGTGCAGGGACTGTGCTTGCATCTGGGGACATCAAAAGCATTTTTAGTTCACATGGACCCAAGCCAGGGTCCCTCAGAGAGCATGAAACGACTCTGTCACCACCAACAAAATGGCGGGTGAAATTCAAGGACAGACCTACCGAACAATGAACAACTTGATCATTGTGATTATTCAGGAATACCATCTCTAATTCCAGCAGGGAATTATCAGAGAGCTTGGGTCGGGGAAAAGTAATGCTCCCCGAGCAGACCTAATATAAAAAGCTCTGCATGGGTGGTGTTCCCCGTCAGGAGCTGGCCCATTTGTAATTTGCTCATGACTGTGGGTTTGAATGTTTTCTTAAAAAGAAAAATTAGGATTGATTAAAAAAAAAATGAAACCATCCAATTTTAAGGAGAACAGGAGGAGACACGGTAGCCGTTCAGAGCTTGCTGGCAGCCAGCAGAGGACGGAAGCAAAGGAGAGCTGGTTTCCTTCGCTGGACAGAGCAGAGCTGGGAAGCCACACTAGCCTCAGTAATGAGTACGTTAAATAATGAGGAGGTCCAGACAGTCAACTTGGCTGAAACCTTCCTTCGCAGCCACTGGCAGGGCTGCTGGGAAAGAGGAAAGCCTCTGTAATTATACTAATGAGGAGGAGAGGAACTGCAGGTCACCACGGGTGAGGTGCTAGGGTTCCGTGGGTACCGGGCAGGCAAACAGGGACCACCACAGCCAGATGGGACTCAAGCTGCCTGCCTTCTTTGGGCAGCGGGTGACACATGGGATGCCTTTTGGCGGCACAGAAAAGTGGAGTATTTAAGTTCTCATGATAACCAAGCATTCATTAAGTACTGGCTTTGTGAGGTGTACTGAACTAAGGGCTTTCTGTGCATTATATCACAGGGGATCATTGTATCTACTTGATGGGGCTGATAGTATTTTCCTCCCTTGTCTGTGGCTCAGAGAAATTAAGCCGCCCATTCAAGCTGACACAGCAAGTGAAAGGTGGAGCTGGGATCTGAGGCCGGGCAATGAGGCTGAGGGTCCGTTTTCTTGACCACTTGCTCTTCCTGCTTCTCTGCCTTCAAAGCTGTGGGCCTTGTTCCTACAGCACAGCTGCTGGGTATCTGCTTTCCAGCCGCTTTGCCACCTACAGGTCACCCCGGCTCCAGCTCTAGAACAGTCCGTAGACCGAGTGAGGCTTCTCCCAGCCCAAACCAGACCAAACACGTTCCCTTTCTGGGGCACCACTCTGCTCCACGCCCATAATCTCCTTTCTCAAGTATCTTCTTCTCAGGATAAACACCCACATTTCCTCAACTTCGCCTCAAATGACTCAGAATTGAGTCCTTTCTCTTTCCTGATCACTTCCTCTAAGATAAAGGGGGTAAATGAGGCAGAGAGAGATGAGTTCAGTTCCTGAATCTGACACTTAATTGTGGGACCTTGAATACAGCCTATAAATTCCTGCAGCGGGTTGAACAGTGTCCCCCACAAATTCACGTCCACCTGGCGTCTCAGAATGTGACCTTATTTGGAAACAGGGTCCTGGCAGATGTAAGGAAGGTAGGGATAGAAATGAAATCGTAGTGAATTAGGGTGGGTCCTTGATCCATGACAGCATCCACGTAAGAGGGGGATAAAGAACACACACAGACACACCTCAAAGAGGCCACGTGACAACAGAGGCAGAGAACAGAGAGATGCGACCACAAGTCAAGGAACACCAGGAACGACCAGAAACTGGAAGAGGCAGGGAAGATCTTCCCCTGGAGCCTTCAGAGGGAGATGGCCCTGCCAACAGCCTGTTCTCAGACTTCAGGCCTCCAGGCTGTGAGAGAATAAATTTCTATTGTTTGGAGCCCCCCAGTGTGTGCTAGTTTGTTACAACAGCCCTAGGAAATGAATACACTTCCTCTGCCTCATTTTGTCATCTGTAAGATAGGTGGGAAAGTCACACCCTCAGCGCATCATAGTACCCCTGCAACCGAAAAGCAGCCCTCTCCATCTCCATGCAGACATTTAGGAACAATGCCATGTGGGCAGAACTAAGACAAAGCTCATGGGGGTCACTCAAATCCAAACCACCAGGCATGACTCTTAATATCCTGACTCTTTGATATCAATCTATCAATAACTTATTCTCCACCTAATTTTCTGAATATCCATCCCATATTCCTCCACCGTGCCTCGAGGGGATCCCATATGTGTCCAACAAAGGTGTCCTTGTTGATGGTCTTGCTGAAATTCACACCTGGTATGTCTATCCCACTCTCCAAACCGACAACTCCAGTGAGAAGAAATGACATGTGCTGGGTCTAGGTTATCCTAAACAAACTGATACATGAGTCTACTGACACGCTTTCCTCTTTAATAAATTTGCAAACCATGCTTCTGACAAGTCTCCCCCGATGTGAGTTGCAGATTTATGAGTAGTCACCAGTCTACACTTTCTAGGACTCTCCAGTTTCCTTCCATCTGTTTTGAAAATTGCAAGGGTATCTGATGGTTTCCTGTGTCCATTCTCCTATCCCTCTGCTATTTGCCACACATTTCCGATGCTATTTTATGATCCATACCGAAGTTACGCTATTGTTTTAGGATATTAGTCTAGGTAAAATACTTAGGTTTATTTAGATCTAACATTGTCCTAAGACTGTTTCAGTAAAACTGCCTCCATCACCCATACCAAAGTTTATCCCATCCTGAATGATGATTTCTCTTGACAGAGAGCAAACGAACAAACCAATGGGGAGTTCTGTTTCTTCTGTGTGATGCACCATCTTTCTTCTATCAGCCCCCAAAAGACTGCCAATCCCTTTCTGGTTCTTTCTGATCAGATTTTGTTTTTTGATTTTTTTCTGTTTTATGTTAGCATGACTAGCAACCCTGAGTTAAGCTCCTGTGAGGACTGGGCTTGCACGCTGATGTGTCATTCACACTTGTAAATGAGGAAACAGAGGCACAGCATGTAGCTACGGGGCAGAGCTGGGATCCACGCTCAGATCCAACTGATACTAATACCTTCTATTACGAGCCTTCTGCCATGCTGCTTCTGTGCTGATCACAAACTTCTGGATATTCTAAGCTTTCTGTACTGTCATCACCGAGTTCCACACTACTGTTAGATTTTCTAGGTATGTCGAGTTTGAAGATAATTCACAGCTGGTGCACATTTTCAAAGAAGCACAGGGGCACATGAACGTCCTCTGGGAGTGTTTCACAAGTAGAAGTCATGATAATGTTTGGCTGGATTTTTTTCAAGGTGGGGGGCCCCTTAGTGTGACTGAAGGAAGAACTTACGCTGATCAAGCATCAGTGAGAGAAATTCCACCCCACCCATCCCCCCAGCACCCCTAGCTGAAGCACAGAGATTCTGCAGCTGCCCATTTACACCCAGTCAGAGCGTGAGCGGTGTGCCAATTTGATTAGAAAATGGCTTACACGTAGAGCCAGCCTCGTCTACTAGAGGGGGAGCTGGGCTAATGAATCTTGGAAATGGGAAAGTCTGTCCATACTTCTTCAAATCTGTAAGCCAATTATTGTATTGGATCTTGACTTCCAATATTTCTGCAGGCTTCTAGGCAGTGAAACTGTGCCAAGCAACAGGCAGATGAAAAACCTTGTTTCTCAGGGCTGCGGACACTGTTTCGGCGCTGGAGATTAAAGTGTGCTTGCTTGCTTGCTCTCTTTCTTCCTTCTTCCTCCCTCATTCTCCTCCTTCCTTCCTTTCCTTCCTTCCTCCCCTGCCCTTTTTTTGCTTCTTGAACACCAAAAAATGTTGTCTCTATGTTTCAGAGGTGAAGGGGAAGAAATCTGTAAGTTCTTCTTGGTAAAATCAAATGATTTGACCATTCTTCTTCCATCTAGAAACCTTTCTTTGCCGTGTCTTTTGAGAGTTGAATTCTGAAAGGTGGGATTCTGGGACTAAAATCTGGGTATGCTTCTTCCCTGACTAGGTTTATCCAAGTACATTTGTCTTGGTCAGAGGAGAATAATGCTAAGGATAAGAGGAAGTATAGTGAAGAGGTATAGAGCAAAAACTCCAGAGCCAGACTGCTGGGTTTGAGTCCTGGCTTGGCCATTTACTAGCTGCCAGGCCTTGGGCAAGTTATTTAAGCTATCTGCCTTTCTACTACCCCAACTGAAAAAAAAAAGGGGGGGGGTATTAGCAGTGTTTAACTTACAAGATTTGTATTAGGCATATATGAGTTTATATCTAAAAAGCACTTTGAGCAGTTTCTGGCATAGAGACAGTATTATACAATGCTTGTTAAATAAAATAGATGCAATTAACTTATCCAGAGAGACAATTCATCCTCTCTATTCATTTCCTTGTTTGTTAGTTGAACAAATATTCGAGTGTCTATTGTTTGCCGGAGGAGTTAAGTAAGACTTCTGCCTTCAGGAAACTCTCACTCTTTTAAAGAGGGTTGACTGTTTCTAAGCACTTGAAGGTATAAAAAGTGTTTAGGAGAAAGGAGCTGGGGAAGTGGTGGCCCTGACAACCAACCATTAATTTCTCAGCGAGGGTCCTGTTGTCCAGACAGAACAGGAATATGTGGGCCATGGCTGCAGGACAGCCAGACCCCTGGCCCTGCTCCCTCCAAGGGGTTGGGGGGGACTTGGCTCAGACTCCGGAGTAATGATGCCTACTTTGGAGAAGACCAGCAGCTGACCCTTTGCAGCCTGCCTGCAAGGCCCAGCCGGACTCTGTATCACATGCTGCTCATGCAAATCCTTCCCTTGCAACTAGAAGACAAAACAAGCAGACTGCAATGTCCAGAACAGCAGGTGCCACATGTAAACTTACTTTAAATCTGATTTAAAGATGGCAAGGTGCCCTCTGGCAACAGGGAGTTGGGGGCTGAGAATTGGGGGGAGCAGGGTGAGAGTTGGGAGGAGGGGGGGCCAGGACCTGAGAAGTATGGCAATTGTGCTTCTGTTTGATAGATCAGCCTGTCCTCGGCCCAGGGATCCAGGCCATTCCTTCCTCCCTGCACTTGTATGCAGACATGCTGCTGCTGCAGGGAGAGAGGAGAGGCTCTGTGAGTGCTGCTGTGAGGTGTGCATGTGCGTGTGTGTGTGCGTGTGTGTGTGAGAGAGAGAGAGACAGAGAGAGAGACAGAGAGGAGATGAGGTATGTTAGGGGTGTAGGGAGGATGAAAGAATAGGAAAGGGTATTCAAAATATTCAGAGATCTAAGTACTGCCCCACACTTTCCTTCATTCATTGTAATTCTGCAATTTTGAATAGTGAACCCCTTTGCAAAACCATTTTGTCATGACACAAATTAAATGATTAACTGGAACACATTGAACATGGCCAGGCAGCAATTAATAGGCGTGGAAGTCATGAAATGGGAAGGAGAAACACCTGCCTTACAAACCTCGTTTGTTGCCTCCTGGTCAAGGAGGTCTTACCATTCCTTAGAGTGATCCCAAGAAGCTGGGTGTCAGGGAGAGCCAACACAGGAAGAGGGTGTCTTGCTGACACTTCCACCCTGAGCTTTGGCTGAGTCCTGCCAAAACAGCAAGCACCCGAGTCTGCACACAGCCCACATCTCTGTTCTGCTCCAGCTTGGTGCAGGATCTGCTCCAAGACCCCGGGTGCCCAGCCCACCACCGCTGTCTGTGCCAGTTCGCCCTAGATCTGGCTTTCTCTCCCAAGCAAGGCTCGGGCGCCCCGGGGGAGTCTGGGGATCCCTGTAGGTCCCTGTGGTGCAGGACAGAGCTGAGCTCTTTTCAAACAACTCCTGGTTGCAAGGGTCTGTGAATCCCTGCCCGCCCACGGCTGCTTTTGGATGCGGTGGCTCCAGTTTGAATCCCTGCAGCGCCATCTGCTGGCCAAGTCCTCTTAGTGCGGAGGAGCTCCTGCCGGTCTGGGACAAGAGAGGCAGAGACCCTGGCCCTGACACCAAGTACTCCGCACAACCTCCAAGGAGAAGGACCCACCTTCTACCCAAGATCTTCCCAATGCATGCTGCCTCTCCTCGGCTGTGAGCCCAGGAAGCATGTGACTACAAATCTAACACCCTGGGATCTGGTCCCATTCCTGCTGCTCTCTCACTGTGTGGCCTCCAAAGGTCCCATCCCCTCCCAGGGCCCCAGTTTCCTCCCATATAAAGTGAGGAGGTGGACAGGGTGATTTCCAAGGCCCCGTCCAGCTTTGGCTTTCTGCGAGGTGTGACTTTGAGCCCAGGCTAAAGACCAGTACCATCCAGAGAGAATTGCAGTTTACGTCTCTTCACTCAATCTTGAATGTACTGCCTAAAAGGCTTAACAAGGGAGGCCAGAACGCTATCCAACATCTACAGGAGTTTCTGCGCGAGGGCTTATAATTATTGTCTATTTTTTTAAAAAAAAACGCATGAGAGAAAGCTATGGATTATAAATTCATGGTAGATTATGTTTTAATGTTCCCCAAACAGAATAATAATTGCTAAACTGCTTTGGGTATCAAGCTTCATTGCACTGAACTACTCTCCAAGAATTATTATTTTTAAAAATCACTTATGGTAGCAGGATGGCCCAATGTCACAGAACTAGGCTGTCCATGGCAGTCTCTGTTGGAGCCGCCATGCCCCCATGTGCTAATGTCTGGGGCAGTATACAAGTGCCAATGCTGTAAATTAAGGTGCAATTTGTAAATGCTTCATTAATATCGATTAAATGATTATTAGATGCTCTTACAATCTTTAATAAGATATTATAAAGCATGTCATTAAAATGCATTAGGAGCACATTCTTAGCAAGTCACGCCATAGCCCGCTGTTAGGGAATGCCTGGTTTTATGATCCTTTTCCTAAAGCTTTCTCCAAGATATGATTATGATGGAGATAGAGAAACTTAAGTGGTTGCCCGTTCTAAACACCCCTGGATGGTGGCAGATATCATCCCCTTGGCCTTCAGAAGCATAAGTCTTACTTGTTAACTCCCTTTCCTCTCTGGGTGATTAAAAATGGCAGCCTACTATATTGTGTTGAGAAGGATTCTGAGGCTCTACTTGAGCTAAGTGGAAAAGAATACACTAATTGGTAAGTGATGCCTACTGTATACACTGTGGGCACAAGTACCACTGGAGAGCAGGTAACCTCCATCTCTGATCTAGAAGAAGGAAGATAACCCAGTCAGAGGTGTCCCTGTGTGTGCTGGGGACATATCCAGCTGAATGTCATTATTTGGGTCCCATTTTGGTTGCCTCATATCCACATGTACATGAAAGAAAGCATGAAAAAGGAAAGTATCTTCTAAAGAATATGTACGGAAAGATGGACAAAAAATAGATCTCCATTCTGTTAGCACCAAGAAGTCTCCTTCTTGTGGTCCAGTAACCTCCCATTCATTTCCTGAAGATCATTATTACCACCTTCCTTCTGCAGCATCCCAGTGCACCTTCTCTTTTTTTGAACTGTCAATATCTCTCCCCACCTCAGTGCCCTTGCACAGGCTGGTCTCTTTGCTTAGATTTCTCTTACCCCTACTTGTTAAATGGGATTCCTTCTTCTTTTTCATGCCTCAGATGAAATACTACCTTCTGCAAGAGCACTGCACTGCCCATCTTGCCCATGTCTTGGCTGCATTTATTTAGTGCCAAGAGTAAACACTCAAGATCCAGAGGGTGGGGTCCAAGCCCCACTTCTGCAACTTTCTAGCTGCATGAACTTTGGAGCTAGTGATACAACTTCTCTGCCCTTCTGCTTCCTTGGGTGTAAAATAGAAGTGATAAGAACAGCACCCATCTCATGAAGTAAGTGAACTCATATACAAAGAACATTGAGAAAGTGGTTGGCACATAGTAAGGAGACCTGGTAAGTATTCATTTTCTCATTTTGCCCCCTTGACTATATTTGCCTTCTACTTTATCCTGCTAACTGTCAGCTGTAGGGGAGCATGGCCCCATCTGGAACCTCCTGTAGTGCCTGGCTCATCACAGATGCCCAATAAATATTAGTTGAATTTTATAACAGGGGCTTCAGTAGGGTTCTAATGAGTAAAGCATAATTTCTGCCCTGATGGGGCACCTGGGCTATAAAGAAAGAAAACGAAGAGCAACATTTCAGTTAAACCTCACAAGCTCAGAGTGAGAGGGAAGGTGTGGTGAAGTAAGAACATCTCTGAGGTTCCGCAAACCTGAGTTTGAAAACTGTCTCTGCTCCTTCTCAGTATATGACCTTGGGCAAGTTATTTCATCTCTCTCTGGCTTCTGTTTGCTCATCTTTAGAATGGGGGTAATAATATTCACCTTCATGAATCAGGAAATATATAGATATATATAGAGAGAGTAAATATATAATATATATACCCTATATATATATTTGCTATCTAGATATAATATTCAAACATATCTGTTACAGATAATCAAAGATGCTATTATTACATTATTTTACTTAGTGTTATTTTTATTATTTACAGGAAGATTTGTAAATATCATGGTGAATATGTAATGTAGCCTATGCAGATAAGCCCCCAAAAAAGGGTTTATAATGAAAGAATCAGGCTCAGATGTGGCCACAAGATCCCAGAAGGTCTTTAGACCCTTCAGGAAGCATCCCTGTTTTTTAAGGAACACTTTGAGCTACCACCAGCCTATTCAAGCCCTTCAGGGAGGGCTCCGATTGGTGCTCCCAGGGGTCCAGCCAACATCTGTGTCCGGGGGAGGAATCGTCTTGTGTCCCCTGGGCGTCCCCTGGCACAGAGACCCTGGTAGAGCAACAGGGCAGCGAGCCTCCTTCTGGGTTTCCATTCATGAGTCTTCCTGCTTGTTCCTTCCAATCACACAAACATGTGTGTGGCCAGACCCCAGGGAGCTCTCTTCCAAACCACAGTACTGTTCTGGTGATGAAGCAAGTGGGCGCCATGTTTCTGAAGCGCCCCACACCCCCCTTAGCACAGGCTTTGGAGTTTGAAAGAACTGAGTTCGAATCTCATCTTTGCCACTTTCTAGCCACCAGACTACTTAAATTGTGACACTTAAGTTCATTTAAACCTTTTCTTCCCCCATGTTTTTAAAGACAAGGGTAACTATAAGGTAGCACATGTACAATTCAAAATGGCGATTTTACGTTGTATTTATGTCTTACATTACAAATATACATACACTTAGCACATGCTTGCAATGTTCAAAATGTTAAAAAAAATAGTAGCTATTACCATATTTATCATTTTTATCAAGGCTGCACCATTTGATCAAAATAATCATCCATTCCCATGATGAACCATGCTACGACCCATAAGGCTCTACCACAGGAGAAAACCCTGTCATACTGATTTGGTCATTTGTTGTCACCTGGTATGACAAACTGGTAAGTATTTTCTTCTGTTTTACTCAGTGATCCTAGGTGCTCAAGCCAATCTGCAATAGGAGCCTGAGTACAGGAAAAAAAAAAAAGGCAAGATGGGAGAAACGCCTAAGCTTCTCATATTCATTAACTGTTTCATTCCTTTCTTTCATCCAGCTCATTCCTTTCCACTCCTTCCCCCCCATGTGGGTGACACTCTGAAGCTGGACAGCCTTTGGGAAAGTCAGCTACCAGTGCTGGCAGATGATGAAGAGGACCCCAGTGGCCTGCAAAGGGCTGTGTGGCCTTAGCCAAGGACATTTTAGAGTGAAATTCAAAGCAAAAGTTAAACCAAAGGGACCCAGGTGGTAACCAAGAGACATGGGAGCCAAAGCAGTACATGCTGGGAAAGAAAAACGATTTGGTTGGCAGCCAACTGGGCTGAGATAAGGTTCTGTTGCCTATTTATGCATCTGTTTATTCATTTATTCTACAAATATTATGAAATGCTAACTAAAACCAGGTACTGAGGTAGGTACTGGGCAATAGTAATGATGTAGGCAGGAAGGTAGAGACCTCATAGAGCTATGGCTCTGAGAGAGAAGGATGTTTTCCTCCTCCTCTGCCTCTTCCTTTTGTAATGAGATCACAGGCAATATCCCATTTCATTTCCTTTTCTACTTGTTCATTCTTTATGTTGACATCTCTAGTCTTCAGTTTGCTTTGATATAACACAGATAAATCCTCCCACATTCCCTCTTCTTTCTCTTTTCCTTTTTCTTTTTATATATATTTTTTGGTTTTGAAATAAGTTTAGATTTTCAGAAGAGTTATAAAGATAGTACAGCAAGTTTCTTTTTTTTTTTTTAAGATTTATTTATTTATTTGAGAGAGCAAGAATGAGAGAGAGAGAGAGTACATGAGACGGGGGAGGGTCAGAGGGAGAAGCAGGCTCCCCGCTGAGCAGGGAGCCCAATGCAGGGCTCGATCCCAGGACTCCAGGATCATGACCTGAGCCGAAGGCAGTCGCTTAACCAACTGAGCCACCCACGTGCCCCGTACAGTGAGTTTCTATGTACACTTCCCTGGCCTAAGAAATCTCGAAGTGTGATCATGCTTGGGCAGGAATGGGGATGCCAGAGGAAGATCCTGAAGGTGCGTGTAACCTCGTCTAGAAGACATCGTAGGGGGCTTCCTGAGGGAAGCAGCATTTCATCAGAGACAAGAAAGAAGAGAAGGTGTCAGCTAGAAGAAAGGGCAGACTGCTCCAGGTGGAGAGGACAAAATGTATGAAGGTTGGGAGGTGAGAGAGAGCAAGGCTTATCCGGAACAACTGAGAGAAGGTCAGTATTGCAGGGCCACAGATTGGGAGGAGGAGGTCCGCAGCTGGGTAGACTCAAGTGGGGTGGGATTAATGCAGAGGAAGGAGAGGGAGTTTTCTTTTGTGAGCTTAATCTGGTGGGCAAAACCCATAAAGATGCAGTGTTTGGGACTAGGCATCCCTGCTTCGCATCAGATCCACTTCCTCTTTGGCCAAAGTCAGGCCCTTCCCAGAAATGAGGAGTCTGGGATCACAGCTCTGTGTAGGAATTGAATATCCCAGCATATGTCACAGGAACAAGAGGACCATGGGTCAGGATCACAGACAAGGTTGCTTTTGAGAATCTAACAGAAGCTATGAACTCTCTTAGAAAAAACAAAAACATCCCCCCCCAAATTGCATGATTTTTCTCAATCTCTCTCCCTCTTTCCCTCTCTCTTCTCTCTCTCTCTCTCTCTCTCTCTCGCACACACATATTTTCATGAAGTCCATGAAGCTCAGTCCAAAGCTCCAAAGAATTCATTTTGTATAAAATCTGAGGACCCTTTTCAGCCCAAGCATCAAAATTTCCCAAATCGACCTTTTTTCTCAAGCAACAACAAAACTAAATGAGGTAAATGCACGAAATTATATTGTTTCATAGTTTTCCTCAGTATAGAAAATGGAAAGGCATATAAGGGAAGAGGAAAGGATTTAGCCACAGGTTTATATAAAATATCACCAGATGTATGAAGAAATCCCAGGAGCACTCCCCACTAAGAGAATGTGTGTCGGTTTCAAGCTTAACAGATATCATTACCTCTCAGTCTTCACGCCTACCCATACTCACGGCCCCCCAATGCACACACACATTTATAAAATCCCAGCAAACCAAGGACATTCTTTCTAGTTCTGAATAAGAGTGGGTTTTAATATATAGACATTGTCCATGTCTCCACAACAGGATCAGTTAAGACAACAGACATGAACACACACACACACACACACACACACACACACACAATTATGCTCAAAAAAGTGTCCAGAAAGATGAATCTAATGGGGATTGACCTAAAGCAATCCCAGGAGCTTATGCTTCTCACTGAGGGTCAAGATCTCACCTGAGCTGTTAGAAATCCCCTTGCATTAGAAGCAGTCAAGGAAACATCTAGAACAAGGGTCAGGAGAAAAAGCCTCCCTCCTTGAGGCAGCTGCTGATCTGAAATGATCCACCAAAGTATGGTGCATGGAAATTCAGCAAGAGGTTCAGGCAGATTGGTAGGTGGGCTTCACTTCATGAACCCTAGATGTCCCAAAGTTAGAGATGGGTGAGTGCCATGCAGGCCGCTTGCCAGATGTGAGGGACAGCCTCCTGATTGGTACTTTGTAAATGTTAATTCTCTGAATGCTGCAGGCTCCATGAAAAGGAGGGGTGCACCCCTAATTTACACATCACAAGCAATTTACAAATATGGTATTTTGGCAGTTTTGTTCCTTGTCTCACTCTCTTCTTACAAAGCCCCTGAGACTCCAATTCTCTTGAAATAGATAAATAAGAAAAGAAATAAGAAAATACATTATAAAAAAAGAAGATGATGTTCTTCTCCCAGAGGGTTACAATTCATCAGTATTTGTTTGGAAGTCGTCCTGTCCCAAGGCTGTGAAAAGGTGAAGAGAATGCTATTGAGCATCCAGAAAAGCAAAAAGCTTTCTTGGCCAAGGTCAAGTATATATCAGCCAGGAGACAAAGCAACACTCATTTCAACCCGAGGCCACAATGTACCTTGACCCCAGCCTCATGAAAACAACAATTTGCAGTCCTCTATAAAAAACGTCCTTTACTTTCCCTGTTCCATTGGCTTCTTCTGAACCCAGACTCCTGAGTTAGCAGTATCTGGCTGTATTTTACAATCATGTGTGTGCGTGTGAGTGTGTGCACTGCATTCTAAGATCTGGGGCCAAGATTTATCACATTCTCTGATGGCATTTTATTGTTATCAGGAGCAATAAATTTCAGCTCCGTTAGCACTGCATTTAAATATGCACCCGCCAAGATAGAAAGGTGCCGGATCTATAGCATGCTACAAATTTCCATTATTTCCCATCATTCTATACTTGGGCCTTGGCAGAGCCCAGCCGAGACTGCACATTTTGTTTAGATAGCTCTTCTTCCCTACAGGGAAACTTCACCAACACTTGAAGCAGATACAATTTGCTGGCCGCAACTCTGTTTGTACCTCAACAGCTGTTTTGCTTTTTTATTTAGAGAGAACAGGGTTGCCGCCATCTGTCTTTTGAAAAATGAGTTCTGCTCACAGCAACATGTAACCATAAAAAAGAGAGAGAGGCTGAAGGATGAAGCCAAATGTCATGACAGAGAGCGGGTCAACACGAACAGGAGACAAAAATAATGATGAAACATTTACCACTTGAAAGAAAAGAAAAGGAAAAAAGAAAACAAGTCAGAGATCTCCAGGTTGGTAAATGAGGCTCAAGTTCTCTCTAACAAGTGCTGGTAGAACCCAAATAATGAATAACCTCACCTACTAGGCATCCAGATCTTCTGTCACATAGGCTGCTCATAGAATCCTAAAACTGCCCAACGAGGTAGATATTTTAATCAGCTCCAATTTAGCAGTGAGCAAAATACAGTCATAGGCATCCATCAGACCTGGTTCAAGTCCAGCGTCTCCACTTTCTAGTTCTGCCTCCTGTGTCATGCCTGTTTTGAACCCACCAAGTGAGTACTGTCTACCCAAGTGAAAGAGTATCTGGAAGGATTAGGTGAGATTATGCCCACAAGACCCCATGTGCAGCACTTGGCACACAGATGTGCTTAATAAATTTCACCTATAACTGTTGCCAGAGCAGTTAAGTGACTTAGGTTAAGTCCAAAGACTGGTGTGGAACATGAGCCCAGACTTGAATCCAGCTGGCAAAACTCAAGGCCAGTATTTGAAAATATATATCTTACAGCCATTCTCTAAAATTCAAGTGCACCGGCTAGTTTACAGGATGGTACTACATGAGCTCTCAATCCTCGGTGACTTAATACAGTAGAAGGACATTTCTTACATTAGCTACTTGTCTGAGATGGATCCAGGGGTGAGGCAGCTTCTGTTCCACCTAATCACTCAAGGACCCAGGCAGATGGACAGACCAGCATCCCAACATGGGACTTCAGATTCACTGTGGCAGAAGAGAGTGCTTGGAGACCTTCCACCCACTCTCCGTGCTCTGTCTCAGAAGTGACACACAACCCACTGGCCAGAACTAGTTTCTCAGTTGCACTTAAACTGCAGTGGGGGGCTGGGAAGTGTGGTCTTCCTTATAACCAAGAAGGAAATCTTGTAACCACATAGGGTTAAGAACTGGTGTAGTCTATCACACCAAAAAACATGACAATGATGGACTAACTGGGTCTTTCTCCTTCACAGAGATTTTTGTTTCTCTGAAACATGCTGCTTACTTATAAGCCTTTGATGTTCATGATTCCTCACTATGGAATGATATATTCTTCCCTCCCTAAACAAGAAAATGGCATTAAAATGAGTTACTGGAATAGAATGGGATGGAATGGAGTAGGAGATGGAGTAGTGAGATTCTAGACTCCCAATCATTGAGGGAAATTTCAAATATGATCACACTTCCTTGTTTACTTAAAAGAATCTTTTTAACAAGAGGAAATGAATCACAAATGGGTGTCTCACTTGCTCTTAAGCTAGCCAGAAATTCAAAATACTGTAACCAGGGCGCCCGGGTGGCTCAGTTGGTTAAGCGACTGCCTTCGGCTCAGGTCATGATCCTGGAGTCCCGGGATCGAGTCCCGCATCGGGCTCCCTGCTCGGCAGGGAGTCTGCTTCTCCCTCTGACCCTCCTCCCTCTCATGCTCTCTGTCTCTCATTCTCTCTGTCTCAAATAAATAAATAAAATCTTTAAAAAAAAAATACTGTAACCAGCCTCTACCCAAAGCAGCCCTGAAAATTAAGATAATGTTTGATACAGGAAGGGAAGAATGTTACTCCTCTTCCTAGTCTAAAAGTTATTTACCAAAGCCTCCTGCTCTATACATAATCTATATGCCAGTAGGTTCTGATCCCATAGGTCTTGAGTAGGGCTCAGGTCTACGTGTTTCACCAACTCTGTAAGGTTATTCTGATGCCCAGCCAAGGCTGGGAAGCCAAGCTCCAGATCCACTCCATAGTCTAGAACTATCTCAGAAAGGTAAGGAGGAGTTCCTGGTTTCCAATCCCAGACCACATACTCACTCATAGCCTCAGTCAGTGTCCTCTTCTACAATGATATAATGTCTTTGCAGTGCCAGCTGATTGTGAAGATTATATTAGAAGATACACGTGAATACCTTTAAATACAAATGTGACATGATTCAGCTCCTTACTATTACCATGTCGAAGCCAGACCATTGACAATGGATAAGGGAAGAGAAGAAAAAGAACATTCACTATGTACTCTATTCCAGACCCCAAGTTTATACTATACCATGAAGATACCAAAAAATGATAAAACAAAATGTGGTCTACACATACACGAGGCACTACAGCTTCAAGAAAGGAAATTCTGCAATATGGGACAACAGAGATGAACCTTGAGGACATGATGCTAAAGGAAATAGGCCAGTCAACAAAAGGGCAAATACTGCATGATTCCACTTTTCCACTTGTATGAGGTATCTAAAATAATCAAATTCATAGGATCAGAGAGTAGGATGGTGGTTGCCAGGGGCTGGGATGGAAGAGAAATAAGACATTATTAATCAATGAGAATAAAGTTTTAGTTAAGCAAAAGGAATAAGCTCTAGTGATCTGCTATAGTCAATAATAAGGCATTGTAAATGTAATAATTTGTTAATAGTGTAGATCTCATGGTAAGTGTTTTGCCACAATAAAATAAAAATTCTAAAAGTTCAACCCCCCCAAAAAACTGGAGCTCAAAAAAAAAAAAAAAGATAATACAATTTCTGTTTTTGTTTTCATTTTTGATTTTTTACAATTACAATTCCTGTTTTCATGAAGCTTACTGCCTGGTAAAGAATTTACTCTTTAGTCTATTATCCACTCTTCCTCTCCTAGATACAATTTCCATCACCTTGAAAGTCTGGGAATATAAGCCAGAATCTATTACCCAAAGCTTTTGATGCATATTTGCAAAGATCGTTGTTCAACTTAGACTTCAGCCTACACATCGCTTTGAACAGATTTGGTTTAGTAACCAAAGTTTCAGAACTTTGGACAGTTCTTTTTCATTTATTCTCCTAACAAATTTGCCACTTCAATTACATTATGCATTTGTTTTTACTCTACTGAGTGAAAAATGTTACCTAATTGCCTCTGTAATTCTCTGAAACACTCCCCTTCCTTCTTTTAAAGAGAACCTCAGTGTGGGGGATAGAAAATAAAGGATTTTGTTAAGATCATCCTCTTTCCTCTCTGATTCCAAGAAATATAACATCAATAGTGATGTTGCGGTAATAGATTACATCAGGGCTTCTCAAGCTCCGCACTATTGACATTTTGAGCGAGATGATTCTTTGTTCTTGGGAGCTGCCCTGTGCATTGCAGGATGTTTAGCAACATCAATTGACTCTACCCACTGGCTGCCAATAGCAACTTCTCCCAGTTGTGGGAGCCAAAAATGTCTCCAGATATTGCCACATGTTCTCCAGGTGGGAGAGGATTACCTCCAATTGAGAGAGACTGGTTTTGGTTATTGCACATATACTATAAGCAAAACAGTGGGTTAAGTTCTTAACATACCTTACCTCATTTAATTCTCTCAACAGCACTGTGTGAGAGGAAATATTAGTGTATGGATTTCAAGGTAAAAGAACTGAACCAGTAAGTCTCAGAGCTGATGTTCCAAAGTCTGTGCCCCTTCTTATACTCTGTTCAGTCCACACAAGTCAATTCCCCTACTTTCTGTTCATCCATGGAATGAATTGAATTGACATAGAAATGAATTGTAAAGGATATGTAATATCTGAGTAAGAGCACTAACTCTCTAGGAAGTTATACATCCCCCATGTTCCATTCAGATTCTACCATGTCATGGATCCCCAAGAAATGCAACAGCAATCCAGTGGGTACTGAGTGTGGATGGAGTTCTATATGGCACCAAAGCTAGGAGAAGGCCAACTTTTCAATATGGTGAGGCAAGATTTCAGCCACTCCTCGGTTCTCAACAACTGCTTCTTTTGGGGGAAATAAGTCTGGACCTATAAGATGTGTCTTATAGTGGATGTTGAGAACATCTTTCCAAGGAATTTTCCCTTTACCTTTAGCCACATGCTTGCAATGGAAACAGCTCTGTTTCTATTAGGTACACTCAGCCAGAGCTAACTGGACAGTAGATTCAAACTGGGCTAATTGGAAGCTTCCATTGATAATTTGTCATTTGATTGAGGAAAGATAAAATGATAAATCGTTCTTCTACATTCTCTTGCATGGTGGAATGTAATTTTTGTGATTTGGGAGATTTTGGCAGCCATTTGTTACTTTATGGATTGGGAATACTATTGGACAAAAAGAGAGAAGAAAGCAAATGCATTAGAGAACACAGAGGAACAACAAGCAGGGTGTCCTGGTGGCATCTGAAATTCCTCAAAGAAGAGCCAAATCCTTAAGTTTAGTTCATGCCAAATTTCCTGTGGTGCTTGAGCGAGTTTGAGTTTGGTTTCTGTGACTCATAAATACAACAGCGCCCTTAAGCTGGAAGTGAAGAGAAGGTGGTAGGCACCAGCATACTTAATTGGAATCACAGCACTAGGTGGAAAAGATCCAAAGGAGGGGCTCTCCCAGGATGCACAGACTGGAGCACATGGAAAGCATAAGTCTCAGCTCCTTGTGGATGGATGCATATCACTGCTTCTCTTCCTTGAAAGGAAATCCTGATTTTTCTCCTTGTTAGGTGTTTTGAGTTTCTGCCTTAAAAAACAGTGTAATCTAAAGGGGGAACAGAGGATCAGGAAAGATTTTTTCCTGTAAACGTATAGGATTGGTAACTGCAGCTTGTTAGTCTATACAAGGATTAGTCAAAACATGAAAGAAAATCCTGAATTTCTACACAGCATGCATAGCTTCCCAACAATTATAAAGCAAACCACTCTAACTTTCCTTGTTTGAAGAGCCAGCTTAAAATGAATTGTCCATGATGAAGAATAGTCTGTTGGATCTCGTCTTCTTCTGGAGCACAAGCCCCTGTGCACTGCTTCAGGATTTAACAATCACACTGTCAGAAAGGAAGGAGGTAGACGCATGGTGTTCCCAAGTCCTTTTTCCCCATTTACTGTCTCTCCAGGTAGCTCTTGTTAATGGATCTTGGGAAATGAGGGAGAAGTAACTTTCCATGTCATGAGGGACTGAAGGCTACTGACCCTCTGATATGCCCACATAGCCCCAGACATCACCTGGTGGGTGGAGATGAGTTGTGTTTTGTGAAACAGAATGGAGTGAAACAGACCTAAGTTTTAGTCCCAGGTCTGTCTGCCAATAACAATTATGCAACCTCATCTCCTAGGCACTCAGTCTCTCAGCCTCAGATCTTTTATCCTTAAAATTGGGGCAATTTATTTTGGGCATGTAGGGTTATGGAAGAGTTAAGTAAGAAAGTAGAACAAAAGCTCCTACTAGAGCTCTCAGCACTCAGTGATGGTCAATAACTGATAGCGATCAGAGTATCATCTTAAGATTATTCTAGATCTTCAACTGGCTGAATGCTGGAGCTGCTTCTCAATGGTGACACCATCTGTCTGGCTCAGAACCCACTTGTTTTCTTCTGGAGGTCTGAATGATCTGGTCTGACCTGGAATGTCTGGCCCAGACCAGACAGATCAGATCATCACTTCAAGATCTACTTAGAAAATGATCTTGTCTGACCTGGAATGTCTGGCCCAGACCAGACAGATCAGATCATCACTTCAAGGTCTACTTAGAAAAAGACATTTATTAGAGGACACATGAAAGGCGTATCTGGAGAATGGAATGGTAGTGGGAGAGGAATCAGAAGAACACACAGCATAGCCTGAGCTAATACCAGTTGACAGCACCACACCCCTTCCCATTTCCCATGACTGACCTCACTGACCCAACAACACCTTAGAAGAACTAACCTATTACAAGAGGACCCAGTGGGAAAGAGCCTGCCTGGGTTCAAATCCCAATCTGCCACTTAAAATCTGTAAGACCTTGGCAAGTTCTTTAAGCTCTTTGGGCTTCAGCTTCTTCTTCTCCAAACTAGAAATAATAATAACATCTCACAAACTCATATTAATATTAAATATTACTAATATTTAAATATTAAATGTTAATATTGCAGCAGCCCTTAGAACCAGGCCTGGCATGGAATGAGGGATATCTGGGTGACTGTTAATTAATAAAATAAAATAAATCCAAATTATTGCACAGGTTTTGACTTTTCAATGATACAGTCACAGCCTGAAAGTCTCCTTTCTTCCAGTAACTCTTCCACCAAGAAAAAAAAATGTGTTTTAAATTAAAAGCCCACAAATTGACTTGAAATAAAAAACAAACACACACAACAAAATATAATAGAAAAGAATAGCTAAAGGAAGTTGATTTCTCATCTTGCCAACTGCCCCGCTCTGACTCACTGTGATAGGAGGACTCTATTAACACTGTCTTCTGATGAAGAAAGGAGATTCCAAACAAAAAGGTGTCTCCAACCTGGTACAACCCTCATTTCCCTCATAGACCACCAGGCTTCCAGCTATTAGGCTGTACAGATGTTAACAGACCCTGTCAACTCTCTGAGGGTTCTCTTCTGGAAAAGCATATAATAGCGAGTATCGTCCATGTGTGTTCCTGGGTAAGGATCTAGACCTACCAGGATGTAGACTTGATGGTAATAATGCAAGTTCTTTCTTGTGCATTCTCCAAATGCCCATGAAAAACAGTTTTCTCCTGGTCCTGGAGAATTTGCCATTTAGTCCTACATTGTCAGCATATTTGTGCTGTGGGACTTTATAATGACGCATGCGTGTAAGGGGTCCTTGTAGTATCCACAGCTTATTAAGCCTCAACCCTCCTGGAATGATCACGTGCTTTTCAGCAAAGAATAGAGTTGATGCCCTTAGGCAAACCGTTATAGAAGTTAACTAAATTTGAATTCTCCTAGGGCCTCTTGAATGCATTCTTTTTTTTTTTTTTTTCCTTAAGAGTTCTCTGAGCTTGTATCAAGTCTAATTGATTTTTAGCACAGGAAGCCTTACCTCCCAATACAGCACTGGGCCCTTATTCCTTGTAGCCAATGGCAAAAGATCCATTTATAAATTGTTAAACATGTTCACAGCTAAACGACACCAAAATAGCCCAGGAATATTTTAATATTCATAGTTTGCTTTGATTAAAATACAAACTTTTCACATTAGCTCTAGGATTATTTTTCATAATGCAGGCAGGTTACAGAGCTGAGTGCCACTTAATTTAGTGTTTAATCAGGAGAACTACTGTGGCATCAGGCTGATCAGGTTGGCTCAACTGCTGCCTGCTCAATTTTTCCCCATAATTGCGGGATATTTTTTATGGTGACAAGTGCCCAGACGGTAGAATTCCAATATGCTATACATCAGCTTCTCCATTATTGGATTAGCTAGATGTGGCATCGTTACTGCGGCACTACCATCCCTATCATTGATCGCATCGTCCTTTCCATTCCACAATTAATGCAAGTCTGCTGGATTGATCAATCTTCTCATGAGCTTGGGCCGCAGTCAATATATTCT